>NW_005361391.1:2187232-2213707 GCF_000412655.1 Myotis brandtii
TGCTCTGTGTGTGACAGGGTAGAGCCATAAACTCTTCATCGGCCCTGCCCCGAGTGTGACAGTGGTGGCGCCCCAACCCCCTGATCGGCCCTGCTCTGTGCGTGACAGGGGGTGGCATTGCAACCTCCCGATCCGCCCTGCTCTGTGCATGACGGGGCGGCGCCCCTACTCCCCAATCGGCCCTGCTCTGAGCCTGACCAGGGGCTGCACTTAGGGATTGGGCCTGCCCTCTGCCACCCGGGAGCAGGCCTAAGCCAGCAGGTCATTATCTCCCGAGGGGTCCCAGACTGCGAGAGGGCACAGGCCGGGCTGGGGGACCCCCCTCACCCCGCCCCCCGAGTGCACAAATTTTTGTGCACCGGGCCTCTAGTATATATATATAAAGAGAGAGATGCATTTTTCAAATTTGAAACAGTCAGGGGTTCTGAAGTATTTTTTGGAGTTAAATTCATACATGACTGCCCTGGGTGCTGTTTCTAAGTAGTTGGAGCATCGGCCTGTGCACTAAAAGGTTGTGGGTTCAATTCCCAGTCAAGGGCATGTGCCTGAGCTGTAGGTTGGATCCCTAGCCCAGTTGGGCACATTCAGGAGGTAACCAATCGATGTGTCTCTCACATCAATGGTTCTCTCTCTTTCTCTCTTTCCCTCCTTCCCCCACCTCTCTTTCCCTTCCACTCTCTCTAAAAAGCAATGATAAAAATATCTCAGGTGAGAATTAACCAAAACACACACACACACACACACACACACACACGACTTAAACAGATGGAAAACTACCTTTTGTGTAAAAACAAAAGAAAACAACAATAACCAATAACTTGCTCTTTCAAGGGGCATAGAGAGAACTGTTTAACTTTTCAGGCCAATGGACATTCAAAGGCAGTTCTCGCCACCAAGGAGGCTTATAGTAGGTTACTATAATGTGCCTTCAAGAAGAGAGAAAATGCATCAAGAGGCAGGTCACTGAAATTGGCACATAATGGCAAAGTTATCTTTCTGTTATCTCGAAGAATGAAGCCATTTTTAAAAGCTTTAAGAAGCAAAGAGGAAATGTGATCTATTTGTTAATTTGTCACAGAGCACATCCAATAGAAAAACCCAGCAAGTTATAAAACAAATAACTGAAAGAGGCCTTAAAAATGTGACTTACCAAGTAACTCCATTAATGCTTTGCCAAAGCAGAGGAATCCACAATCTCCTGTAACTGGTCAGAGACAATGAGGTCTCTCCTAGCCTCTCTCACCAGCCTTTAGTCTGCACTTCTCCTGTTTCTTTTCTTTAGTTTGAATTCATTATAGTGTTTTAAACTTTAAGCAATTACCATTTCAGTCTATGAGCTCAGATCTCCTGAATGCTAACAGTGGGATCTCTGGTACAGATGAATGTTTATATTTCTATAACAGCGTGTGTTCAGCGTGCTGAGGTGGGAATATCACACCCTCGCTTTCACTCTCACTAACACCCAGGGGGCCTCTCAGCACATCTTTCCCTCTGCTTGTTTTTTTCTTTTTCTTTTTTTCCTCCAATATTAAATATTTTGTTAAAAACTTTTTTGACTAAAGAATGCATAAAAATAATAATCCCACCATCTTGCTACTTATAAATTTAAAAAAAAGAATTTTGTCAGCGTTGTGTGCGTTTAAGTACTATTGTATGTTTTTCATAAACGCCAAAAAACAAACAAGTTGGCCACTCTTGGCTACTTCCCCTCTTTTCTCTACTCATAACTAGTACTGTCTCCCAACTGCATGCTCCTTCACGTACCTGTTCAGAGGTACCCTATGTTGGCTGTCTATCCAACTGAACAAAACCATTCAAGAAATATAGATCATCACCCCAAAATGTTACAGAATATGGAAATGCTTTGTTTTTTGTCTGAACTTTCAATACAAGGTAAATTTGTGCAGAATAAAAGCAACTGCATTGGTTTAGAAACTTTGGGTCTACTTTCTCGATGCCCCTGAGTTGCTACCTGAGATTCAATCTTTAAATTAGAAGCTCTCTGAGGATCTAGTTATCTTGGGGCATAGGACTGGAGAAATATTAAGGAATTAGTATAACACTTGAGTGTTTTGCAGGGCAAAGTAGGCATGTGATTGCTTTGTGGGTTGGCAGCTTCATTGAGAGTGAGCAATAAAGTAAAATGTTTTCTGAACATAAATATATAAGATTTGTCATTACAACTGTACTTTGGGGATATTGCAAGCCAACTTTTATAGGTTATTTTTGTAAGCTTGTAAAATAAGCTGCTTATAGGGGTTACCCCAGGAAGAGTTACTAAGTGGTTGAAACAGAGGTAGAAAGGAGACTTATTTGTACAGTATATTATTTTATTTTATTTTCATATTTTTTTATTGCTTAAAGTATTACAAAGGGTATTACATATGTGTCCTTTTTTTCCCCCTGCCCTTGACAATCCCCTGGCCTCCCCTATCCGCCAGTGTCTTATGTCCATTGGTTATGCTTATATGCATGCATACACAGTACATTATTTTATAACTTTTGGGTTCTGTACTATGTCCTAGTAATTACTTTCTTAAAATAAATAAAATATTTTTCAAAAATTGTAAAATGTGACTGCTCAACTCTATGCAAATGAATTTGAAAAACTTAAAAAAATAAAATGAAATGGATGATTTTCTTGGAAAATGTAAAATACCAAAACTGACCTCAGAAGAGTAGAAACTTTAAGTAGAACATAGAAGAAAAAGTGCTAATCCCCACAGCAGGCCTGTTTATAAGGAGCTGCAGAAGACTGTACTCTGTTAACTTAGAGTGAAAAACTAAACACATACTGTCTCTGAAGGTTACAGAAGTGCCTGCTAAGTCCTCTGAGGAAGGGAATGGGGCTGATGTGAACAGAGGGGAGGAAGAGTTTGTATAAAATCCCCTTTGAACCTACAGAATTTCATATGTGTGAATATAATCTAGTTGGAGTTGGGTGGTTTTCCTTGTACCCCTTCCACGTAACCATGCACTGTGCTAAGTAGGTCATATGCATTATCTCTTTATTACCACATAAACCATCTTGGAGAGATAAGGATTACAATACTCCCAGCTGCAATCTGGTGACTGTTTACTTTCTAGTGGACATTCATCATAGATATATTAATTGACAACCATGGGTTTCAAATATAAATTTCTAGTATGTATTTTTATGTATATATGAATTTTTACTGGGAAATTAATCTACATGCCAAAAATAAACTGGGGGTTGAAAATAAAAGCAGATATGCTATTTTTTGGACTTGGAGCTAAAATAGTACAAAGCCAACTACCCATGCTGAAGGTTAAAACTTATTCTAACTTCATAGTCCAAATGAACAGCACTAAATTTTATTAAAATATTTTTAATTATAAGAAGGGATAGTGGTGGATTACTTTTAGGTATATTTATCTTGACACTTCAAAAAACAAAATGAATAACTTATCAGGCTAACTTTGTTTTTCAATGAATATACTTAATTTTTAGAGCAGTTTAGGTTTACAGAAAACTGAGAAGAGTGTACAGATAATTCTCATATACCCTCTACCCCATAGTTTTCCCTACTATTAACATCTTGCATTAGTATGGCACATTGGTTACAATCAATGAACCATTATACGTATATCCACTATGTATTACTCTTTGTGTTGTACATTCTGTGGGTTTGACAAGCACATAACATCATGTATCCCCCAGTATAGTATCATACAGAGATAGTTTCACTGCTCTAATACGTCCCATGGATTCATCTTTCTCCTCTCCCCAAACCTCTGGCAATCACTGATATTTTTTTATTGTGTACATGATTTCATCTTTTCCAGACTGTCATATATTGTATAGAATCATACAGTGTGTAGCCTCTTAAAACTGGCTTCTTTCACTTAGCAATATGCATTTAAAGTTCTTCCATGTCTTTCATAGCTTGATAGCTTTTTTATTATTATTCTTAAATTGAGTACAGATGCACCTCAGCAAAACCATCAGGGAACTTTGAGGAATAAGATTTATTACTCACAGGTTCTACAGGGTATGTGGCATGTCTCAGGGCCACACAGAGAGGCCACTGGTAGAGAGAGAGAGGGATGGAGTGCAGACCTCAGGCTCTGTCATTATTAGGTCGGGTGAAAAGGAAGGGTGCCTAGGGTTTTTATGGGTTCGCTCTTCATTAACAAGTTCAAAATGTAAGAGTGTGAATTAGGGCATGGAAAGGAAAAAGCAGGGTCACTCAAGTGGCCTGTTATTTATGTGGTCCAGGCTTTCTAAAAAGAGAACTTAACAGGTGGGATTGCCTGGTGCCTTATCTAGCTGTGTGCTAGCAGCTGGAATATGTGTAGCCAAGATTATGCCTTTGATATGAATACCTGGGCAATCAAAACTTTAATTTCAGGCATTTACACCACAGCATGAGCCTGCTGGGCCCATGAAAAGACCACTTACTTTACTGCACCATTTTTCATTTTCACCAGCAGTAAAAGAGTTTCTGCTTCTTCACACCTTGACCAGTATTTGGTGTCGGTGTTTTGATTTTAGCCATTCTAATGAGTGCTCATTTTAGTTTGATTTCCCTGTGACATATGATGTTGAGCATCTTTTCATAGGCTTATTTGCCATCTGTGTTCCTTCTTTGGTAAGGTGATTATTCAGATGTTTTGTCCATTCTTTTAGTCAGTTACTTTCTATCTTGTTGTTGAATTTTAAGAATTCTTTGTATATTTTAGTTCTACATGCTTTTAACGGTCTCTTTTGCAGAGCAGTTTTTAATTTTAATGAAGTTACACTTGCCATTTTATGTTTTTTATAGATGAAGCTCTTGGTGTCACATCTTTATAGATATCTTTGTTATCTTCTAAAATTTTTATAATTTTGCATTTAAATTTTAGGTCTATAACCAATTTTGAATTATTTTTTGTGAAAGGAATAAGGCTAGTATCTACATTTTTTTCTTTCTTTCTTTTTGACTATGGCACCATTTTTGGGAAAAAATATCATTTTCTATTGTATTCCCTTTTCTTTCTTGTGGAAGATCACTTGACTATATTTGTGAGTTTATTTCTGAGCTCTCTATTCTGTTCCATTATTTTATTTCTCTACTCTCTCAGCAATCAACACTATCTTAATTATTGTAGCTTTAGAGTAAGTCTTGAAGTTGGGTAACTTAATTCGGTTTTAAGAATTTGTTTGTTTTGCCTGTTGCAGATTACAATAGCCAGGTGTACAATTATACTTCATCTTTAAAATTGTGCGGACAAAGAGATGATATTTTTAAAACAACAAATGTATATTCTCTTTGAGCAATTAGGGAAAATTAGACTGCTACTGTTTTTTGATTTTACTAACTCAAAATTTTAAAACAACGTATGTCCTCAAAAAAAAAATCTGTCATTTTAAGTCTTGATTCCTTAAGACTTAAAGTATGAAGTGAGCACAGGTTGATCCAATCTATAATAGTTAAAGCATAATATGCTAATTAGACTGGACAGCCGAATGACTTCTGGATGTCATTCCGGATGAAGCCGTGGAGATGGGGGCTGAGGCAGAGGAGGTTAGGGGCGATCAGGCAGGCAGGCGGGGGGTTAGGAGCGATCAGGTAGGCAGGCAGAGGCAGTTAGGGGTGATCAGGCAGGCAAGCGAGTGGTTTGGGGCAATAAGGCAGGCAGGCAGGCAGGCAAGTGGTTAGGAGCCAGCGGTCCCGGATTGTGAGAGGGTTGTCTGACCGTCAGTTTAGGGCCTATCCTGCAGGGATCCCTGTGGGATTAGGCCTAAACTGGCAGTTGGACATCCCCCAAGGGGTTCCAGATTGCAAGAGGGTGCAAGCCGGGCTGAGGAACTCGCCCCCTCCCATGCACGAATTTCATGCACCAAGCCTCTAGCATTATATAATTGAAAACCCCTTGAGATCAAGGTAGACCTTGCATATTAATTGAATTTTACCATATAAAGCAACTTAACACACATTATGATTATGTATGATAATGAGGTATAAGATCATTTTTTTAAATCAAGGCAAATCTAATACTCTATTCAATAAAACCATTTCAATTTAACTCACACTATTAAGCTGAATCAGTCACCATGTCAGTCTGTGTGAGAAATTCAGAGGTAAACAAAATATAATTTGTGCCCTTAGGAAGCCCATAAGCTAATGAATGAACTATGTGAATACAGCAAATTTTTTAATTAAAATCTGAAAGTAACTTGCTATTGTTTTAACTTCTCAAAACATTAAATAAAAATTAATTTGCATATGGTACAAATCTGTGAAATAGTTTTACTAATCAATACTTTATTAGTAAATAATAATGTAATAGTTTATGGCATTCTGAAGTAATAACTGAAGAATACAGAGTTTGCATTACAATCTTCCTTTTAAAGCATATAAGTAAGAAAACAAAGTTAATGAAATTTGGGGCATTGCCATTTGTTTTCATAGCTACTTCTTGGAGTTCAGTGTTTTATCTGTTCCCAAGTATGACATGTTTGGAGCTGGAGCAGAGTTAGAGAACAATTGTTTTCTTACTGGTTTTCATTCTACAGAGATGTCTTAGGTTGATTCATGTCTGACAGGCTGGGTTAAGCTATTTTCCTGCTCTAATTGTCTTTTTTTTCCTCGATACTGACTCCAGGCTACCCTCAGATCTAAGAGGAATTCCCTAGAAAGAGTCACTCTTCCTTTGTCATGCAGTAACCTAACCTCCACCTTTACCTTCAAGTCTGGTGAGAGGAGTGCCCCTCTATCTAAAATGTTCTGCATTCTCTCAGCATCCCATGATGTGTTCACACAAATTTTATGTTTCATTGTCTTCAATATTGCTTTTGTAAAAGGAAATAATCACTTTGTGTTATAAAGTAAATAAAGAGGAGGAAGCTCAAACTCTAAAATTACAGCAGGTTTATTGAAGAAACAAGTCTGTTCCCAAGTTGATCATGGCATGATCATGGGATGAGTGAAACTATTCATTCACAGGAAAACAATTGTGCTTTGTTTGCAAAGTTATATGGAAAATTTTTAAAGGAGAAAATACTTTTAGAATTAAGCATATTATATGAAAAAAAAACATGGATGGATTGTTTATCTTCCTTTTGTTAAGTTGTATGAGTTCCCTATAAATGTTGAAGATTAAACCCTTATCAGTGATAACATTGGCAAATATGTTCTCCCATGCAGTGGTCTTTCTTGTTGTTTTGTTGATGGTTTCTTTTGCTGTGCAGAAGCTTTTTATTTTGATGTAGTCCCATTTGTTTATTTTCTCTTTAGTTTCCAATGCCCTAGGAGCTGTATCGGTGAAGAAATTGCTTCGGCATAGGTCTGAGATTTTGTTGCCTTTGGATTCTTCTAGTATTTTTATGGTTTCCGGTCGTATATTTAAGTCCTTTATCCATTTTGAGTTTATTCTTGTGTATGGTGTAAGTTGGTGGTCTAGTTTCATTTTCTTGCATGTATCTGTCCAATTTTCCCAACACCATTTATTGAAGAGACTACCTTGGCTCCATTGTATGTTCTTGCCTCCTTTGTCAAATATTAATTGAGCATATTGGTTCGGGCTGATTTCTGGGGTCTCTATTCTATTCCATTGATCTATATGTCTGTTCTTGTGCCAGTACCAGGCAGTTTTGAGAACAGTGGCTTTGTAATACATCTTGATATCTGGTATTGAGATCCCACCTACTTTGTTCTTTCTCAGGATCGCTGCAGCTATTCGGGGTCTTTTTTTATTCCAGATGAATTTTTGGAGAGTTCGTTCTAGATCTTTGAAGTAGGCCATTGGTATTTTAATGGGAAGTGCGTTGAATTTATAGATTGCTTTGGGTAGTATGGACATTTTAATGATGTTGATTCTACCAATCCATGAACATGGATGGATATTCTAATGAAAAGTATATTAAGTTTGCATTAATATTGGTTATAGATTTGAAGCAGAATGAAGGAGTTCTAGAATATATAAATTAGGGTTGAGTTCTATAGACTAGGATTGTTATCAAATATCCAAAAGTTTAAACACCCTTAATTTCATGTCATTTTCTTCCCACTAAGCATACCAAAGTACTAGTCAACCAATGTTAGATGCCTAACTTGTTTTAAAGCATGATGAACCAGCTTTTAGATTTGGGGCTTTGAAGTCAGGCACACTGCCTGAAACTCACCCCCCACCACCACCACCATCTATAAGCCATGAGGCTGGGGACAGCTCATATCTTAATCAGCTTTATATCTTACATGTGACAGGTTGCTACATTAGCCACCAGACATCCTAAAATGAGGAACACAGGCTCAGTCTCTGCCATAGAGTTTACAGTATGGTGGGGGAGATGGTCATGAACCAGTCATTTCAAAGGTAGTGGTTGTTATAAAATAAGTATTATAGAATAGATGGCAGAGATTTTTATGTGGACTGGCCAAGAACAGTGGTTCTCTAACTCATTAGAATCACCTAGGAAGCTATTTTTTTAACTTAAAATGAGATTATTGGGATGGCCCTAATCCAATATGACTTTCGTCCTTATAGGATGAGGAAGAATATCAATATGTACAAAGAAAAAAACATGTAAGATAGAGGAAGATGACCACCTGTGAGCCAAGGAGATATACTTCAGAAGAAATCAACTCTGGTCACAGACATGTAGCCTCCAAACTGTGAGAAAATAAAAGTCTGTTGCTTAAGCCCCCTCTCCCCCACTTTGTCTGTGATACTTGTTATGGCAGTCCTAGCAAACTAATCCATATTTCTTCATTTTTTTAAAACCAACATTTACCTAGCACCCACAGAAATAGCACAATTTTTATTCATGAACACATAATTTCTTCCTGTTCTGGAGGACATGATTTCTTTTTTTAAATGTATTTTTCAATTACAGTTAACAAACAATATTATATTTGCTTCAGGTATACAACATAGTGATTAGACATTGATGTGATTGATGAGGTGGTGACTCCAATAAGTCTAATACCATCTAGCACCATACATAGTCATGCTTACCTTTCAAAACTGTAATTATTTACAAATTATTTTATCTATGCCATTCACTTAATTGTGATTTACCAAGCTTGCTTTGTCCACATGGCTTCTACCTGTAAAAAAAAATTTAAAAAAATGAGTGAAGTTACCTTTTAACTGTACTCCTGGAATATATATCCTGGAATGTAATGCAAATATCCTAGTGAAAACCACATTTGTATTAAAAAGTTGAATAAGTTCATCATATACTTTTAAACTAAGAAGATTTTTTTTAAAAAATATTTCTCATAATTTCTGTTTTGGAAAAAAAATATATTTATATATAGAAAAAGTCTGAAGGGCTTAGAGAGGAATTTTGTTGTACACTTTCCACCCACACCCATGCACTCTTCAGATTCTTGGTAACTACCCTGCTTTCTTGGGTCACAGCAAATGGGAAGCTTCCACCCCCAGTTTCAGCGACTTGACCCAATTCTTACTCTCCTGACCACAGATCTTGGTTCAGGGGTGGACCAGGGCTTTTTTGTCTGAATTTTCTTAAAGAAGACTTCCAGTTTCTGCTGGACTTGAGCCTGGAAGCATGGAGCCTGGGAAACCGCTGCAGCCATCTTGTGACCATGAGGGGCAGCATGCTGCCTGGACAGAGTTGAACGGGAAATAGAAAGAAACTGGGTCTTGCATTTGGGCTGCATCATTTGTGCTGATACAATGAAGATCAAATCTTACCTGAAGCACGATCTCTGGATTTTTCTAATTGTTAAAGGCACTCTGAGAGATTTTTTCTTATTATAACAAAAATAGATCTGTTATTCAACGAAACATTCAAACTAATCAGGCACTGATATGCTAAGATGATTATCTCTAGATTTTAAAATGTATTTTATTCCTCTGTATTTTAAAATAATTTCACAAAGTATATATTTTTTTAAACTTTGAAGTAATCTATTTCTGCATGTACAAAGGTGCCATGTGAAAATATCTCAGGCTTTGTATAATCCACAGTAACTTTCTTTAATTTGATGTTTTAGTAGGTCAGGTCTTGGTTGTTTTTAAACTCTTGGCTCTCAGGTGTTCTTATAGACCAGTGGTCGGCAAACTGCGGCTCGGCAAACCGCGGCTCATGAGCCACATGCAGCTCTTTGGCCCCTTCAGTGTGGCTCTTCCACAAAATACCGGCTCTTCCACAAAATACCGACTTCTGCGCATGGGTCACGAAGTTTCAATCGCACTGTATGTGAGCGCCCTCACATAGTATTTTGTGGAAGAGTCACACTAGACAAATGAACAAGTTCCCATTACCAATTTGGTTTTAGTGATTTTGCATCTTGTCGTTAAGCCATCCATCTTGAGTGTGTTATTTCTATTTATAGAAGGTTTCATACTTACAGACACAATTTTCATCACTGATGCACAGTTGTTGGGGTTTTATTTCTGTTTTGACACTTCCTCACCATTCTGGCTGTTCTCCCCAAAGCCCCTGCAGATCAACTCTTGCTTTCTTTAAAACCATTTTGAGGAGAAAAGAGACACTAACTTGGCAAACACTCAGCCCAAAGGCTGCTTTGCAGAGTATGAAGCCTCCCTGCCAGCGCCCCCCCCGCCACACACACACACACTTCCAGGAACCCAAGGACCACCAGGAGCCCTGCACCCTAATCTTTTGTTCTGCCCTATGCTACTGGGCACTCATTTTTTTCTAGATTTCTCCTAACCTCCGCATCCTACTGATGCCCGTCTGGGACCAGTGTAGAGTAGGGAGGGAGATTGCTGGACTGCAATCTGTGACTGGGAAGGCGCCTAGGACACCCGTGCTGCGGAGCAGTGCAATACATAAATCAGAAATATTCTGTCACTATTCTAACCTCACTTTCCGTATTTTTGGTCACTCCCATGGTGGGTGAGTTGACAGTGAGGTGGGCCATATAGTGAAGTAGGCATATGCATCTAAAGACAGCTCTGAAATTCATTCCCACTTCAGCCTCTTCAAAAAGAAGTCATTCAAAAACCTTTGATCACTCTGATCCCTCTTCCTGCTGATAAAGGAATTCTGTTCTTTCTCATTTACCTGTATCCTCCCAAGTAGTTTCTATTAGTTCAGAGTATGTGCTCAGTTGGATGAAGGGTACAACAATTTCATAAAGAAGAGAGAACCTCAGAACACAAATTGCATTTATCAAAAGTGAGTGACAAGGGTGAGGTTTCCAATTACTTTCTTGGTTTTTCATAAATTTAAAGCATTAAATCATTTCTCAACAATTATTCCCTGCAGTTCATTCTTTTCTCCTAACCCCCACACCCCCAGGACTCTGGAGTCTCAGATTCAGGCTCTGATCCTTTGACCCCGTTTGTTCTGCAAGATGCATGAACTAAACCAGGCTCTCTAAAGAAAACTTTGTCTCTCATCCTGGGAGTTCCAGAACTCTGCCTCTTCTTATCCCTCCTGTTTTTAGAGAATGGATTTTGTTTTATTCCTTTTTTGATGTGATAATACATTACCTAGGATACCATTCTAAAGGAATGAATGAATATGTGAAAAGTATGCTTCAGTGCACAATTTCCCCCAACCATGCTGTTGCTTTGCTTCTTGGGGCACCTAGCTTCTTGTATATTCTTCCAGAGGTATTCTAATCACTGTAAACAATGTTATCTTATTCTTCTGTATTTAACTTTTAGTCTTTATTGTTGTCTGCAGGGATCAGAAAGATCTTGCAAACATGTGACATCAGGTGCCAGTGTGAGTGCTCCTGTCGAGAATGCACTTTTTGGTCTCAGCCATGTGCTATCAGCCATGTGAACTTCATCAATAAAGTCAATGGTTCCACTGACTGTCATCATGTCCCATTTTCAGGCTGCAGGGTGGCCGAAGCTAGAGAGCCCTGCACACTCTTCAGCCATACATGTTGGCACTCCCCCAATATGGATTGATTGTTCTCTGATCCTGGTGCACAGCACTCATTTTCAGATTCCCATTCACCATTCTCCTCAAGATTTGTTTCACCACACTCCAACCTTAGGTCTCTCATTTTTCGAGTCCCCTGCATTTCTTTTATTTGACTTATTTGCCTTATTTGATGGAACGCATCTCCCTTACCACTTGGGTGGCTTCTACATTTTGGCTACTGTGAATAATATTTCTATGAACATGAGTGCGCAAAATTCTGTTCAAGACTTTGCTTTCAATTCTTTGGGCTACCTGCCCAGAAGTAAAATTGTTGGATGACAAGATAATTCTATTTTTAATTTTTTGAGGAACTGACATACTATTTTCCATAGTGGCTGAACTCTGCACAACAGTGCATAAGAATTGCAATTTCTTTGCATCCTTGCCAACTCTTCTAATTTTCTGATTTTTGGTAGTAGCTATTCTAGTTTCTTTTTTCTTTTTTAAAAAAATATTTTTTATTGATTTCACAGGAAGTGAGAGGGAGAGAGAGAGAGAAACATCAAAGATGAGAGAGAATTATTGATCAACTGCCTCCTGCACACCCCCTACTGGAGATGGAGCCCACAACCTGGGCATGTACCCCTGACCAGAATCGAACCTGGGACCCTTCACTCTATCTACTGAGTGAAACTGGCTATGGCCATTCTAGTTTCCTAATGGTCAAGCTAGCTTCTTGATTTGACAGCTTCTTCTTTTTTTAATGTAAGCATTTACAGCTCTAAATCTCCCCCCCTCCCCCGCCTTAGAACTGCTTTCACTGCATCCATAAGTTTTGATATGTTGTTTTCATTTTCATTCATCTTAAGTATTCTGTCATTTTCCTTGTGATTTCTTTTTGATCCATTGATTAAGAGGGTATTCCTTAATTTCCACATCGGTGATATTTTTGGTTTTCGTCCTATTATTAATTTCTAACTCTATCCCATTGTGCCAAAGAAAGTATCTTTGTATTATATCTATCTTTTTAAATCTATTGAGACTTAATTTGTGGCCTAAATTATGGTCTACCCTGAAGTATGTCCTGTATGCACTTGAGGAGACTGTGTAGTCTGCTGCTGTTGGTAGAGTGTTCTGTGTCTGTCTGTTAGGTCTCATTGGTTTATTGTGTTGTTCAAGTCCTCTATTTCCTTACTCATCTTCTATCTGGTGGTGTGGTTTTGTCAATTATTGAGAGGAGGATACTGAAGAAATATAATTTTTGTTCTTGCTTTCTACAAAAGGCACTTCTATAAAACGTGTCATACCCACAGGGAGAGAGGAAGAGACATGCTATGGGGGAAGCAGCTTGTTAAAGAATCTTAGATGATCTCCAATGACTTCAGTTTTGAGACAATGAAAAAGAGGACTTAGCAAGCTTCAGTCACATAGATCTTTCAGTTGCATGAGTTATTTTTTTAAAATATATTTTATTGATTTTTTACAGAGAGGAAGGGAGAGGGATAGAGAGCCAGAAACATCGATGAGAGAGAAACACTGATCAGCTGCCTCCTGCACACTCCCCACTGGGGATGTGCCTGCAACCAAGGTACATGTCCTTGACCGGAATCGAACCTGGGACCCTTGAGTCCGCAGGCCGATGCTCTATCCGCTGACCCAAACTAGTTAGGGCAGTTGCATGAGTTATTTTAATTTTGCAGGTTATTGTAGCCATTGTAGAACTACCAGCCTTCATTGTCCATCCTTCTCCCGTGAAACAGTTGCTTTGATGGCTTACCAGAAACTGTGGCCCTGTTTTTACAAGCTCCATTTCTCTTTGTGTATTCATCACATTACACTTAGTGTGAGTGTTAGAGCACTTTAATGTTTTTCCAGTGTTTCATACCATTTCTCAAATGTTTTCAGTTTGGCCAAAGCCCAAATGTATTTTTGCCAAACTTCCTCCTCTTCAATCTGTCTACATTTCAAAGAAAACTTGAGCCATCTGTTTCTATTTCATTGGCTTCACCATTCAAAATCTTCTTTGATAGACAGAAAGTAAGTTCAAGGAGTCTTTTAATTCTCTGATTAAGCCTTCCACACCATTCTCTGTAGCACTTCATAATAAAAGGGTCTGCAGAACCAAGATTTTTTGATCACTTCACTTTGACTAAATGCATTCCTTTTTTCTACTCCTATTGCACACTTACCAGTGAAATGTTAATTGGTAGATGAATCCAGGATGGCTTGGGGCCCTTTTAGAATGAAGGAGTCACTTACTCAGATTACCCACTTCTCTTTCTGTGCTTAACCCACTCTCTGTTAGTATAGGACATTTATTTCAGGATAGTACAGACAACATTTCTTTTCCATATACTTTTCTGTTTAAATAAATGCTATAAAAACAAATGTCATTTATATTATTATATTAAAAATAAGAAAAAATAGTGATGTGATATATATATATATATATATAATGCAATTTTCATTTTAATCAAATAAGCACACATATATAATGAGACATACTTTGGTTTATACTAAGTTAATATCAGTTATTGAATATAAATGGAAATTGGGATCCAACTGTATGCATATTTTTATATCCTTATTTTTTCATTCAATATTGTGTCATGAGCACATTTATTAAACCTAATTCTAAAAACATGATTTTATGTCTCTATAGTACTGAGGGGGAAAATAAGACATTTTGGGGTCCAGCTGTCTGAATCTGTGCCAGTAATCTGCCTTCTGATGTATACCCTTGCTTGCCAAAAAACTCCATTCTTATCAAACTCCATTCTTATCTGTGATGCCTGTCCTGCCTTGCAGAACCTGTTTCCCGGAATACTCCCATTGTACAGAGGCCATAAACCATGAACCATGTACAATCCCTGGAGGGGCTGGTGCCAGTGCTGGCAGGCCTCTGGGTATAATCTCACTTCCCCCATCCCAACTCACGGGGAAAGCCTGATCCATATTTGGGGGACAAAAGAACTAAAGGGTATAGAGGGAAAGCTTCATCCATATTCATCACTCAGGATTTGGAGACTGACTCCCCTGAGTCATGGCACTAGTGCCATCTGCAATAAAGGCAACTTTTCTGAATATTCTCTGAGTGCCCAGCTGATTAATTCTCTCACACTGCCTGGCAGCTTATCTGCAACAGTATTTAACTTTATAATTACACTTAAAATTGTTTCCAATTTTTCTCTTTATGAATCTCACTCAGGAGACATCCTTGTATACAGGTCCTTACCCATATTTCTGATAATTCCCACAGAATATACTCCTAGAACTGTGATTGCTGGAATAAAGAGTACAAACATTGCCAAACTGCTCTTCATAGCCTTATTTTCTGTATTAAAGGTTTTACAATATGAACCTTAATAATTTATTTAACAATTTCTCTAGAAGTTGGACATTTAAGTTCTTATAAAATTTTCCCACTAAAAACAAGTATTAATTTAAAATCACAAAGTAATGAGAAACCATATAACAGGCCTTAACAAAAGGCAGAACACAAACTTCCACATGTGGATAATTTTAGGGGCAGAAATAGGATATTGGGGTTCAGCTATAATTGTAAGAAATATTAATCATGCTCTGTTAACTGTGATTTTTTTGTTCTGATTAAAGAAGGCACATTCTAACCTGGCTGGGAGGTGCACATGGCACCTGGGAGGTCACCTGGAAATGCGACCCATCCTCCCCATCAGGGAGTTGCCTATTTATCACGGAAAGATTAACAACCTTGTTGCAGAAACCAGAAGCGCCAGTCCTTTGAAGACCCCCAACCCTTTGCATATCATTAGCCCTTTGAAGACCCCAGCCTTTGCATACCCACAGGCCTTTGCAAATCTCCAGACCTGTGAACTGCCCATTTGGCATACCTTTTGCCTACTTCCCATGTAATCTTTGTCTTTCTATTTGATATAAGCTGCTGGCTTATGGAGGGGGGGGAGAGCAGATTTTTTTGGATGACCTGCTATAGTTCCATACTTTCGGCAGTTCTAGAATGAATGCTCATATATGATTCAACTCTGTCTCTGCTTAATTGGCTCAAGTAGTGACAGGCAGCATGGACCCATTGATTGTCCGGTTATATACAGATTCAGATTTTTATGAAATCTATTATGAAAATTAGAGGGTAACCAGAGACCTAAGCATTTTAATGACTGAAGAATCAGGACAAAGGCTCATACACTAGAGAAAAGCAGAGACACTATTTTGCTGTAAGAAAAGTGACAAACACGAAGAGTAATATTGTGACTTATGGAAGAATAAGTCTGCCTGCACACTCCAGCTCAGAAATAACAAAGGGAGAAAAGGAGGCAGAATAGCCCCTATTGAGATAGTGTTAGATTTTAAATAAAAAGAGCAAGATCATGGCCTTGAATCCTTCATTTTTTAACATATCACTTAGGGTTTCTGAATCACCATTCTTAAGTTTGTAATGTGGAGTTAATAAAGTCTGCCCAACGGCCACACAGTGCTTCTGCTAGGATGAAAGGGTTTTGCTAGTTGTGAAGTACCATAGCTATGTAAGTTGTTTTCATCTGAAGACCACGGAGATCTTTGGGAGTTATCAACACTGGGAAATGTTAGGTGTGACCCAGAGGACATTATTAGCCTTTGCAGCCTGTTCAATTTGTTGACCCAGATGTGAAACTCAATATTCCTTTGAATTCTCCCATTCTTACAAAATAACCCATTCTTACAAAAATGCCAGTAAACCATGTGGGCTTTGTTGAAGATTCCTGATTTGAAGATGGAGGTGAACCATCCAGCCCACATCCGTCTAACAAACCCCCATGCAGCATTTCTGGACCCAAGTTCTGACTCCTCACTCACAGCTGATCCTTCCTCTTCTCCACTCATTACTCATTCTCCCTGGGTTTCCCTCTGGCTCTATTTCTGTCCTCCCCACCCTGTGTCATGTAGAACAATTTAGCTTTCTCAGCCACAGCCCCCAAGATTATAAACTGAATCTCTTCAAGATGCTCAGAGCAACACATTTTTCCTGTCAATGAAATGTACTCTCTTTAGAAAGGGGTTGGAGCAAAAACTAATTGCTAATAAAAAAATTTTTAAAACAACCTTTTACATAGAAAACAAAACACCAGAAGAAATTTTACTACTTTACTGAAATGCTACTCAAACAATTTCTTTATTAAACAAGCCATTACTGCTGTCCAAATGAGGAATAAAATGAGTCAAGTAACACAAAAGCATTGGAAGGAAGACCCTTACAAGGTAAGACTTGACTATTTGAAACAAAGATCTATGAATCTAAGAATTTCAATTTTTTTCTATGAATGCATCTTCTGTGGGGAAGAAGGATGTACATAGGTAAAAAAACTAAATGAACAATACATGTGTGAAATAATGGGATTTCTCAAAATAAATATAAGAGGTATCAAAAAGCAGTACCTAATTATTTGCCAAAAAATGGTTTAATGATTTAATCAATAACAACTACAAGTTAGAAGTAAGAAGAGATCACTATGGTTGGTATCATCTGGGAAGTTCCATGGAAGAGGTAGGCCTAAACAGTGCATGAGTAAGCAGTGGGTGAAAATCAGGGAGAAGATGTTTCTGTTAGGAAGCCTGATGTGTATGAGAGAAATCACAAACACAGGGAAAGCCTGGGGCCAGGAAAATGTGAGGAGAGCATTTTACATGCGGGATTCACCTGAGCAGATGTAAGAGCTAGGACAAAGTCCTGCCCTGGAGAATCGTGAATGTCAGGCTAAAGCCTCTCCTGTAGGGAACTCAGTCCTCACACAGTGGAGTGACAGAATGACAGAACGACTGATGGTATATGAAGTAGAAAAAAATAAAAGAAAAATCTGTAAGATTTGGCAATTGATTAGATGTGAAGTTAGGGAAATAAAGTAATGAAGGTGTCAAAATTAAAAGTAACAGTATCATGGTCAGAAACAGAGGTGTAGGAAAGGGATCAAGTTGGTAAAAAAAAAAAAAGAAAGAAAAGAAAAGTTAATTAATGAGGTGCTGGCTTGTATACAGCAAAACAATTGAAATGTGAGAAAGGAAAGTCAGGGAAAAATCATAAAATATGTCAGGGCCTAAGGATATATAACATACCTTCCCAGCCTCTCCCTTTCCAAATGAACCATCCAGAGATTTTCTGCAGAAAGCCCATTAGTTTCTGAAGGACCCACACCAGCCTGAGAAAGAAACTCCTTGGAAAGTCCAGCTCAGTCCTGGCAAAGCCCAGGTGGTGCATGGCTCAGGGCTCTGATTCTAGGTCAGGACTTGTAGAAGCTGGGCTGTGGTCCCTGCCATCACGGGTGCCGTGGGATCTGATGAAGTCCAGGTGACAGCACTTCCCAGTCCAGCTCCTTGGGAAGCTTCTTCCCGTGAATGTGCCAACGGCTCTGCAAACAGAGCAAGTCACAAAGGGCCATGAGAGAAAGAGATCACCTGGCAGATCGAAGTGCTGAAGCCCAGACCTCCAAGCCTTTCGCCTCAAACCTGATGTTGGGGAGAAGGGAACAAGTCCCTGCCAGAGTCACTCATGCTCGGAGTTTTGCATTTTCTCACTGAAATGAGTCCAGATGCTCTGCTTGGACTGCAGCATTTTGGTGAAGCTTCTGGGCTGCAGTCCCATGAAATGCTTGGAATCTGAACACAGCCAATGGCCATCTTAGCTTCTTAGAATGCTCTCACTTTGATTCATGTCTGGAAGAGCCACATGACTACTGCTGTCTCTTTCCAATGGAAACAGAGTTCATACCACTTGGTCGCCTAAATTGGGCTGCCCTAAATCACCATGTCCTCACATGCAACCACTCTGGCAAGCAAACCACAAGGACAGTATTCCAGCTACTTTAAACATTAATATTTTAATGAGCAAAACTAATCTAAGTGTAAATAAACCTAATCTTTTTCATAACTTTTCTAGTCTATGAGGAGAATAGCTACTGCTTAATGGAGCAATTGTGGTTGTTTCAATCATTAAAGCATGCCATTTAATGAGACTGCTTTGTAACAAACCACCACTGGATATTTTACACTTGATATTCACTTTCAAAACTAATTATGTTCTCTAAACTAATTATGTTCTCTTTTTCCTCTTCTTGTTTCAAGTTAATGTTGTCTAGGAGGACACAGAATGCCCTTGGAATTTTGTCTTTAATGTATGAAAGGCAAGTGACAACAAACATTACCTTAAATGAATTATTTCTATTATTAGAACTTTAATACTATGTTTCCTTCCAAACGTTGCCATGTTCTAAAGTCGTAATTAAGTAAAAGATTCCAACTATGTTTAATCATATCAGCCTCCTTCAATCTACACTTTATTTTTCTACAATAATTTTTTCAAGGTGAATCTACTTTAATAAGTTAAGGAGAAGCATTTTATAGAGGGCAGAGATGAAAGGTGATGATAAAGTTCACAACGAATGTAAAGAAACTCACTGACAAGATAACTTGTTGGTCTGTACAGCATAAAAACAAACCACTACTGTTGCACAAATAGCACCATGTGTAAATGATAAGGCTACAAACTTGGCCTGCAGGCATGATGGTGAGCATAGGAACGGATTCTTTAAGTCTTTCTATTGCTCTATTAACAGTACTTGTTGGAATGAAAGACCAGCCTCACTCAGTTCAAAGAACACTTACTATCCTTGATTAACCTGGGAGACTGATGGAAAAAAAGAGAGCTATCAGCATGCAAACAAAAGTGAATTAACTTTACAAATCATTGTGTGTGATGTGATTTGATTTGATAGAAGATTTTATAACTAATTATGGCCTAGCTGTTAAGAATATAATTTCACATTTTAAGCCTCTGCCAATTTACCAGTAGCTAAGAAAGCAAACATGAAGACAGGCATGATCATTTACTTTTATATTATAGTAGTACAGTATTGTTATATGCAGTATATAATGTGGTACCTTCTCAGAGTTTTATACTACTTGTTCCTTATAAACCATAATTATAAATTAACCCCCTCTTAGTTTATTAGTATTATTATCAATTAAAATTCATGAAGCCAAACTTTTCCAAAGAAAGTCACTCCCTGGTAGTAAAGAGAACCCATTTGGAAGGTAAATTAAATGCTTATTTCCACTAAGGTATAATTCAAAGTAAGTGATACAGTTTAGTGAGTGATGGTTACATTAATTCTTGAGAGGCAAACTGGAGTAAAAGAATCCCCCTGATATTTTCAAATGTCCAAAAAACCAAAAAGGGGTTTCTATTCACTAGAAGACTAGATCAGCACAGTTTAACAAAAATAGAACAAGATAAAAAAAAATTCGAGCCATGTGTGTAATTTTAAATTTTCTAGTTGCCACATATTTTAAAGTAAAATTAATTTAATAATGTTTTATTTAACTCATTGTACCCAAATTATTATCATTTTAGCACACCATCAATTTTAAATTATTGATATGTTTTATATTCAAAATCTGGTATGTATTTTATACATCTCAGTTTGGATCAGCCACATTTAAGGTGCCCATTAGCCACATGATGGCTACCATATTTGACAAATTACCTACAGATTAACCAATCTTCTCTCAAAAATAGACATAAACACATCAACTGCTACAACTATTGATTAATCTTTTAAAAATTATCTCAGAAAAATAGAGAGTAGATTGAAGGAGATAATATCCTATATAATAAAGATAATATCCTATACAATATGCAAACTGACCATCACTCTGTCACACCATCACAAGATGGCTGTGCCCACAGCAGAGGCGGGGTTCCCGTAACCAGCCATAACAAGCGATCAGCAGGGATCTGAGGCTGCGACCCCCGCCCGGCGGGGCTTGATGGGGAACCTGAGACTGCGCCCCCTACCCAGTGGGTCTTGACGGGGGCCCTGAAGCTGTGTCCCCCACCTGGCGGGGCTTGACAGGGGACCTGAGGCTGTGCCCCCTGCCCGGCGGGGCTTGTCAGGGGTGGGGCCGGCCAGGTCTGGGTCTCGCGCGATTTCGAGGTGCATGCGGGTGGGCAGGGACTTGACTCTGGTTCCCGAGGTGTGCCCCAGACTCTGACAGGAGGAAGATTTTCATATACAGTTTACTAATTTTCTTTCACCACTGACACTTCTATTATAGAGAAAGGGCAAATAGCAATATTAAAATATTTCCTCTAATTCCCTTTTAATGTGCATGAATTTCGTGTACTGGGCTGCTAGTGATTAAATATAGTTGAAATCTTTTATTTAATTGCTACTTTAGAATATAGCAAAATTTGGAAAGATAATATAGTACTAAAGTTATAATAATAGATATAATTCATTGAGGCCCTTGCTGGTTTGGCTCAGTAGATAGAGTGTCAGCCTCCAGGCTGAAGGGTTCCAGGTTCGATTCCAGTAAAGGGCACATGCTCAGGTTGTGGGCTTGATCCCCAGTGTGGGGCATGCAGGAGGCAGCAAATCAATGATTCTCTCTCATCATTGATGTTTCTATCTCTCTCTCCCTCTCCTTTCCTCTCTGAAATCAATAAAAATATTTTTTTTAAAAAAGAAATAATTCATTGAAGATAATGTTTGTTGTTATTTGTCTTTCATACAAAGATAGATGGAACTCAGGGAGGCATCTGATAAGAATTATCTTTATACAATATATTTCAAAGTTTCAATTTGATCATTTTTAAAGATAGCTACAATTTAGTAGGAAATAATTTCCCAAACTGTAAATATCAGCAGATCCTTCTGATGCGTGTCTTAAGATACAGTCTTGAGAAGAGCTAGATACCATTGTATCTACATGGAAAGAATTAAAAACCATGATAAAAATGAAATAATCTATAATAATAAAAGCATAATATGCTAATTAGGCTGGACGACCTTCCAGACAACCTTCTGTACAGCCACGGCAGGGGCCAAGGCAGAGGCAGCCACTGCAACGGTGGGGGCCGAGCCCCTTGCATGAATTTCATGCATTGGGCCTCTAGTAAATAAATAAAATTTAATCTTAAGAATAATGTCTGTGTAAGATGGCCCTTCATTTGTATGTTAGCATGTTAATAACTTAAAAGGATTCATTTCCCAGCCTCCACCAAGTAGAGCAGCTGTCTAATGGACAATTCCTCAGCCACTAGAGCAGAGAAGTGGCATTTTTACTCCATCTGGTTTATCATGTCTTTACTTGAGGGCATGGTTTAGTGGGTGATACAGACTGTTTGGAGCCAAAGATGCAGCCTCTGTCAGATTGACTCGGCTCTCACTCACCTTCCCATCTGTTTTCTATAGAAAGCCTTTCAGAAACTCTGAGAGCTGGTTCTGAATTCACTACTCATGTTATTAAAGGTCTTATGTTCTTTGTAGTATGAGCAAAGAGTGCTTGGGTCTCTCTGGAAACTTGAATATATTTCAAGTTCTTGTGTTTCTGGAGATCACTGGATCTAAAAGAAAAATCCAACCATGTGACCACATTGGTATTCCAGAGAACAACTAAACAAAGGAAATAATTGCTTTGGGCTCCACAAAAAAACAAATCTTCTGCTTAAATATAATTAACTCTCTGCTTTGTACTTGCACCCTCCTCTCCCTTCTTGGGGCTGAGATGATATCTTTGTTTCTTATTTCATTTAAAAAAAAATAGAAAAGCTAAGAAGAGAAGTTTTACAAGCACCCACCACCTCATCAGCACACCCACAGGTCTCTGCCTGCAGTGCACCCTGACTTCCCTCACAAGGCAACTGCTCCACTGGTGCCCATCCAGACTTTCTCAGCTGCTCAAGGACATCATTTCAGGGAACCTCCCCTTCTCTCCCTGCATCAATAGTTTCCCTATCTCTACTGCACCATTCCCTTCAATATACAAATATGCAAATATTTTTCCCATTAATTTTGTTTTTACCTCAATTCCCTCGCTACCAACTCTTTACCCTTCCCTTTTGGAGCAAAACTTCTCCACACTTTTCTATATTCAGTCTCAAATTCCTCTCCTCCCATATCCTTTAACTCACACCCATCAATCTTTTGCCTTCACTGAAACTAACTTTGTCAAGGACCCCATCATGGCAGTCTGATGGTAAATTCACTTCTTCACCTTACTTGCCTAATTAGTAGTATTAATCCACAGTTGAACTTTCCCTTCTTTATAACATATTTTCTTCATGTGATGTTTCGGACACCACCCTCTCCTGGGGTCTTCCAATGCCTGGCCATTCTTTCCAAGTCTCTTTTAACTGGGTCTTTATCTTCCCATTACCCCAATATTGGTGATCCCAGGAGCTCATTCTTTGAACATCTTCACTTCTCAATCTACGCTCATTCACCTGGTACTTTCATCTAATCTCACAGCTTTAAGAACAAGTTGTATGCTTGTGTCTTCCAAATGTCTATCTGATTCTCTGTTTCTGAAAGCCGAAACTCACCATCTCTACCCACCCTAACTTCCTTTCTGCTCCTTCTTCCCACTGGACACATTTTCAGCTTAGGATCTTTGCAGACGCTGGCCCCACTACCCAGAACATACTTCCCCATATGGTCCTTTGTTCCCTTTTGCTGAAATGTCACACTCTCAATGAGTTCTTCATTAATGCCCCACTTAGAATTATAACTCCATCCAATCCCACATCTTGGCATGCTTACCTTCATTTTTCCATATCCCTTATAACACAGATTCATATTATTTATATTGTTTACATTCTATTCCTTATCTAACTTCAATGTGATGCAAATTAAATGAGAACAGTGATTTTTGTGTGCTCGCTGATTTATCTCCAGCACCTTAAATAGTTTCTTATTTACAGTATATTCTCAATAATTGTATGTTGAATGAATGATTATATGAATGGACACTAAAAGCAATGTATAAGTGTACCAATTTTGCTATAACATTAGCAGGTCAGAGTGCAGGTTTGATCCAGAGTTGAGGTGCATCTCTGATTGATGTTTCTCTCTCACATGGATGTTTCTCTCTCTTCCTTCCTCTCTCTCTAAAAAATCAATAAACATATCCTCAGGTGAAAATTGAAAGAAAGAAAGAAAGAAAGAAAGAAAGAAAGAAAGAAAGAAAGAAAGAAAGAAAGAAAGAAAGAAAGAAAGAAAGATCCCTTGGAAAGTAGATGGGTTAGTTTTTAGTTTGTGGATGGTAATCCTTAGTCCATGCCTTAGGCATCATATACCCATCTTTTGAACTACACCCATAGGCCCTACTCCTGGTAATCTCTCTCAGCTTGATTGACAGATTCAATTTTCACACTCACATCTACTTCCAGAAAGCTTAATTGATGAGCTAGTCTTAAATGCCCTGAGGGATTCTTTAGGAAGATTATTAGGATGACATGCAAAATAAGATTTACAGAGGTGGAGAGGACTAATGACATTCTGTTTGACAGAATCAAGGATTGAGTAACATTAGTTGTGAAATAGAAATCATTTTTTTTCTTACATATTTATTTGGAAGCAAAGGTATTATGGCATTATACATTACTTTGGTCAGAGAAAGATTCTCAACACGATTGCAAAACATAAAATGGCAAAAGAGAATATGACTTTTGTGCAAGACACTTGTTTAAATTTCTTCAAGTGCAAGTTGGTATTTGTTATTCTTTTTTTACAAAATTAGTTTAGAGAGAGGAAGGGAGAGAGAGAGAACATCTATGTGAGAGAGAAACATCCACCAGTTACCTCCCAAACACACCCCAACTAGGAGTTGAACCCACAACCTGGGTATGTGCCTTGACTGGGATTCAAACCTACCACCTTCTGATGCACAGGATGATGCTCCAACCAACTGAGCCAAACCAGACGGCTATTTTTTATTGTTCTATAAGAATATTTTGTAACAAAAAGAATATGTCTTTGTGCCCGGCTGGTGTGGCTAAGTGGTTGAGTGCTGACCTATGAACCAGGAGGTCACGGTTCTATTCCTGGTCAGGGCACATGCCAGGGTTGCAGGCTGGATCCCCAGTAGGGAGTGTGCAGGAGGCAGCAGATCAATGATTTTCTCTCATCATTAATATGTCTATCACTTTCTCCCTCTACCTTCCTCTCTGAAAACAATACATTTTTTAAAAAAAGAATATTGCTTTGTGATGTCAAGTTTGAGCTCTTGATGATCACACTGGAAGTAAACTCAAGTGAATGGCATAAGATCTGGTGCCCTAAAGGAAGTTCAAATGTAACTAGATTGTTTGGAGAGTAGTAAACTATATATTCAGCACACACTGTCAACATTTCTCAGGGCTACCTCAGGATCTCTCTCTCTCTCTCTCTGGAAATGCCCATCTTTACACTTCTCAGGCCTCTGGGATGCTTCTCCTTTCTCCCCCCCGCCCAAGAACAATGGACATGTGCCAGTCCTTCTGCTTATCAAGCTTGCCCCAGAGTAGAGCTGTGCTTTTAAAGCACTAGCTCTTGCCACAGAACCTGGCTCATCATAAGTACTCAGCAAATGTTTGGAGAAAGTGGCTCTCAACCTTTTTATGACTGAAATTCACAGCAATGCATAGATATTTCCTAATGTACAATGTTTAATTTCTTATAAATATTGGTCAGGACCACTAAATTGATTTCAAACTTATTAATGAAGTCTACTTTTAAATTATAGAACTTACCCACCTGTTAATGATCTTAGTTATGAAAATTGCCCACCTGATAATTGGTTTATTAAGAACAGTATAGTACAAAAACATCCTTTCACAAAAGGTAAATACAGGTTTCCTTGATATCTGTTATGCCTATTGCTAGTAAGTAAGAATTATTACTGTGGCTGTTCCATTAACTTCCTACCCACTATGGTCCTCCTAAGAATGCTTAGTAGAGAAAAAGCCTTTAACACTGTCCTGCACTAGAGATTGAGAGGTATAGAGGATCTACCTAATACATAGTCACAAACCCAAACAACCAAAATGAGAAAACAAAGAAACAACCCCCAAATGAAAGAACTAGAGAATTCTCCAGAAGAAGAGATAAATGGGAGAAACCAAGATGGCGGCATAGGTAAACACCGGAAATTGCTGCCTCCCACAACAACTTCAAAAATACAACGAAAAGACAAAACGGACATTATCCAGAACTACAGGAAGGCTGGCTGAGTGGAAATTCTACAACTAGAAGGAAAGAGAAAAGCACACTGAGACTCAGAAGAGCTGCGAAAGTAAAGTGCAGAGGTACAGAGATGGAGCGCGTGTGGAAAGGGGCTGGCACCTGAGGACACGGATGTCTTTTTGAATCGGGAGGGAGTCACAAGCTCCCGACTGCTCTGAACTCCAGTTCCAGGAAGTCTCTGGGGACCCAGGACTCATACGGGGAGAAACTGGACTGTCTGACAGCAGGCAGAACTCGGAACTTGAGGGCGGCTTTCCCTCAGAGGTGCTTGCAGCAATTACCAGGACACTGAGACGCGGGGCCCCTTAGGGCAAGGCTGAGAATCAGCCATAGCTGCTTGCTCTGCCCTGTTTATTCCCTGAGACCCTGCCCCACCCAGGCTGCAGCAGAGGCTTTTGCATATGAATGCCCTGGCCCTTTGCAATCTGAAAATTACCTAACAAATTGCAGCTGGGCCAGACAGACCCAGAACTTCCAAGAGAAGGCCCAAGGCCCCACAGCAGCTTGCATTGCTTCACAGCTGGGCCTCATCTGGGCACCTCCAAACCCCAAAAAAGGAAGGGGAATCTGCAGATCTCTTCGTAGCTCCTGCTGGGTAGCCTTAGGCAGAGGCTAAATTAGCAC
>NW_005361391.1:2215327-2216187 GCF_000412655.1 Myotis brandtii
AAAAATTATGAACAGCAAATACATATCTATCAACAAGTGAATCTAAAAATCAAGTGAATAAAAAATCTGATTAACAGAGTAAACTGGTGAATATAATAGAACCAGGGGCATGGAAAGGGAGTGGACTGGCAATTCTTGGGGGGAAAGGGGTGTGGGGGTGCAGGAAGAGACTCGACAAAAATCGTACACCTATGGATGAGGACAGTGGGAGGGGTAAGGGCAGAGGGTGGGGTGGGAACTGGGTGGAGGAGAGCTATGGGAGGAAAAAAAGAGGAACAACTGTAATAATCTGAACAATAAAGATTTAATTTTTAAAAAAAGAAGAAGAGATAAATGAAGCAGAGGTAAGAAATTTATCTGAAACAGAGTTCATAGTAATGATGGTAAAAATGCTCAACAGTATAAAAAAAGATGTAGTAACTATGAAAAAATAACAGTCTGAGATAAAGAATGGCATAACACAAATAAAGGACACATTGGAAGAAATACCAGGCAAATTAGGGGAAGCTGAAGATTGAATAAGTGAATTAGAAGACAGAGTTGAAAATATCACTCAATTAGAGAACCAAAAAGAAAAAACAATTTAAAACCAGGAGGACAGCTTAAGGGAGGTGTAGGACAATGTGAAACATAACAATATTACAATAGCAGGTGTGCCAGAAGAGGCAGAAAGGGAGAAAGGAATAGAGAAGGTGTTTGAAGAAATAATGGTAGAAAACTTCTTAATCTGGTAAAGGAAAACATCACACAAGTTCAGGAGGCACAGAGAACCCCAAACAAGAAGAACCCACACAGACCAATGCACAGACACATCATAATTAAAATTGCAAAAATTAAAGACAAAGATAGAATCTTTTTTT
>NW_005361391.1:2221611-2268953 GCF_000412655.1 Myotis brandtii
AAGGAACGATGAAAATAGAATGGAGAACATTAGTCCCAAAATAAAAAAGAAAGAAAAGAAAACGACACTTTAAAAATGGTAAAATGGTAGCGGTAATAATACTAGTTAAAAATAAAAATGTAGTAGTTGAAAGGGTAAAATCAGGTGATGGGAAAAAAAAAAGAAAAACAATGTTTTCTTAGTTAAAAGGTGAAAAAGTAATTAATTAAAAAAAAATAAAATAAAAATGTGCAGTAATGCAGGTGCTTCAGATCTTCTACTCTTCTTTTTGGCACGCCCGGAATTCAGGAGAATGTTGAATTTCCCTCTGATACACTGTTCCTCCGTGTTGTAAGCCACAGTCCTGATTTTAAGGCAGGCCGTATTGGTTCCCCTTACTGCCTTATCTGTATTTACAGAAGAGTCAGTTCGTGGCTCTGCCTCTGGGTGGCAGTGTGTCTGTATTGACCTCCAAGGCTATCCAAAGAGAGAATCTTAAAGGCAGCATGCTACCCACAAGGAGTTCCCATAAGGCTGACATCTGAATTCTCATCAGAAACTCTACAGGCCAGAAGGGAATGGCATGAAGTACTCAAGATAATGGAAAGCAATGATCTGAGACCAAGATTACTATATCCAGCAAGGTTATCATTCAAAATATACGGTCAAATAAAGAGCTTCGCAGACAAAAAAAGGCTAACGGAGTTCATCACCACCAAGCCAGCATTACAGGAAATGCTAAAGGGATTGCTGTAAGAGACTGCTGAGAAGAAGAAACAGAGAGAAACCTAGCCATACAGATTTAAAATGGCTATAAATAAGTACCTCTCAATAATAACCCTATATGTAAATGGATTAAATACTCCAATCAAATGTATAGGGTAGCTGATTGGATACAAAAAGATTACCCAACTATATGATGTCTGCAAGAGACCAATCTCAAAACAAAATACATACACAGGATGAAAGTGAAGGGATGGAAAAAAATTTTCCATGCAAATAGAAAAGAAAAAAAAAGCTTGAGTAGTATTACTCATATCCTACAAAATAGACTTTAAAATGCAGGCCATCACAAGAGACAACAAAGGTCACTACATAATACTAATAGGATTGATCCAACAAGAGGATATAACCCTGGTAAACATTTATGCACCCAATATAGGTGCACCTAAATATATATTTTAAAAAAACTTCTAGAGGACGTTAATGGAGAGATTGACAACAATATAGTCATAGTACGGGACTTTAACACCCCTCTGACTTCCCTGGACAGATCTTCCAGACAAAAACTTAGCAAGGAAACAGAGACTCTAAAGCACACACTGGATCAGATGGATTTAATTGACATTAATAGAAGATTTCACCCAAACACAGCAGAATATACATTCTTCTCAAGTACACATGGATCATTAACAAAGATAGACCACATGTTAGGACAGAAAACAAATCTATACAAGTTCAAGAAGATTGAAATCATATCAAGCATCTTCTCAGATCACAGTGGAATAAAATTAGAAATCAAATACAGTAAAAAGGCCCCCAAACATTCAAATACATGGAGGCTAAATAGCATGTTGCTAAGCAATGAATGGGTTACCAAAGAGATCAATAAAGAAGTCAAAAACTTCCCAGAAACAAATGAAAATGAAGACACAACAACCCCAAATCTCTGGGACACAGCAAAAGAAGTCCTTAGAGGGAAGTTCATAGCACTACAGGCATACCTCAAAAAACAAGAAAAATCAGCAATAAACTATTTAACCCTACAACTTAAAGAACTAGAAAGAGAACAAGAAAATCCCAGAGTAAGTAGAAGGAAGGAAATAATAAAGATTACAGCAGAAATAAATAACACAGAGACTAAAAAAAAAAAAAAATCAATGAAACCAAGAGCTGGTTCTTTAAAAGGATAAACAAAATTGATAAACCATTAGCCAGACTCATCAAGAAATAAAGAGAAAGGACCCAAATAAATAAAATCAGAAATGAAAGTGGAGAAGTAACCACGGACACCACAGAAATACAAAGGATTGTAAAAAAAATACTATGAACAACTATATGCCAACAAGCTGAACAATGTGGATGAAATAGACAAATTCTTAGAAAAATACAATCTCCCAAAACTGAATTAGGAAGAATCAGAAAACCTGAATAGGCCAAAAACAACCAATGAAATAGAAGCAGTAATAAAAAAAACTCCCACCAAACAAAAGCCCAGGTCCAGACTGCTTCATAGGGGAGTTTCTCCAAACATTCAAAGAACTAACACCTATACTCCTCAAACTATTTCAGAAAATTCAAGAGGAAGGAACACTTACAAACTCTTTTTATGTGGCCAGCATTATCTTAATTCCAAAACCAGATAAAGACACTACAAAGAAAGAGAATTACAGGCCAATATCCCTGATGAACATAGATGCTAAAACCCTCAACAAAATATTAGCAAATAGCATCCTGCAATATATTAAAAAGATCATACACTATGATCAAGTGGGATTTATTCCAGTGAGGCAAGGCTGGTACAATATTTGTAAATCAATAAACGTAATACATCACATAAACAAATTGAAGGACAAAAATCACATGATCAAGAGATCAAGATGGCTGCCGATGGGATGGCAAGCTGCAAGATAGTGTGTGAGTGAAAGAACCAAAGGAGTGTGTGTAGATGTGTGGGGAGTGTCTACATTTGTGAGTGAGGGACAGTTATATTCCAAGGAATTGTTGGATTAAGAACTAAAGTGCTAGAGCAGTGCCCAGGAAGGAAAGCAAAAGTGAGAACGGATCACAGAAAATTCAAGGTGAAAGGCATCTCAGGGGTTGTTTCGCCTATGAAGACTGAAAGGCCCAGTGAGAGAAGGAACCAGCCCAAAGTTCACCTCACAGAGAGAAATGAGGAGCACCAGGAATTTCTGACCCTCTCCTAGCTGAGGTTTCTCTTCACTCTCTTTTGTGTACCTTGGAAGCATTTAACAGGTAGAATTCTAACTTAATCTGGTCTGTTACAGACAGGACAAGAGAAACTACAAGTATGCTAGAGTCATCAGAGAGAACGCAGCCTCTACTGGCCATCCATAACCTTCCTCACCAGAGAGATCCCACACAGTACATAAGCCAGGATGTGCTCAGATAGCCCAGGTGCCCTTTTTGGTGTTTCATCTCAAATGTATTTAGTAAGGGAGGAGGGCAAAACTAATATTAATTGAGCACTTGTTCTTCATTGGTTAAAGTCTTCAGAATAGTCTTATGAGAGAAATACTATTTCTATTCTACAGATGAAGAAACTGAGGCTAGCATGATTACAAAACCTGCCTCAAATAAGCCTGTGATTTAGGGTGGAGTTGGGAATTAAACCCATCAAAGTCATTTTTGCTGACTCCAAACCCTTTGTCTTCCACTGACCCATAGTTTTGTCCCTTGTAAAGTGGGACTGTTTTCCCACTTAACACACATGCCATTCCATCCAGGACAATTCCAAGGGCATTGGGGTGTTATCTCTCACTCACTCAATTGATGTAACTTTATGATCTATCCTGTTTATATGAAAAGGAGCATATACTTTTTAAAGTATTTCCATGTTTTCATTCAGTGGTTTCTGAGTAGTATATAGACTGTCAGATCTGGAAATTCTTAAAGATTTGCTAAAGTCTAGCTCATGGCAGTGGGTTAAGTCTTCAGGAGTGAGCAACTACTTGTGCTATAAAATGATTCCTTTCATTATAGGAGAATTTTCTAGAAGGCAGCCATAAACAGAAGGTTTACCCGATGCATTTGAAATACAATTCATTTTCCAAAAATCTGGTTTCCTCACACAATGATCTCCCAACTCTTTATAAGCTAGTGAGGAAGCCACATCAATCAGCAGCAAATGTGGTCCTCATAGTTTTCAAAGAGAAGCAAGCGTTGCAGGTGGAGTGGTAAACCAGTGCAGAGCTGGAGGAACATAAGTATTGCCTTTCTGCTAAGACACTGCTGAGTTAGCCACCTTCTGATGTGATAGGTAAAGGTCCAGAGCCCATGTGCACTCAGCTGCACAATCTACCATGAACTCAGCCCAGTCACAAACACAAGATCCAAAGGGAACATGGGATGGGTCCTACTTGTGCAGCTGAGGGTGGTGGGCCAAAGGTTAAATCCAATCTCCTCTTCCTATACCACCTCAACTCAGTCCAGCCTGTATACAATCTTATTTTTATTTACTTATTGCCACTTTCCTTCAGCTTTGCACCAGCTTTGAAGAGTCAGTTCATGCTCTAATTAACAAGACTTTTGTTTTCCATATCATTTCTGCTGCACCCATCTGGGGTGAGCCCCGACACCTGACACATCTCCCCATCTTCCCCCCCAGCACCAGCCTGGATTCTGCCATGAGGACACTGCTGAGCATCTCCTGGGGCACAGTGACTTGGAGACCTTGCGTTCCCATAGCACTCATTGTGGCAGGGGTGGGACTGTGTCACAAATCACTCTCTTTCCTCACCCCACCCCTCCCTATTCCCTGTTTCTACCCCTCCTTATTCCCTGTTCCTGAGAAACACTTCTCTAATGAAACATGACTATAGTGGTTGTGGTGAACTCAAGGTTGTGGTGAATGAAGGCAGGGAAGATTTTGAGAACCACTGTGGGACAATTTCTGCCATGGGACCATTAGAATAGGGCACCTGGCAGCATGGGCTCAGGGCAGGTGACCACCAAGGGTCAAGCTTTCAGGTTTTTGAACCCCTCTGGGCAAGTGGTCACCAGTGTTCTTCCTTTCACACATGAGAAAACTGAGGCACAGCAGGCTGAGTACAGTGCCAAGGTCACAGAGTGAGCAAGTGGCAGAACGGGATCCAGGCTGAGCAGTCTGGCTTCAGAGTTTGCAGCGATTGTGCTGTGCGCACTTACTCTCTTGGAGCATCAGGGTTGGGATGGGGCCTGCCCTACTCCCAGTCAGGCCTGAGCTTCCTCCCTTGGTGAGCCTGCCTCCCTTCCCCTCCTGTTGCTGGAGAGGAAGGCTGGGAAGAAATCATGAGGAGGAGGAACTGGAACACTGAGTGTGACCACACCAGTGAGAGCAGCTTTATTACCACAAAGCACTAGCAGCTGTTGCACTTAAGTAAGAATAGCTCTGACTCCCTGCCAACCGTAGCACTGGGTGTTGTCCACGGAGGCATTATGCTGGTGTGTGTGCTGCCATGGGTATGAGTGGGTCCTGACACAGGCTGCTGGTATATACATCCTAACCTCTTAATCCATACAATAGAACCTACACCAAAAGGCTATCTGAAGAATTAAATGTGTTGATAAGATAAAGCACTGAGAACAATGGCACATTGAAATTTCTCTGGGCCAAGACAACAGGGAGGAGGACCCTGAGCTTGCCCTTCCCCAAACACAAGGAATGTATACCTATATTTAGCACAGTTCCTAGTGAAAGACAACTGAGAGCCCCTGTGAACAGCTTCTGAACAACAGATAAGACAGAGAGGCTGCACAGAGAAGGTTGGTGCAGGTGAGAGCTCTCCAGGAGCTGAAGGAATTCTATAGGACAGTGATGGCGAAACTTTTGAGCTCGATGTGTCAGCATTTTGAAAAACCCTAAATTAACTCTGGTGCTGTATCACATATAGACATTTTTTGATATTTGCAACCATAGTAAAACAAAGATTTATATTTTTGATATTTATTTTATATATTTAAATGCCATTTAACAAAGAAAAATCAACCAAAAAAATGAGTTCGCGTGTCACCTCTGACACGCATGTCATAGGTTCGCCATCACTGCTATAGGACCAAAAGAAAGGTGAGTGCCATTGTTCACATCTCTGCTGCACTTGGATAGCAAGGTGAGAGCTCTAGCCAGGTTCTCTGGCTGATCTGCAGTGCTGCTGTATATTCCCCAGCTATCCCTCTCCCAGAGCTAGATCCAGCAGGTATGGCAGGGTGCTGCTGCGTGCACTCACTGGACTGTACATGCACATGGGGCTCCACTGGAGAAGGTGTGGACCTAGCCGAATGCTGCAGCACCCACATGCAGGGCTACCCCTTCCAGAGAAAGTGAGAAGATAGTGGAGCACTGCTGAGCATGCACTTGGGGCTGCTTCACCCAGAGACAGAGCAGATCTAGCAAAGCATTGAGGTATTTGCCTGCAGGGTTTCCCAGTACAAATGAGTGGGGCACTGTTGCATGCACACATGGGGCAGCCCTGCCTAGACAGGATGCAAAACTAGCAAAGTGTGGTGGTGTGCACACCCAGGGCAGCTCCATCTGGAGCAAGTGCTGAACTAACAAATATTGCAGCACCTACACACAGGGCTGTACTCTGCAGAGATAGTGGGCCACTGCTGTGTACACACCTGAGGCTACCTCACACACAGAGGATGAAGAAATAACAAAATCTATGGAATGCAGCAAAGCAGCTATAAAGGAAAGTTCACAGCTATACAGGCCTGCCTCAAGAAGCATTAAAAATCCAAAATAAAGTATCTAACTTTACACCTAAAGGAACTAGAAAAAAGAACAAATAAACCCAAAGTAATGATCAGATGATAAATAAACTAAATAGAGACTAGAAAAACAGTAAGAAGATCAATGAAACTAAGAGCTGGTTCTCTGAAAGAATAAATAAAATTGATAAACCTCTAGCCAGAACAAAAGAGAGAGCACAGACAAATAAAACCAGACACAAAAGAAGAGAGATTACAACTAACAACTGATATCTCAGACATACAAAGGATCACTAAAGAATACTAGGAACAATTATATGTCAATTATTTGGAAAACCTAGAAGAAAATCTATTTTCTAGAAACATACAACCTGCCAAGACTAACCCAGGAAGAAACATAGAATATGAACACACTGGTTACTAGCAATGAAATTGAAAAAGTAATTAAAAAACTCCCAACAACCGCTTCTCGGCCTTTTGGCTAAGATCAAGTGTAAAAAACTCCCAACAAACAAAATTCCAGGACCAGACGGGTACCCAGGTACATTCTACCAAATATTTAAAGAAGACAAATTAATACCTATCTTTCTCAAACTACTCCAAAAAAAGTTAAGAGGAAAGAATGCTTCCAAACTCATTTTTAGAGGCCAGCATTACCCTGAAACCAAAACCAAAGACACTACAAAAAAAAGTGTTTTATAGGCCAATAACCCTGATAAACATAGATGCAACAATTCTCAATAAAATACTAGCAAACTAAATTTTAAAATTCATTGAAAGATTTGTACACCATGATCAAGTGGGACTTATACCAGGGATGCAAGTGTATTTCAATATCCACAAAACAATTGATGTGATTCATCACATCTAAAAACCATATGATCTTCTCAATAGATACAGAAAAATTATTTGACAGAATTCAATATCCATCTGTGATAAACACTCTCAAGAAAGTGGTTATAGAAGGAACTTACCACAACATGATAAAGGCTATATATGCCAAGCCCACAGCTAATATAATAGTCAATGATGAAAAGCTGAAAGTTTTTTCTCTAAGATCAGGAACAAGTCAAAGATGTCCACTTTCACCACTTGTATTCAATACACTATTGGAAGTCCTAGCCTCAGCAATCAGACAAGAAAAAGAAATAAAAACATCCAAATTGAAAAAAAGAATGATAACTGTCCCTATTTGCAGATTACATAATCCTATACAATAAAAGCCTAATATGTTAAGTGTCCGATTGTCTGGTCAGCCGTTCAACCAATCAAGGCATAATATGCTAATGATATGCTAAGGCCACTCAACCACTTGCTATGATATGCACTGACCACGACGGGGCAGATGCTCTGACTGGTAGGTTAGCTTGCTGCTGGGGTCTGGCTGATCAGGACTGAGCGAGATGGGTTGGACATGCCCTGGAACCCTCCTGCGATCCCTACCCAGCTGGCCAACCTCCCATATCCCTCCCCAGCCACGATCATGCACTGGTGGGGTCCCTTGGCCTGGCTTGTGCCCTCTTGCAATCTGGGATCCCTCGGGGGATGTCAGAGAGCCGGTTTTGGCCTGATGGCAGAACGACTGGTCGCTATTACATGCACTCACCACCAGGGGGCAGACACTCAACGTAGGAGCTGCCCCCTGGTGGTTAGTGCGCTCCCACAGGGGGAGCACTGCTCAGCCAGAAGCCGGGCCCATGGCTGCCTAGTGCAGAGGCAGTGGTGGGAGCCTCTCCTGACTCCTTGGCACTCAGACATCCCCCAAGGGCTCTTGGATTGAGAGAGTGCACAGGCTGGACTGAGGGACCCCCTGCCCTCGAGTGCATGAATTTCATGCACCAGGCCTCTAGTACTATAGAAAACCCTAAAGAATCCACAAAAATTTATTAGACTTTATAAATGAATTCAGTAAGTTGCAGGATACAAAATTAATATACCGAAATCTATTGTATTTCTCTACACTAATAAACTATTAGATGGAGACATTTTTTAAAATCCCATTTAAAAATTTATCAGAAAGAATAAAATATCTAGGAATTAATTTAACCAAGGAGGTGAAAGACATATACTCAGAAAACTATAAAACACTGAAGAAATAAATTGAAGAAGACAGAAATAAATGGTAGCATCATAAACTACTCATGGATTGGAAGGGTTAATATCATTAAAAATGATCATACTACCCAAAGCAAAGTACGGATTTAATGCAATCTTTATCAAAATACCAATGGTGTTCCTCTCAGAACCAGCACAAATAATCATAAAATTGATATATAATCATAAAAGGCCACGAAGAGCCAAAGCAATCTTGATAAAGAAAAACAAAGTTGAATGTATCACACTCCCTGATTTCAAACTACCATACAAAGCTATAATAATCCAAACTGTATGGTACTGGCACAAAAACAGACACAGATCAATAGAACAGAACAGAGAGCCCCAAAATAAATATGCTCACTTATATAGTCAATTAATTTTTGACAAATGAGGCAAGAATATATAATGAAGAGATGATAGTTTCTTCAACAAATGTCACTGGGAAAATTGGCCAGATACACATAAAAAAATAAAAGTGGACCACTTTCTTACATCATATACAAAAATAAACTCAAAATTGATTAAAAACATAAATTTAAGACCTGAAACCATAAAACTCCTAGAAAAAAACATAGGCAGTAAACACTTTGATGTCAGTATGAGTAATATATTTTTTGGATATGTCCCCATGAACAAGGGAAACAAAAGAAAAAATAAGCAAATGGGACTTTATCAAATTAAAAAAGCTTCTGCACAGAAGAGGAAACTATCCACAGCAACAAAGAAATCTACTGACTGGGAGAAGATATTCACAAATGATATATGTGTTAAGGAATTGATTTCCAAAACATAAGAAACTCATACAACTCTATAACAAAAAAATAAACAATCCAATCAAAAATGGGCAGAGGGCATGAAGAGATAATTCTCCAAAGAAGGCATATAGATGGCCAAAAGACATATGAAAAGATTCTCAACATCAATAATCATCAGGGAAATGCAAATCAAAACACCAATGAGATACTACCTCATACCAGTTAGAATGACATCACCAATAAGTGAACAAATATGTGTTGTCGAGGAGAAAGGGGAAACCTCGTGCACTGTTGGTTAGTCTGCAAACTTGTACAGTCACCCTGGAAAACAGTACTGAGATTCCTAAAAAGACTGAAAATAGATCGACCATATAACCCAGCAATTCCACGACTGGGTATTTATCTGAAGAAAATAAAAACACTAATTCAAAAACATCTGTGTATGCCTATGTTTATTGTAGCATTGTTTATAATAGTTAAGATATGGAAGAAATATAGGTGTCCATCGTAGATTAATCTATACCAGTGGTTGGCAAAGTCATTAGTCAACAGAGCCAAATATCAACAGTACAACGATTGAAATTTCTTTTGAGAGCCAAATTTTTTAAACTTAAACTATATAGGTAGGTACATTGTTATTAACTTAATTAGGGTACTCCTAAGCTGGCCTTTGCTAAAGATGTCCTCAATCTGAGGGGTCGACCTCAGCAAATGTATCCCCACTTCTTCTAACGCCACTTCTTCAAAATAGACTCACCCAGGCCGAAAACTGACTTCTGTGCACAGGCCACGAAGTTTCAATCGCACTGTACGTGCGCACCCGCACGTGGTATTTTGTGGAAGAGCCACACTCAAGGGGCCAAAGAGCCACATGTGGCTCACAAGCCACGGTTTGCCGACCACTGATCTATACTAACAAAATAGTAATATGCTAATTAGACCAGGAGACTTTCGGAGACCTTCCAATGTCCTTCTGGACAAAGCTGGGGGCTTGGCCAGCCTGAAAATTGCCCCCGAAAGGCACTCAGCCCCTCACCCAGGCCAGCCACACCCCCAGCGGGGACCCTCTCCCTGATGGGGGCGTGGCCAGCCTGAAAACCCACATCCCAATGGGGGTGTGGCCAGCCTGCAAATGACCCTCAGCCCCTTGCCCAGGCCATCCATGCCCCCCAGCAGGGACCCTCTCCCTGATGGGGGCGTGGCCAGCCTGAAAACCACCCCAGGCCCCACATCCAGGCAGGCCCCACCTCCCAAGGGGACCCCACCCTGATTCGGGACCCACTTCAGGGCAGACCAGCTGGCTCCCACCCTTGCACCAGGGCTCTATCTTCTATACTAATAAAAGGGTAATATACTAATTAGACTGGATGTCCTTCTGGACAAAGCCATGGTGGCAGGGCCAAGGCAGAGGCAGTTAGGGGTGTTCAGGCTGCCAGGGGAGGGCAATTAGGGGAATCAGGCTGACAGGGGAGAGCAGTTAGGGGGATCAGGCTGGCAGGCAGGTGAGCGGTTAGAATCCAGCAGTCCCAGATTGTGAGAGGGATGTCCAACTGACAGTTTAGTCGGACATCCCCTGAGAGGTCCCGTATTAGAGAGGGTGCAGGCCAGGCTGAGGGACATCCCCCTCCCATGCATGAATTTCATGCACCGGGCCTCTAGCTTTAAAAAGAATGAAATCTTGCCAAGGATGGACCTTGAGGGTATTATGCTAGTTGAAATAAGTCAGACAGAAAAAGACAAATACCATATGATTTCACTTACATGTGAAATATTTTTTTAATCCAATAAAAACCAAAAAACAGATTCATAGAAACAGAAATCAATTGGATGATTACAATGGGGAAGGCAGTTGGGAAGATGTGTGGAAAAGGTAAAGGGGACTATCCTATCTAATAAAAGAGTAATATGCAAATTGACCATCACTCCAACACATAAGATGGCCGCCCCCATGTGGACATAAGATGGTCACCACAAGATGGCCGGGGAGGGCAGTTGTGGGGGACCACGCCAGCAGGGGAGGGCAGTTAGGGGCAAACCAGGCTGGCAGAGGAGGGCAGTTGGGGGCAATCGGGCTGGCAGGGGAGCAGTTAGGCATCGATCAGGCTGGCAGGGAAATGGTTAGTAGATGATCAGGCTGGCAGGCAGGCAAATGGTTGGGAGCCAGTAGTCCTGGATTGTGAGAGGGATGTCCCATATTGGAGAGGGTGCAGGCTGGGCTGAGGGACAACCCCCCCATTCACGAATTTTGTGCACCAGGCCTCTAGTACTTAATAACATTAGGATAAATTTGCAGTGTCAGATGACTACTAGAATTAGTGTTGTAATCATTGTAAGGTTGTCAAATGTTGAATCATTATATTGTACACCCAAAATTAATATAATAGTTTAAACCAACTATAATTAAATTAAAAATAAATAAATAGCAAAGAAAATAAGAAATTGTTCAGTAAGTGTTACTTCCTACTTTTTCCTTCTCATTTTACCTACAAAGAAACTAAGGCTCAGAAAGGTCAAGTAATATGCCTAAGATTACACAGCTAATAAGAGAAAGAGTGAAGATTTGAAGCCAGATGTTTGGTCCACTGCCCATGGTCTCCATTAACTTTTTTAAAAAAAATGTTTTTATTGATTTCAGAGAGAGGAAGGGAGAGGGAAAGAGAGATCAAAACATCAATGATGAAAGAGAATCATTGATCCAGAGCCTCCTGCATGCCCCCTACTGGAGATCGAGCCCACAACCCAGGCATGAGCACTGATTGGGAATCGAATCATGACCTCCTGGTTCATGGGTGGACATTCAACCATTGAGCGACATGGGCTGGGCTCCTTTAACCTTATTTTATCTGCTCGCTCTATATGACCCATGCCTTCTCTCTGCGCTCTCCCTTGTCCCCCTGTGAGGAAGATCAAGCAGCAGATTCACTGCCATTAGAAGCCAGATCAGTTTTTACTACAGCCTGCCTGTGCTGGGAGCTTGGCATCCACCTTTTGGGTAATGGAGGATATTATTTATGTCGGGCACCTGAGCCTAGGGTGGAGACAGGATGACTCAGGTTTAGGGTTTCAGCCTCCACCCAGCTCCTATTAATAGAAAGGATTTAAATTATGAGCCTGGTAAAAAAACAAAAAAACTGGTTGTCAGGGGTTGGGGAGAGGGAGAGATGAGTAAGTGGAGCACAGAGGATTCTTAGGGGAGTGAAACCACTCTGTATGACGTTATAAAAATGGATACATGACTGTAAACATTTGTCCAAATCCATAGAAAGTGCAGCACCAAGAGTGAACCCTAATGCAAACTATGCACACTGGGTTATTATGGTGCTAACTAGTGGCCCGGTGCACAAAATTCATGCCCATTAAAAGGGGTTTAATTAGAGGAAATATTTTAATATTGCCATTTGCCCTTTCTCTATAATAGAAGTGTCAAAAATGAAAGAAAATTAGTAAAATGTATATAAAAATCTTCCTCCTGTCAGAGTCTGGGGAGCACCACGGGACCCAGAATCAAGTCCCCCCCCCCACGTGCACCTCAAAATCACGTGAGACCCAGACCCGGCTGCCCCCCTTTCACTCCATTGGGCTGGATCCAGACCCAGCCAGTCCCACCCTTGTCAAGCCCTGCCAGGCAGGGGGCCCAGCCTCAGGTCCCCTGGCCTGGGGTAGGGGGCATGGCCTGAGGTCCCCCAGCCTGGGCTGGGGCAGGGAGTGCTCCTTGAGGTCCCCTGTCAAGCCCCACTGGGAGGGGGGCACAGCCTCAGGTCCCCCATCAAGCCCTGCTGGCAAGGGGAGCTGCCTGAGGTCCCCAGCCCAGCACTGGGGTGGGGGGTGCACCTTGAGGTCCCCCATCAAGCCCCTAAGGCCCCTTGGCCTGGCACCAGGGTGGGGGGCGCAGCCTGAGGTCCCCAGTCAAGACCCACGGGGGGTGCGGGGCGCAGCCTCAGGACCCTGCTGATTGCTCATTAAGGTTTGTTAGGGGAACTTGACCTCCGCTGTGGGTGGAGCCATCTTGTGTTACAGAAGTCCTGCCTCTGCTGTGGGCGCCGCCATCTTTGTGGCAGAGTGATGGTCAATTTGTATATTCCCTCTTTATTATATAGAATGTGTGTTCATCAATTGTAAAAATGTACCACTCTGGTGGGGGATATTGACAATAGGGGAGGTTGTGCATGTGTGGGGGTAAGGTGTATATGGGAAATCTCTGTACCTTCCCCTCAAATTTTTTTGAACCTAAAACTGCTCTTTTAAAAAGTCTATTAATAAAAAAATAACTGGAAATAGTATTTTAAAATTAAATTGCCTAGTAAAGATCCTCTTCCAATACTGGGTAATTCCTTTCTTCATGTGAATTCACTGTGGCTGGCTAAAACAGATAGCTATTCTTGGTGGTGAGGAGATGATTGATAATTTGAGAAGGTGTAGCTCTTCAGGAGACAGGGATGGCATGGTCTCAGCAGGCTGGATGAGGACACTGTGACAGGAGAGGCAGTAGGAGAGAAGAGCAGTCGGAGGTACCAGCTGATGCCAACTGCTGTCAGCTGGCCACCAGATGCAGAACAAGTTCTTTTCTCACTTCCTCTGGGACCCAGAATTGGGTTACAAGTTTCAGTACCTGAGTTTAGCTTAAATAGAAAAATAGGTTCCAAAGCCACACAGCTGAACTTGAGGCAGACATCTGCCACATCACATGGGGAAGATGAGACCTGCTTATGGGAGTTGGCAGGTCTGGATTGGACAGACTGTTCTGACTCCAAAGACCTGTGAATGAGTCCACCCTGACACTAGGGTAGTATTTGAAAAAGGATCACAGGTGCGGCTCCAGCAGGGGTGACACAGCACTGGAGTCACACTCTTAAAGGGGAGACCATTCCTGTTCGCACCCACTCCCAGCTCAGACCTTGGAATTTCATTTTGCCTTGAGGTCCCCACGGCTGGTGGGCCCTTTGGTGCCAACCACTCTGGTAAGTTTGGGTCAGTTGGTTCATAGGCCCTTGGCAGTAGTGTCTGACACCGAGTAGGTCAATGGGCAAACATTTCCTGTTTGTAAGGGAATGAATGAATTAACCAATCTCTTAGACACAGGGCTTTCCTTTAAGCCCTGTACTTACTCACTCCACAAAGCTCTGCCTGACTGCTGCCTCCTGTCACCAGGGCCTTTGGAGTCTGCTCCCTGCTCCTCCCTTGAGATCTGGTCCACACAAAGCCTGAGGTATGGCTGTGTTAGCAGCCTTCACCCTTTCTCCCGGACCCTTCTCTGGCTGCAGTGGACTTCTCTCTCCAAGCTCATTGCCTTTGAGTCCCTCAGCCTCCTCCCTCACCTTGGTGCTTTCTTCTCACGCCTCTCCTAGCTGCACAACTTGCTGCGATGGCACGTCACATCCTCACTGGCCCCTTTGCTCTGTCAGATTCCTACAGGGCTTTGTCAGAGGTGGCAGATGGAAGTTTTCCCCATAAAATTCATATGTTGAAACCTTAACCCCAATGAGATAGTATTTGGAGTTGGAGCCTTGGGGAGTAATTAGGGTTAGATGGGGGTGGAGCCCCCATGATGTTATTAACATCCTTATAAAATGATGAAGAGATAGAACTCTTTTCTCTCAGCTATATGAGGACACTGAGAAGATGGCCACATCTACATGCCATGAAGAGAATCCTCACCAAAAACGTGGACAGCACCTTGATCTTGGACTTGCAGCCTCCAGAAGTGTGAGAAATAAATGTCAGTTGTTTAATCCAGGCAGTCTAAGATATTTCATCATGGCAGCCCAAACTCAGAAGAAAACCAGGCACCCAGCCTCAGAGCGTAGAACCCATGCCCCTGTCAGATCTCTGGAGGGGTGTGGGCTGAGGCCCCCTTGAAAACAAGATTCAAGACTCTCTCCAGACTGAGAGTAGGGTGAACAGTCTCTTCCAGTTCCCATGCAGATGCTGGGACACACCCAGGCAACAGAGAAAAAGGCCAGATTCACTGTCTGGTCTGAGTATGGTCTAGGAGCCTTTTCTCAGGGTTGTCAGGTCCCGTTGCACAGTCTTTGCTTTGATCTAAGGCCCAGGCTGAAGTCCATCCTGCAGTCAGCTTGCCCCGCTGTGTGCTCCAACAAAGCAGGTGCTACTTTTTGAATTTTACAAAGCTGCCTTGTGGGGGAATGGGCCTGTTCTCTTTAGCTCCATGCCTCACACTTTCTTTCCTCTGCTTTTCTTCCCATCCCCTGTAAGAGTCCCGGTAACAAGTCACAAACCTTCCACTACCAATGAGCTGAGCCTTGTATTTCTTACACGGTAGCGTGGAAGGGAGAGGGCGAGACAGAGAGAGAAACATCGATGTGAGAGAGACACATCAATTGACTGCCTCCTGCACGCACCTTAACCAGGGCCAGAGCCTGCAACTGAGGGACGTGCCCTGGACCGCAATAGAACCCAGGACACTTCAGTCCGCAGGCCGACGTTCTATCCGCTGAGCCAGCCCGGCCAGGGCTGGGGTTTATTTCTGAATCCAGCTTTTAACGCATAATTCTCAGAGAGGAGGCTACCTGATATTTCCAGTATACACCTGGCACAGTACATAGTTATTATAATATTTTGGATACTTTATTTAAAATAAAAATGTCTACAGCAATATAGTAAAATGTACTTTACATCCTCATGACTATTTTGTAACTATTAATCTGTAGTTCTAAATCGCTTCATTTTTTATCCAGTCCCCCAACTTCCCCCCTCCCCTGACAACCCATTAGTTTGATCTCTGTATCTATGAGTCTGTTTCTATTTTGTTTGTTCATTTATTTTGCTCTTTAGATACCACATGTAAGTGAAAATAGAAAGTATTTGTCTTTTTGTCTAACTTATTTCAGCTAGTATAGTACCCTCTAGGTCCATCCATGTTATCACAAAAATTAAGATTTCATTCTTTTTAATAGCCAGGTAATATTCCACTGTATATATGTTTCCCAACTGTTTTTCCACTCTTCTGTTGATGAGCACCAGGGTTGCTTCAATATCTTGGCTATTGTAAATAACAGCAAAGAACATTGGGGTGCATATATCTTCTCCAATTAGTGTTTTTGGATTTCATCAAATACATAATCAGAAATGAAATTGCTGGGTCATTAAGTAGTTCTAGTTTTAATTTTTAAGGAAGCTCCATATTGTTTTCCATAGTGCCTGCACCAATCTGCACTCCCACCAAGAGTACACTCCAACACTTGTTTATTGATTTGTTGATGATAGCCATTCTGACAGATGTGAGATGGTATGTCATTGTAGTTTTAATTTGCTTTTCACTGATGATTAGATTAGTGACGTTGGGCATCTTTTTATTAATCCATTGGCCATTTTTAAATTAAATTGTTTGCTTGTTTGTTTTTGGTGTTCATGTGTGAATTCCCTATAAATTTTAGTTATTAAAGACTTATCAGATGTATCACTGGCAAAAATGATCTGTCAGTAAATTGTCTTTTTGTTTTGTTGATAGTTTCCTTTGCTGGGCAAAATCTTTTTAGTTTGATGTAGTCTGATTTATTTATTTTTTATTTTGTTTCTCTTACCTGAGGAGATATATCAGAAAAATATATTGCTAATAGAAATGTCAGAAATGTTACTGCCTATGTTTTCTTCTAGGAGTTTTAGGGTTTTGATGCTTACATTTAAGTCTTTAATCCATTTTATATGGTATTAGTGGCCCGGTGCACAAAATTCGTGCATGGAGGAGTGGTTTCCTCAGCCCAGCCTGCACCCTCTCCAATTGGGGACCCCTTGGGAGATGTCTGACTGCCAGTTTAGGCCCAATCACACAGGAATTGGGCCTAAACTGGCAGTCAGACATCCCTCTCACAATCTGGGACCACTGGTTCCTAACCACTTACCTGCCTGCCTGCCTGATTGCCCCTAACTGTCTCTGCCTGCTTGCCTGATCACCCCCAACCTCTCTGCCTGCCTACCTGATCACCACTAACTGCCTCTGCTTGCCTACCTGATTGCCCCTAACTTCTCTCCCCTGCTTGCCTGATCTCGCCCCCAACTGCCCTCAACTGCTGGCTTGATCTTGCCCTCAATAGCCCTCCACTGCCGGCCTGGTTTCTCCCAACTGCACTCCCTTGCCAGTCTGATTTCACCCCCAACTTCCCTTCCCTGCTGGCCTGATCTCGTCCCCAACTGCTTTCCCCTGCCAGCCTGATTGCCCCTAACTGCCTCTGCCTGCCTGATCACACCTAACTGCCCTCCACTGCCAGCCTGTTCTCACCCCCAACTGCCCTCCCCTGCCAGCCTGGTTGCTCCCAACTGCCCTCCCTTGCCATCCTGATCTTGCCCCCAACTGCTCCCCTGCTGGCCAATTTGGTTCTGATTGGTCAGTTTCTATGCCAGTCAGCGTCAAAAGCTCTGCCTCCTAGGCAGCCATTGGCTCCTCAGAGTTCACCCAGATTTGGTTCTGATTGGTCAGTTACTATGTCAGTCAGCGTCTCCGTGCTTATCTCCAGGCCTGATCAACAGCTGCCACGGAGGCTGGGGATCACACCCTGCCTCTCTCTCCAGGCCTCTCTCCGGGCCTGATCCGCAGCTCCCTTGGCAGTCAGTTCTGGGTCACCACAGCAACCCAGCACTGACTGCAGGACTGACTTCCGGTGTTCAGTCAAGCCTTCGGTCAGTTGTTACGGACCCTGGTTTTTTATATATTAGGATAAGCAGGTAGTCTAGTTTCATTTGTTTCATTATCTATCCAATTTTCCCAAGGCCATTTATTGAAATGCCTGTCTTTATCCCAAAATATGTCCTTGCCCACATTGTCAAATATCAACTGATCATAAAGAAGAGGACTTATTTTTGGCCTCTACCATGTTCCATTGATCTATGTATCTGTTTTATGCCAGGACCATGCTGTTTTGATTAATATAGATTTGAAATATAGTTTGATATCAGACAGCATGATACTTCTTTGTTCTTCTTTCTCAAGATTGCTTTGCCTATTCAGGGTATTTATGGTTCCATATAAAAGTTAGGATTATTTGTTCTAGTTATGTGAAAAATGCCATTGGTATTTTGACAGAAATTGCATTGAATCTGTAGATTACTTTGGGTAATGTATACATTTTAATGAAGTTAATTCATTCTGTTCATGAGTATGGTATATGCTTCCATTATTTGTATCTTCTGCAATTTCTTTCTTCAATGTCTTATAATTTTTAGAGTACCAGTCTTTTACTTTCTTGATTAAATAAATACCCAGGTATTTTTTGATGCAATTGTAAATGAGATTTTTTTAGTTTCCCTTTCTGATAGTTCATTATTGGTGTACAGAAAAATGCAACTGATTTCTGAATATTTATTTTGTATCCTGCTACATTACTGAATTCATTGATAAGTTCTAATAGATTTTGGGTGGACTCTTTAAAGCTCTCTCTATACAGTATCATGTCATCTGAAATAATGACAGTTTTACTTTTTCTTTTCCAATTCAGATGACTTTTGTTTTATTTTCTTGTATGTATGCTGTGGCTAAAACTTCCAGTACTGTGCTGAGTAAGAGTGGTGAAAGAGGAGATCCCTGTCACACTCCTGAACATAAGGAAAAGGTTTTCAGTTTTTATCTATTGAGTATTATGTTAACTATGTTTTTGTCATGTATAACTTTATTATGTTGAGGTAAATTCCCTCTATTACAGTTTGCTGAGAGTTTTTATCACAAATAAAAACTGGTGCTGGATTTTGTTGAATGCTTTTTCTGCATCTATGTAGGATCATATGATTTTTATCCTTCATTTTATGTGGTGTATCACATTAATTGATTTGCAGATATTGAGCCAACTTTGCATCCCAGGAAAAAATCCTAGTTGATCATGGTTTATGATCTTTTTAATAAATTGCTGAACCCAGTTTACTAACATTTTGTTGAGGATTTTTGCATCTACTAGTATGCTCATCAGGGATATTGGCCTATAATATTCTTTCTGTGTAATATCTTTATCTGGTTTTAGAATTAAGATAATACTGACCCCATAAAATAAACCTTGGAGTCTTCCCTGCCCTTGAATTTTTTGGAATAGATTGAGAAGGATAGGTTTTAGTTCTTCTTTGAATGTTTGGTAAAATATACTTGTGAAGACATTTGATACAGGACATTTGTTGGAAGATTTTTGACTACTGCTTTATTTCATGGTTTGTAATTGAAATAAACCAGTAATCAAAAATGTTTTATCCAGATTTTCTGTTTCTTCTTGATTCAGTTTAAAAGAGTGTGTGTTTATAGGAATGTATCCATTTCTTCCAGATTGTCCAATTTGTTGTCATATAGTTGTTTATAATATTTATTTATAGTCCTTTGTATTTCTGTGGTGTCTGTTGTTATTTCTCTTTCAATTTTTTTTATTCATTTGAGTTCTCTCTCTCTCTCTCTCTCTCTCTCTCTCTCTCTCTCGATGAGTCTGGGTAAAGGTTTATGAATCTTGTTTATCTTTTTGAAGAACAACATTTGGTTTCATTGAACTTTTGTATTTCTTTAGATTCTCTTGCATTTATTTCCACTGTGATGTTTATTATTTCCTTTGTTCTATTCACCTGGGTATTTGTTTCTTGTTCTTTTTCTACTTCCTTTAGGTATAAAGTTAGATTGTTTGAGATTTTTCTTTTTTAATGAATTTCCCTCTTAGGATCGCTTCTGCTGTGTTCCATAGATTTTGTGTTTTGTTTCATTTCATTGGTCTCAAGGTAGCTTTTCATTTCTTCCTTGATTTTATTGTTAAACCATTTATTATTTAGTAACATATTTTTTAGTCTCTAGGGGTTTCTGTATTTTTCAGGTTTTTTCCTTGTAATTGGTTTCATACCATTGTTGTCAAAGAAGATGTTTGATATGATTTTAATCTTCTTACATTTATTGAGACTTGTTTTGTGGCCTAAGATGTGGTATACCCTGAAAAATGTTCTATGTGCCCTTGACAAAAATGTATCTTCTGCTGCCTTGGGGTGAAATGCTCTGACAGTATCAAGTAAATCCGCTATTAACGTGTGATTTCCTGATTGGTTTTCTGTCTGGAAGATCTATTCATTGATGTCAATGAAGTATTAAAGTCCCCTGCTATGACTATATACTGTCAATCCTTCCCATTTATGTTCACAATATTTTCTTTATATACTTAGATGTTTTTATGTTGGGAGCATAAATACTTACAAGAGTTAAATCTTCTTGTTCAATTGATCTCGTTATCAGTATGTACTGTCCTTCTTTGTCTTTTACTGCAGTCTTTGTTTTAAAGTCTATTTTGTCCAATATAAGTATTTTTGTGCCAGCTTTCTTTCCTTTCCCTTTGCATGAAATAAAATTTTCCATCCCTTTACTTCACTTTCTCTGTGTCTTTTGACCTGAATTTTGTCTCTTGTAGATAAAAGATGTATGGGTGTTGTTTACTTAGTTATTCAGCTAGCATATGTCTTTTTATTGGAACACTTAATCCATTAAAATTTTAAATGATTATTGATAGGTACATATTTATTGTCATTTTATTAGATATTAATGTTCCTCTTTTCTTCTTACTTCATCTCAAAGAAGTCCCTTTAAAATTTCTTGTAATATTGATTTGGTGGTGATGAACTCCTTTAGCTTTTTCTTATCTGAGAAGTTATTTATTTCTCATTCAATTTTAAATGATAGCCTTGCTGGGTAGAGTAGCTGCAACTTTATGTACTTGCTTTCATCTCTTTGAATATTTTGTGCCAGTTTGTTCTACTCTATAATGTTCCTGTTGAGAAATCAGCTGACAGTCTAATGGGAACTCTCTTGTAGATAACTGTCTCCTTTTTAGAGCTTTTAAGATTCTCTCTTTGTCTTTAAGCTTTTGCATTTTAATTATTTTGTGTCTTAGTTGAGCCTCTTTGGGGTTATTTGTTTGGTATTCTCTGTGTTTGTTGGACTTGCATGTCTATTTTAAAAATGAGGTTAGGGAAGTTTTTAGTCATTATTTCCTTAAAGAGTTTCTTGATCTCTTGCTCTCTCTCTTCTCTTTCTGGTACCTCTATGATGAAGATGAAGATGTTTTTATGCTATTGTCCTAGAGGTCTCCTAGACTATCCTCATTAAAAAAAAATTTAGTGTCAATTAAGCTGCAGACAGAGGATGATCTCTGGAGGCTTTGAGTCTTTGTCTGATCTTCTTCTGAGCTTGGAGCTAGGAAAAGCAGACACTGGTGCACATCTTGACCCTTTCCAAAGGCACCCAGCCCCAACAGAGAGGACCACAAGCTGTGGATTGCTAATAGCTCCAAACAGGGTACTCAGGGCCAGTCAGAAACAGTGTCTGACATTGTCTTGCACTAGAGATTGGGAGTTGTAGCAGATCTACTTAATGTATTGACACAAACCCAAAGAGGCAGGCAAAATGGGGGGACAAAAAAAATCCCAAAATGAAAGAACAAGAACAAGAGAATTCTCCAGAAGAAAACTAAACAAAATAGAGATAAGAAATTTATCAGATATAGAGTTAAGAATAATGATGGCAAAGATGCTCAACAGCATGAGAAGATATAGTAGCTATGAAAAAAAGACCAATTGGAAATAAAGAATGACATACCACAATACAGAACACATTGGAAAGAATGCACATCAGATTAGAGGAAGCTGAGGTTCAGGTCAGTGAATTAAAATCCCAGAGCAAGTAGAAGGAAGGAAATAATAAATTTTAGAGCAGAAATAAATGACATAGAGACTAAAACAATCCAAAAAAATCAATGAAACCAAGAACTGTTTCCTTGAAAAGATAGACAAGATTAATGAACAGTTAACCAAACTCATCAAAATGCACATCAGATTAGAGGAAGCTGAGGTTCAGGTCAGTGAATTAGAAGACAGGGTAGAAAAAATAACTCAATCAGAGAACAAAAAAGAAAAAAATAATTAAAAACAGGAAGACAGCTTCAGGAAGATGTAGGATAACATGAAACATAACAATATTTGCATAATTGGTGTGCCAGAATGAGAAGGAAGTCAGAAAGGGATAGAGAACATATTTGAATAAATAATGGCAGAAAACTTCCCTAAACTGGTGAAGGGAAAAGTCATGAAAGTCCAGGAGGCACAGAGAGTCCCAAGCAAGAACCCAAACAGGCCCATGCCTAGACACTTCATAATTAAAATGCCAAAAAGTAAAGACAAAGAGAGAATCTTAAAGGCAGCAAGAGTAAAGCAATTTGTTACCTACAAAGGCTGTCAGCTGATTTCTTAACAGAAACTCTACAGGCCAAAAGGGAATGACATGAAGTATTCAAAGTAATAAAAAGCAAGGATTCAACACATGGAGGATAAATAGCATGCTATTAAATTATGAGTAGATTACCAATGAGATCAAGAAAGAAAAAATAAAACTTCCTGGAAACAATTGAATAGAACACACAACAACCTGAAATCTCTGGGACACAGCAAAAGCAATCCTGAGAGGGGAGTTCATATCACTACAGCCCTACCTCAAAAAACAAGAAAAATTACTAATAAACTATTTAACCCTACAACTTAAAAAATTAGAAAAGAGAACAACAAGAAAATCCCAGAGCAAGTAGAAGGAAGGTAATAATAAATATTAAAGCATAAATAAATGACATAGAGACTAAAACAATCCAAAAAAAAATCAATGAAACCAAGAACTGTTTCCTTGAAAAGATAGACAAGATTAATGAACAGTTAACCAAACTCATCAAAAGACAAAGAGAGAGGACCCAAAATAAAATCAGAAATGAAAGCAGAGAAGTAATAATTGACATGGGAGAAATACAAAGGATTGTAAAAAAGTACTATAAAGAACTATATACCAACAAGTTGGAAAATGTGCATGAAATAGACAAATTTCTAAAAAAAATACAATCTCCAAAAACTGAATCACAAAGAATCAGAAAACCTGAATAGGCCAATAACAACTGATGAAATAGAAGCAGTAAACAAAAAACTCCCAGCAAAAAAAAAAGTCCTGGTCAGGATGGCTTCACAAGGGAGTTTAACAATTCAAAGAACTAACACCTATAATCCTCAAACTATTTCAAAAAATCCAAGAAGGAAAACTTCCAAACTTTTTTGAGGCCAGCCTTATCCTAATTCCAAAACCAGATAGCTGTTCTAATAGGTGTAAAGTGATATCACATTGTGGTTTTAATTTGCATTTCCCTGATGATTAGTGATATTGAGCATCTTTTCATGTATCTACTGGCCATCTATATGTTCTCTTTGGAAAAATTTCTCTTTAGCTCCTCTGCCTAATTTTTAATTGGATTATTTGTTTTTCAAAGTTGAGCTGTATGAGTTCTTTATTTATTTTGGATATTAATCCCTTATCATATATATCATTTGCAAATATCTTCACCATTCAATAAGCTGCCTTTTTGTTTTGTCTATGGTTTCCTCTGCAGTGCCAAAATCTTTAGTTGGTCGTCCATTCATTTATTTCTTCTTTTGTTGTCTTTGCCCTACAAGACATATAAAAAATTTTGCTAAGAGTGATGTCAAAGAATTTATTACCTATGTTTTCTTCTAAAATTTTATGGTTTCAGTTCTTACATTTAAGTCTCTAATACATTTTGAGTTTATTTTTGTATATGGTGTAAGAAAGTGGTAGAATTTAATTTTTTTGCATGTATCTCTCCAGTTTTTTCAGCACCATCTATTGAAGAGACTATCCTTATCCCATTGTATATTCTTATCTCCTGTGACATAGATTAATTGACCACATAGGCATGGGTTTATTTCTTGACTCTCTATTCTGTTCTATTAATCTATATGCCTGTTTTTATGCCAGTGCCATGCTGTTTTGACTTGTATAGCCTTAAAGTGTAGTTTGAGCCCTGGCCAGTATAGCTCAGTTGGTTGGGAATCATCCCTTGTACCAAAAGGTTGCTGTTTGATTCCCGGTCAGGGCACATGCCCAGGTTGTGGGCTTAATCCCTGGGTGTGTAGGAGATGGCTGATTGATATTTTGCTTTCACATCCATGTTACTCTCTTTCACTCACTCTCCCTTCCTCCTTCTCTAAAAATCAATTAAAAAATGTTTTAAAAAGTTCAATCTGGAGATTCCTTTAAAAAAAATAGTTTGATATTAGGTAGCATGTTACCTCTAACTTTGTTCTTATTTCTCAAGATTTCTTTGGCTATTCAGGGTCTTTGTAAAATATAAAATTTAGGATTATTTGTTATCTATACTAATAAAAGGGTAATATGCAAATTAGGCCGGAAGTCCTTCTGGACAAAGCCACAGTGGCTGCGAGGGCCCAGGGCAGGCCACCATGGCAGAGGCTGCAAGGGCCAAGGGCAGGCTGCTGCTGCGAGGCAGGCCACGAGGCAGGCCGCCACCGCAGCAGCTGCAAGGGCCAAGGGCAGGCCGCCAAGAAGGCCAGCAGTGGCAGCAGCAGAGGGGTGATGGAGGCAGCACCTTCCCCTAATCAGCCCAGTTGCCTCCTGCAGAGGGAGGCCAGAGGCAGCAGCAGTGGCTGGGGTGATGGGGGCAGCACCTTCCCCTGATCAGCCCAGTCGCCTCCTGCAGAGGGAGCCTAGAGGCAGTAGCAGTGGCAGGGTGATGGGTGCAGTGCCTTCCCCTGATCGGCCTAGTCACCTCCCACAGATGGAGGCCTAAGCAATCAGTAGGACATCCCCTGAGGGCTCCCAGACTGTGAGGGGAGTCAGGCCAGGCTGAGGGACCCCACCCTAGGTCCCAGGTGTCTGTAGCCGGCCAGAGGAGGAAGTTAGGGGTGATCAGGCAGGCAGGGGAGCAGTTAGGGGCAATCAGGCCGGCAGGGGAGCAGTTAGGGGTGATCAGGGGTCCCAGGTGCCTGCAACCAGCCAGAGGGAGGGAAGCCTGGGATCCAGGTGCCTGTGGCCAGCCAGAGGAGGGAAGCCTGGGTCCCTGTAGGATCAGGCCTAAACCAGCAGTTGGACATCCCCTGAGGGGTCGTGGATTGGAGAGGGTGCAGGCCAGGATGAGGGCCCCCCCCCATGCATGAATTTCATGCACTGGGCCTCTAGTAGTTTTATAAAGAATGCCATTAGTATTTTTATAAAGATTTCATTGAATCTAGATTGCTTTCGATACTATGAATATTTTAATGAGGTTATTTCTTCCTGTCCATCAGCCCAATGATGTGTCCTTTCATTTCTTTGCCTATACTTTAATTTTTTTCTTCAATGTCTTATAGTTTTTTTGGATACAGGTCTTCTGGCCCCTTGGTTAAATTCATTGATAGGTATTTTATTCCTTTTGATGAAATTGTAAATGGAATTGTTTTCTTAATTTCTCTTTCTGATAGTTCATTATTGGTGTATGAAAATGCAACCAACTTCTAAATATTAATTTTGCATCCTGCTATTTTAGTGAATTCATATTCTAATTCTAATAGTTGGTGAAATATTTAAGGTTTTCTATATGTCATATCATGTCACCTGCAAATAGTGACAGGCTTAATTCTTTCTTTTCAATTTGGATGCCATTTTTTTCTTGTCTTTTTTGCTGTGACTAGAACTTCTACTCTTATGTTAAATTAAGTGGTGAAAGTGAACATCCTTGTCTCTTCCTCATCTCTAAAAAAACTTTTCAGCATTTCACTATTGAGTATAATGTTTGCTGTAGATTTATTGCATATATGGTCTTTAATATGTTGAGGTATGTTTCCTCTATCGCCACCTTGCTTAGACTTTTTGTCATAAGTAAATGTTGGATTTCCTGAAATTCTGTTCCGGCATCTATTAATTTTACACAAGTTATTAAGAATGCAGTAGGGGCAACTGCATTCTATAGAAGAGAAGATAGGCCATCATTGACATCTGTGTGATAACAAACAGGCACAGCCAGTGCTCCTGAGTGCCTGACATCTACTGAATGAGAGTTTACTAAGCTTTACTTCTAACCCTTGGGTTGAAGATGAAATCTGCCAGTGACTATCTCTAGTTCTAAATCTAACTTGATCCCAACTCCAAGTAGTTGCTGTTGAAATTAAGGAAAGAAGGGAAAGGTGAAAATTAAGAGGGGCTCATATAAGTCTGCAACATCATTCTGGGTCATAGAACATCGATAGGATATTCCTTGCAAATATTGAAATTTTTGTAATTCTATCTTTAAAATACTCCTCTATTTGCTGGTTCTCCCACCCCCCAACAAATCATCCACTTTAATGGACTCTCTAAATAGCTTAAAATATCTGCTTTTCCTTGACCTTCCTATGAGGAAAATTAGAACTGAAAATAATTATTAAATACCTAAACATTTTCCATTGGGATTTGTGCCTTTAAAGCAACTGATCACATTTAAATAGCTTCATCACTGTGAAATTTTGCTTCATGATCATGCATTTTAAAAAGTCTAGCCTGTGGCCCTGAAAGTAATTCTATAACCACATAATGGTCTTCTGCCCATTAAGTTACAAAACTGTGTTACTGAAAATGTTCAAGAGAAGTTGCTCAACATTTACCAAATTAATGTTATCCACAAATAAGTTTATATGTTCAGTGTCTTCATCCTTCCTTGTTCTTTTATTATGATTGTAAACTATTTCTAGCATTGTTTTATTTAGAAAAAGCTTAAGGATTATTTCTACACACTGATTATTTCTGTCTTTGTTCTTACAAAATAACCCAACATGACCATCTCCTTAAAAAACCGAAGAGATGTATACTAAGACATGGCAAGTGGGTGAAGTCATTCTAGTAGAACATCGACCCACTTGCTATCTTGTCAACAGTTTCCACTATTTAAGGAAACATAAAAAGTTGCAGAAGAACATTTTGTGATCTCTCAAGGACTCTAGTCCTATGAATTCCTTTCCCCACAGAGCCCTGGGAATGGCCTGAGAGGTAGGAAAGCTGTTTATCCTTGGAGGTTTTTGTTCTTCTGGGTCCCATTATGTAAATGACACCTGAATGGCCTGCAAGAAGCATTGCGACATATAGAATATTAAGTTGTATTCTGTTTTGCAAACTCATTGTAGAGCAAAAAAAAAGTATTTCATTAGGAAAGTGTTCTTCAGAGAGGAAAAAGCCACAAGTAAAAGGGGTGGTGATCAGCAAACCCAAATTTTTCTGCTGGTTTTTCAGCTCACCTCAAGACACCTACTTCCACCCTTACCCTGGGTCCACTCATGGACCTAAATATTTTTCTTAAGTCTGAATTAGTCTCGGATTCCATAAATAACATGTAATAAATAGTATAATATGGAAGAAAAAAAGCAAAATACATAAAAAGCAGGGTCCAAATCTTCTGATTTAAACAAATCAAATGGTTGTTTGTTTGTTTTTTAAGGAATGGGTTTGTTTTGTTTTGGTTAATCCTCACCCAAGGATATTTTCCCATTGATTTTTAGAGAGAGTAGAAGGGAGAGACATAGAGAGAAACATCAATGTGAGAAAGACATATTGATTGGTTGCCTCCCACATGCACTCTGACCAGGGCCGGGGATCAAGCTTGCAACTGAGGTACATGTCCTTGATTGGAATCCAAACCCAGGACCCTTTAGTATACAGGCCGATGCTCTACTGAGCCAAACTGGCTAGGGCTCGAAATTTTTTTGAATAAAAGGGTACTGGAGCTCCAAAACAATCTCCACTTTTTCTTTCTACTCTTATGCTTAAAATATCAATTTTAACTCCCCCTTCCCAATTTCATCTCTCCCAGCATTTTGAGTGCTAGCTTGATTCCCAGGCACCAGGGAACTGGTCTACCTGAATTTCTTACTTCATTCAAGGGTACATTCTGATTTTCCAAATTGGGACTTTTTCCTATGTCTGAGATGAGAACTCAACTTCACACCCATTTCCAGTTTCTCTTCTGGAAAAAAAAAAGCTTACAGTGTGCCTATTTTCCCTTTCAGATGAGCCCCAGTGAGCAATGTAGCTCTTCCTGGCTCAGGTGATCTGCTCTGTCTGAATAACTCATTAAGTTGAACTCACAGCATGCATGCGCTCATGCATGCGCACATACAGACACACACACAGTTTGAAAGAGAGATTTGCAAATTCTGCCCATTCCAGGTGTATGATTTAATTATACCTTAACCAACCATATAATAAAAATAATATGCATATAATTAAAATCAGTACACATTTAGCCATAGACGGTATCTCCTCTCACACCTGCCTTAACCACAAATAATAAATCTTACAGCAACACACTGTCTAGAAACAATGTAAAATATAGCCTGAGCAAAGTGAATGACAAGTAAAGTCTTTAATTAGAAATTGGACAGGCAGCTAATTTCTTTTAGCCTTCAGGTCTAATAGACAGTAACATTTGACAACAAAGAAACTTTTTAAAATACATAATTTACTTACATTTAACTGGCAACATCAGGCCCATGACTAATCTTTTTATATGCCTATAGACCTACAAGGCCTTAGGAGGGGGCAACTCTACACTGTATTTTGAGGTTGGTAAGTTGGATTCTGTGTCTTTCTACCGCATCACTTTATTGAGTTTGTCTCCTAGTTTTACCAACAAACCCATCTAAGAGTCTTACAAAAGCATATCATTTCTCATAATCTACCAATTTTCCAAAATAGTCTGCCCTAATCCTCAATCAAATCCATCTTTAAATTCTAATCTCCATTGAAAGTTAAAATAAAAGCATTCTGATTAAACAAACCCACTTAGGTATGAATCACTTAGAGCTACTCAATTGTTTTCTTGCTTTCTTGAGCTTTCCATGCTGTTAAAAACCTCCTTCATTAAACTTGCTCTTCTCTTGGCTTCTGTGCCACCATTATTCTGGTTGTTTTTATATATTTTCTATCCTCACCTCACCCACCACCACCTGCTTTTTCTCTATTTCTTCAGCAAACCTCATACTTTTTACATCACCATTAAATGCAGGTATTCTCAAGGCTTAGTCCTAGGCACTCTTAGACTTCCCTACTATGCTTCCTAATTTTCAAGCATCTTTAAACCTGTTCTCCCTCTTCCTATGCATTTCTCCCTTCTCTTTACTTGGACATTCTACTCATTTTTAAGAGTCAATTTAAGCACTATGTCCTTCACAAATCATCCCTGATCAGCCTCTCTCGTCCACACATTGCTCTCACCAGATATGGCAAGAATGTCCCCAATATGCCCTTGAAAGACAACTGAGTCACAATGGTCATGATGACAGTGACTGTCTCCTCTGCTTGACAGGGACGGTGCTGGAATCATCCTTGACTCCTTCATGACTACCAGAGCTCTTGACATAAGGTAGATGCACAAGTATTTTCTGAAGAAAAAAAACTGGAAAGGACAGGATACGGGAGCTAATTCTTGGCAATGATGGGCAAATGAATTACCGGCACATTGTAGGCTCTTGGTAAATTCTTATAAAATATATAAGACCTGGGATGAGAACACTGGGGAAGGGAACTGATTATAATTTTCAATAAGAATATTTGGACAGAATTATGTAGTTAAGATAACTTTTCTTTTTTTTTTTTTTTAAATATATTTTATTGATTTTTTTACAGAGAGGAAGGGAGAGGGATAGAGAGTTAGAAACATCGATGAGAGAGAAACATCGATCAGCTGCCTCCTGCACATCTCCTACTGGGGATGTGCCCGCAACCCAGGTACATGCCCTTGACCGGAATCGAACCTGGGACCCTTGAGTCCGCAGGCCGACGCTCTATCCACTGAGCCAAACCGGTTTCGGCAAGATAACTTTTCTTATGCCATCCTCTCAGGAACTCATGAGGTAGACCAGACACACATTATCTGTACTAAGCAGGTATAGACACTATGTCTCTGGAGTTTAAGTGACTGGTTAGGAGCTCATGGGATGTACACAGCTGAGAGGTAGATTGAAGAACACAGATTTTTAACTGTGAGATGGTCTTTTTACATAATACCTTAGGGGAAATTTTTTTCTGAGTAATTTGAAGGGAAAAGAGAAAAGACACCAGAAGTAGTACATCTTTACTCATCAATACATAGTAACCTAACGTGTTTCCTAGTAAAAGTGTCCATCTTTATCTACATCACATGAAAAGCTGGGTACGACAAAAACTTAATTGCAGCTTTGAAGAATGTCTTTGCTTTATAAGTCATTCATGACTCTAGAACTCTTTGATATTATCACTTAAGTTTACATAGAGAGGTCGTGGCTTGGTCTGATGTGCTCAGATGTGGTCAGAGTCAGGGGGGCACAGGTGGTAGAGTGGTAAGACAGAGGGCAGTAAAACATGGTAAGGAATGTGTGGAGAGGACAGGCACATTAAACCAGAGAAGTTTCCTGTAATTGAATCACCTCTCATTCATCTGGCTATGAATGTGTCTTCTCAAAGGAGAGTCTACAGAGAAAAATTCTGCAAGTCCATATTTTTTTGCTGTATCAGAACATAGCTATATAGACTAGAGCCCTAACTGCTCTCTAACCTCCTTGCTTCATAAAATTATTTTTCTGTCAAGCTATTGGCATAGTGCAATAGTAAGAGCTTCAATATCATCAAAACCTCTTCCAGATGTCTCAGAACCAGGGAGTTGGATGTGACTACAGTATATCTTATCTATTCCACAAACAGGAAGGACATGAATAAAAAGGGAATTAAATACACAGATGTCTCAGATGTGTTGCCTCAATGTGAGATTGCACTGGGTGAGAGTTGTTCAACTGTGGGTCTCTTTCTACTCACTTGTGTTCACAGAGACTACTGGATAGTTTTAAATTAAGCATAGAAATGTTTTACTTTTCTCATTTCAATAGTGAACATGAAAAAGAATTGCTTTAATTCAAAGAGCCTGACATAAAATAGTTATTGTGTACTATAATTTGGTTTTATTGAATTCAATTAAAATTCTTTCCAGGGAGATAACAGAGCATAAAGAACAAAAATAAAGAAAAATTGATGTAAAAATGCTACCTGTGAAACATGCAACACTGCTGTGGGTATATACAAGATGTGTAATCAAGAAGCTTTAAGATGATTGAGCTAGGAGAGTGGAATGATGATTAAGAAACAGACTCAGATACAGAGACTAGACTGGCAGCTGTCAGGTGTGGTGGAAAGGTGCTGTGTGAAATAGGTGAAGGGATTCAGCAAAAAACAACAACCCAAACTTAAAGACACAGACATCAGTATGGTAATTACCAGAGGGAATGGGGGTTGGGACAGGTTTGAGAGGATAAAGGGGAGATAAATGGTGATGGAAAGAGGTTAGACTATTGGTGGTTAACACACAATACAATATACAGATAATGTATTATAGAATTGTACACTTAAAATCTATATAATTAACCAATGTAACCCTAATAAATTCAATTAAAAAAATAGACTTCCAGTCAAGATGGCAGCAAAGGTAAAGGCAGTACTTAAATCCTCTCAAAACCACATCAAAATTACAACTAAACAACAGGACAACCATCATTCAGAATTGCCTGAAATCTAGCTGAATGAAAGACCTACAACTAGTGATTTAAAGAAGTCACATGGAGACTGGTAGGAGGGGTGGAAATGTGTATCAGACTGGTCCAACACCACATATGGTGTATATCTTGGCTGTGGACATTGTCCCTGAGGAGTGAGGGGTCCTAGCCCCACACCAGGTCCCCCAGCCAGGAGTTCCAGTGCCAGGAAGAGAAATCTCCGTAACTTCTTGCTATAAAAACCAGCAGGTATTGTGGCTCAGTGAGACTAAGGGCTGCTGCAGTCCTGGGCTGTTCCTCTTAAAGGGCCCACACATAGATACTTACTCAAACTCACTCCTTCTGAGCTCCAGCACCGGGTCAGCAACTTGAAAGGAACAAGGGACATACAGGGAGGAACTGAATTGTCTGGCCTCAAGGAAAGTACTTTGGGGCAGGGTGGGGGGGAAGAGGGGTGTCAGCTTTCTCCCAGACAGAAGTACTGGCAGAAGTAATTGTTCCTTTGATGAGCCCTTTCCCTACAAAGCCAGTAGGCAGGCACCATATCTAATTCTCCTTCAACCTGGCTCACATGATTGGTCCCATCCTGGTGATTCCCTGAGACCCCACCCTAGCCCCTTTCAGGCCCACCCAAGCTATTTCTAGGGGCTTATCCATAGAAATGGATTGTCTTTTTCTTTTCTTTTTTAAATATCAGAGAGGAAGAGAGAGGGAGAGATAGATAGAAACATCAATGATGAGAGACTCATTGATCAGCTGCCTCCTGCATGCTCCCCACTATGGATCAAGCCCACAACCTGGGCATGTGCCCTGACTGGGAATCAAACCATGATCTCCTGGTTCATAGGTTGACACTCAACCACTGAGCCACACTGGCTGGGTAGGAATGGCCTGTCCTGTTCATGCTTCAAACTTTCCTAAAATTCCTCAAATAAGCAGCATCTGGTCTTGGTGTGCTCCATGCCTCTCACTAAGTGTCTCTAGGCTCAGAACTAGTGACAGTCTGCCTTGTTTCAGTTCTTGGCCTCACTTGGGCATCTCTAAGACCAGAACAAGTGGAAGCCATCTTCAGATTGCTTTGGAGCTCATGCCAGGTGGCCCCAGGCAGAACACAGGTGGTGGCTGACCTTGGAGTCCCCAGAGCCAGTGTACCTGGTGTACAGCTTCAGACCATGTCCAAGTACCACCCAACCACCTCCATAAGCAACACACTCAAGGGACAAACTCAGGAGGCACCAGAGCCTTGCTGGAGTAAGTTCTGCTCTGTGGGGTGAGCCCCTGCATAGCTGATCCTCCACAGTGGTTAATGGTCACAATCAGTCCTTACAGCTGATTTGCTTGGGGTAAATTCCTTCTATTTACTTGCCAATAGCAATCAAGAGTCAACTAATGGGTGGGGGAGGGTGTACATAACCCACATGGGCAAGGAGCAAACCTCAAGTGCCCAGCTTGGATGACCAAGGAGGCTGTGCCACTGGACTCTAGAGAACACCTACAATATAAGGTCATTCTACCAAGCTCAGGAGATGTAACAGCTCTACTTACTGCATAGAAACAAACACAGGGAGGCAGCCAAAATAACAAAGGAGACAAAGAAACATGTTCCAAATGAAAGTACGGAACAAAACTCTAGAAAAAGAACTAAAATAATGGAGACAAGCAATCTGCTAGATGCAGAGTTCAAAACACTGGTTACAGGGATGCTCAATGAACTTAGTGAGAACTTCGACAAAGAGATAGCATTTAAAAAGTACATGGAAGTCATGAAAAAGAACCAGTCAGAAATTAAGGATACACTAACTGAAATGAAGAATAATTTACATGGAAATAACAGTATTAGATGAAGAAGACAATCAAATCGAGATTTGGAATATAAGGAAGCAAAAAACAGCCAAGCAGAACAGCAAAAAGAGAAAAAAAATCTAAATAAATGAAGGTAGTGTAAGGGGCCTCTGGGACAACTTCAAGTGTACAAACATTTGCATCATGTGGATGTCAGAAGGAGAAGAGAGAGAGCAAGAAATTGAAAACCGCCCTAACCGGTTTGGCACAGTGGATAGAGCGTCGGCCTGGGGACTGAAGGGTCCCAGGTTCGATTCTGGTCAGGGGCATGTACCTTGGTTGCGGGCATATCCCCAGTAGGGTGTGTGCAGGAGGCAGCTGATCGATGTTTCTCTCATCGATGTTTCTAACTCTCTATCCCTCTCCCTTCCTCTCTGTAAAAAATCAATAAAAAAAAAACTTAATAAAAACAACAACAAACATGGCTCATGATCCCTTTAGTATTATTCCTTGGTGTTGTTGAATTAAACTGTACTAAGGAAGTTGGTACTTTCTTTAAAAAAAAAAAAAGAAATTGAAAACCTATTTGAAAAAATAACAGAAATCTTCCCTAACCTGATGAAGGAAATAGACATGCAAGTCCAGGAAGTGTAGAAAGTCCCAAACAAGATGAACCCAAAGAGGCCCACACTAAGACACATCATAATTAAAGTGCAAAATGTTAAAGACAAAGAGAAAATATTAAAAGCAGCAAGAGAAAAACAGTTCGTTACCCAAAAGGGAGCTCTTATAAGACTGTCAGGTGATTTATCAACAGAGGGGATTGGCAAGAAATATTTAAAGTAACAAAAAGCAAGGACTTACAACCAAGATTATTCTACCTAGCAAAGCTATCATTTAGAATCAAAGGACGTATATGGACTTTCCCACACACGAAAAAGCTAACCACCAAACCAGTATTACATGAAATGTTAGAGTCTTCTTTAAGAAGAAGGAAAAACAGGGGGAAAAAAGATTTAAAAGATTAATAGAATGGCAACAATTACATATCTATCAAAAATTGAATCTAAAAACAATCCCACAAAATAAATGAACAAGCAGAACAGAAACAGACTCACAGATACAGAGAACATTTTGATGCTTGCCAGATGGAAGGGGGTTTGGGAGATGGGTGAAAAAGGTGAAGGAATTAAGAACAAATTGGTTGTTATAGAATAGTTCTGGGAGCTAAAGTACAGCACAGGAAATACAATCAATAATATTCTAATAACTATGTATGGTGTCAGATGGATAAGAGATTTATTGGGATGATCACTTAGTAAGCTATGTAATGTCTAATCACTGGGATTTCTACCTGAAACTAATATAATATTGTAAAATTTATAAATAAAGATTACTTAAAATGAGATATTATGGATTGTTCACCTATAAAAGTCACCTACAGAGAGAGATTTAGGAAGGCAGAAGTAGGAACAGAAGTTTTGCTCTTAAGTGAGCAGAATTTGTGTTCTTCTAGTCACTAATTTGTTTACTCATAATGGATTCTTAATGAGTATACCAGGCTCTGTTCTTGGAACAAAAAATGTTATAATTAATGACACACTGCCCCTGCCTTAGCTTATAATTGGTGTGACAAGAGCTGTTGTGGCAGGTAGGGCCACAACATACATAAGCCTTGGACAAAGCCAATGGAACAGGCACCCAGTTCAGGGCCACCATCCATCTCTGTAGAAGAGGCTGTCTATACAGCTCAATGAATTGGCAAAATTCATTGCCAATGAATGAGATGGAGAAAGCAGAAGGCGAAGTGGACCTCTGGGCCTAGAAGAGGTCCAGAGGAAATGACAGGGAGCAGAGTCCAGAGGGAAGCCCACAAAGCAGAATCAGAAGATGGTAGGAAATAAGGGTTAGCACTCAGGGTCTCAAGTCTCAGCGCCTGTGGTTAGGTGTGAGACTTTGGACATTTTCATCCACTTTTCTGAACCTTAGTTGTTCTAGCTGTAAAACTGTGTAGTCCTAATATCTTCCTCCCAAATTTGTTATGTGAACAAATGAGATTACTCATGGAAAATAGCACAGCATCTGGCCCATGATAAAAGCTCACTAAGTATTAGATGTTATTAGTGGAGAACAGGTTTTGAGGTTCGAATAAGGATTTAAATATTTTTTTCCCCAAAGGAACTTTTCATCTGTTAAACTTTAGTCCCAGCAGAGTCTTCCTCACTGGGGCTGCTGTCCCTGGCTCTGTGCCAGAGTTCCCACCCCAGTGCTTGGCCTGACCTGCACTTTGCACTCACCACACTAACTTGTACTTTTTAGTTCACATGTCTGTCTTCCGCCCACCAAGAACATCTCCGACTCAGAACTGCAGCTCAACTATGTTTGCACTCTTAGTACATATGACATATTCCCATACACAGTAAGTGTTGTTTTTTGAGTAAAATACTTAGTAAAAAATATTTATAAAAGTCATAGTTTATTTGGGTCATTGAATAGAAAGAACAATATAACAGAAAATATCAAAATAACAACCCTTTGATATTGAGCATGTTCAAACAAAGACCTTAACCATTACCCCACTTCAGATCATGTAGGCTACCAAACACTATAGGGCTTTCTTCTGTTTTGCCTTTTAAGTAAATCATTTCTCATATTTTCTTAGTGAGACTGTGATAACAGTGATATCAGAATATTCTGGAAAGCACAGCAGTTTCAGTTTGGCAATGCTGAAATCATTCTGAAATTTTTTCAGTACATTCTAATAAATAAGGATCCCTTCAAATTAGAAGCTTGGAACAGGGTGAGAAAACAAGTCTTAAGTCATGCAGGTAGCACAGTAATTTTAATCCAAACAGAATAGGTAAAAAGCAACCCAGATCTCAAACCACTACTGTCCTCTTGTGGCCTAGCACATGATATGCTTTTGGTTTGCAAATCAATTTAGGCAGAAACTAAAGCTTCTAGTGCTAATTCCCTAAAAGCTGCAACAGAAATTGCGCTTATTTTTCTAAAGAACTAATGATAAGGAAGAAATCTTTGTTTAATGTATTGCCTAGGTTTGAGTGTTACCTACTGAGACTAGGTTATGAAAAGATGAAAATAGCCATGTCTACAATGCAAGAAGGCTGCATTTGGAGAACTTAACCAAACCCTAGGTTTTCACAGAACAATGTTCTATGACTGAAGTGAGGACCACATAGGAGCAAATAACTGAACATCTTAGATCCAATTTCTCCCCTTTATAAATTCCAGAAATCAGAGCAATAAGTATGTTATGCCATTTCACCATGAATCATAATTTTTGTCCTATGAGTCCCTTATTTTGAGGTAAATCAAAACACACTTTTACCCTTTTTGTCATTCATTCTTCAGTTAACAACTATGTATCGAGCACCTGCCATCTTTCATATGCCAGTAGCTTTTGAAAAAGTCAAAGGGCTGAACAGACCTTTGCATATCTGCCCCCCATGGAGCTTACATTTTTAAATATCAGGTCTCTCTCACACATACATGGCTACCTATCCATGGCCCAATCCTGGTGCAGGCTTGCGTGTCTATATTCTTGTGTGAGGATCAGAGTCACTCACTTTAGCTACTACTTGAGTTAGCTGTTGGAGTTCTTCACAGATATGCCAAGGGCACACTTCTGCCTGAGGCAGACTGTAGTCCCAGCATGTGCCAGGGATTAATGCCTTTTATATGGAAGCCTTCTTAAGTCTCAAAGATTCTCCACTGTGGGCATAAGAGGAAAGAGGGGGAAAGCACTCAGGAGCTCCAGGACACCATGCAGGAACCTCAGTTTCCCTGGAAGTGAAGGAAAGCCAGCAGCTACAGTGCAGAAAGGTACTATAGACCTGGCTCATTTCTTCCTGGGGGGCTGTGATGGGAAGTGTGGTGATCTGTGCTCCTGGCTATTTTATGTGGTTCAAGACTAGGAAGGAATAAGCTCCCCTCTGGGAACTTCCTTTCTTCCAAAATCTCTTCTTTGCTTTTATTTTCTGATTAGAAAAATAATAAACACTAGCTATGGAACCCAGTCTATGTGGTGAGGTTTCTGAAGCACCTAGGCTCAGGTTTGCCCACAGTGTGGCTGCAGCCCCAGAAGAAAGGTCTCCCAGATGGCTGCTAACGTGAGAAGGCAGAGAACCAGCACAAGTGCCCCTTATTTCCTCGCTGTGCTCAGCATGCAGGGACCAAAAGTGTGGCTTTTCCAGGGCTCTTTGCATTGGTTTGTTTATGTTCTCCTCCGGGGCTTCTCTGGGTATTAGTTTAACCCTTTGCGGTCCAATTTTATTTTTGGAATTCAAACAGTCTGGTCCAAATTAATTGACGGGATTGAATGTTGAACCGGTTTGAGGTGTCGACCTCAGCCTCGACGTTGGACCTGCTCCTAGTGCCTGGTCTGTCGAGTCAGCCTCGACGTTGGACCGAAAAGGGTTAATAACCTCTCAACGTGGATGACAATGCTCCAGGGAAGTTGGGCCAGGGGTCCCAGGGAGAAGTGTATGTAAAATGGGAAAAACCAGGTGAGATCATTAGACAAAACACATGAATCCCCTCCCATGAGCCCAGTCCACAGTCAGAAGACGCAGTTCATCCTAGAGGAACTGCCAGGTAGTCCAAATCCCAGCTCTACCATTTAGCTGTGTTACCCCATAGATATCTCATTTGTAAAAAAAGTAAATAAGATAAACCTCAAAGGATGGTCATGGAACTTAAGTTAACTTACATAAAATTGTGTTGAACAGTGTCTGGCACATAGTAATTACTCAATAAATAGAAATAGTTTTGTACATTGCAGTTTTGCTTGAAAGGAAATAGGAGGACTTAGGGTATTCAGGGCCAAATAGAGGAGAAAAAAAGAATACCTTCCCTCATTTTCAAAAAAAAAGTGGCATCTGAGGATACAATTAGATCACTCACTAAAATGTACAGAGTAGACTTCAATAAAGTTTAATAAGTGATCAATGAGGGCCAATAGGCCCAACTTCTTGCACACACTCAATGCATCAGACTGGATAGGAGAAGGAAATAGATGCATCTGTGAACACATCAAAAAGTGTCAGTGCAAGAGGGCAGGAAAAGGATCCGCACAACCTCATCTTGTAGGATAGGGAGAAAGCAGGATCCCCGGACTTTATAGTTGTATACTGGGGCCACGTGGAGAGATAAGCAATGTCACACTAACCCACTGGACTCATAGCCTAAAAGGAACATCCGTAACATGAAAGGTATTTTCCTAGCTGTCACTCAGCTGTCACTGCATCGAACTGCCTGTAACTAATAAATTTTTACAAAAAGTCTTTTGAAAAATGCCCACTTTTATTCCTTCTCTTCCTTATTCACTACAAAGAACACAGATTATCTGTGGGGCAGAATGGGAGGCAACATGGTACTACCTCTACCAAAGACCTTCTCAAGGTACAAGAATGTTCATTTTCTACCTCACTGGTCTCTTGGGCACTGTGATATCATTAATCCAGAGATCAAAAATAGACATGGAGGCAACTCTTGTCTGGAAAGCTCAACTGACCACAGTAACTATTTATAGTTAGACAAGAGTGACATCAATCATCCTTCATCTAGGTGGCCTGCTCTTGAAAAATGTCCAGGTTTTATAAAAGGCCTTACATTATAAAAGGCCTTACTTGCCAATCCCCAATCCAAGGTGGACTCTGATCCTCAGGAAGGACCTTCCCAGGATTTGGGCTTGTGGAGCCACCTCCAACTCTGCTTCCATGTCCACAGAAGGAAGGCAGCTTATATGCCATGAGTGTTACTATTACCTGACATGCCCATGTATATGTTTATTAGAGACTTTTTGTTTCTTAATTTAATACTGATTTATCCAGGAAAGAAAAATGGGCACAAATGATCGTTCCCATGTGCTGAGGTCTTGAGAGCCTGAGCGATCTGTCTAAGTCCATGGAGGAAATGAGTATCAAGGAGGTGGGCGACCCTCTGGGCTGCTTGTCTCTCAGAGATCTATACCAACAGATTGTTGTGGCAGAAAGCATTGTGTAAATAGTAAGACTTTCATTGTTAATTATTTCAAATCAGTTAGGACACTCAAGGAGACATTTTAACCACCCCAAATACCAATAGATGTGTGTGGTTGCTTTCAGTTTATTTCTGGCTTTTTAAGCAATATTTGAGATGCAAGGGAAATATAACTTGATCCTCAGTTTTCAAAACTCTATGAGAATATGTAATGAATAGCAAAAGCTGGAGAAATGTATCAATCGATTTAAAAAGAAAGATGAGAATACCATAAAAATGGTCTTATTCACAACTGTGGTCACCATTGACACCAGCCCTCCCCTCTCCCTCAGCTGGCAAGGGTGGTGGTATGAGCAGGGTGAGGTACCCAGCACAGATAAGTTGGAGATCTGTCTGCAAGGGTCTCTGTACCCACCTGTTTATTGCTTATCAGGGCTAGCATCCACTATTACTTAAATTTGGGGGACAATCTGTTTGAAGGAATCTATTCAAAGGCAGTTCCCTTGTGTCGTGTCTCAGAGGAAGTTGAGGGGGCACAGGGAGGGGTGACTCATGGCTTTAGCTTGGGCAGATCTGAGAGGCCGATCTGTTATTTTGTCTACACTGTGGAAAGGTTACAATAAGCTGATGTCATTGTGAAGGACAATGGTCTGCTCCTGTCTGAAAGAATCCATTTTCAGCGGCGGGGGGTACTTGTTAGATCTTTGTTTATCTTGCAGTTGTATTCTCAGCCATGTTCAAAGAATTTTGTATTGCCAAGATTTGTGAAATAATCCAGAGGATTGCAGGAATCTCCTTATTTCTTTCTGATGCAAAAAGTCATTTTTTTTATATTCACAAAAGAAAAATAATTTGCTTTCTTTATATTTTATTAAATATTTTCAGATATATGAGAGAGCACTTTAGTGGCTTCAACTATTAAAAGAAATGTGGCATTTTTAACATCAAAAGCATTACATAACAGATAAGCACAGTGCTAAAAATGGCACTATAATTTATTCTAGTTAAAGAATTATTCTGACTTACTAAAACTATGTACTAACTATATATAAACTAATGGGTTTTTTAAAATAGAGTAAAAATATATGATATATATAACAAAAGGGGGAGACTAAAATGATAATATACTATTTTTGAATAAATATTTGACCTTTCTGATCATTTTGATTCTGGATAAATAGGAGTTTAATAGATCAGTAATATATAAATCATAAAATTAATGTAATTCAAAGATATGTAAATATAGGTCAAATTAAATATAATCAAATTAGTGCTCAAATAACAAATGAATTAAAATAAATCTCACAGGCTTAAAACAAAAAGAATATTTTTCTACCTTATTTGCTAAGCAGAATCAATGGCTACTATTTATCAATAACAGCCCAAATAATTTTTTTTAATTTTAGAATGATGAGGATTTCCACTATCTTATTCAGAAACAATAAATTAGCATGGTAGAAACTGCTAATTGCCTACCTATTATCCATTCTCCTATTTCTTACTAACAAGACCTCAGTATTGTTAAGCCAACTGCCTAATTGGCTATGTTTCCCATTCCCCCTTGCAGCTCATAATGGCCACAGGGCATAGTTCTGGCCAATGAGATGTAAGCCAAGGTCATTGGGTTAAGTTCTGGGAAAGTTCATTAAAAGTGAACAGTTTGTCTAGATTGTTCTTTGTCTCCTTTGCCCTCTCCTTTCTGTGACCAGGCAGGAGCATGGATATGATGGTTTCACTGCCAGCCACCATCCTGTGGGCATGATAAATAGCTCACACTAGGATGGCAGCTGGAGGTTCGGAATGAGCTTGTATCCCCAAGAACATCAATCATCGACATACTTGTTAGGTGAGAGAAACATAGACATCTATCTTATATAAACCACTGTGGAATTTTTGGTTAAAAACAGCCAAACAAAATTTCTAAATGATACTATTACATAAGGTATAAACTGCTAAGATGATAAGAACATTAATATCATGTTCTTACTGTACATTTCTTTTTGTACTCATTAGAGAGAGAGAGAGAGAGAGAGAGAGAGAGAGAGAAACATCAATTTGCTGTTCCACTTATTTATGCATTCGTTGGTTGATTCTCGTATGTGCCCTGACCAGCCCAGCGATCAAACTTGAAACATTGGTGTATGGGGATGACACTCTAACCAACTGAGCTACCCGACCAGGGTTTATTGTACATTTCTTGTTCATGATTATTAAAAATGTCCTGAAAAGTTTGAACTGCTAAGAGAGGCAGCTCAAAATAAAAGTTTACATGCCCTGTTGAGCCAATGTCTTCCACATTTACTCTTTTTCACACTTTTTATGAAATATGTACTGAAAAGGGAATATATGATAGATAAATAGGTGATAGATGATAGATAGGTAGATATAAATAGATAAAAAGGCATGAAGAATAATCAAGCCAGCAGCTTAATAATGAATAATCACACCAGCAGCAGCTTAAGAAACACAACCTCACCCCTCCTCAGATGTTCTTGAGTGCCCCTCACCACCTTTTCATGCTCCATCTCTTCCTGGAATAACACTATCATGGATTTCATGTTTATTATTTTTTTACATTCTTTATATGTATGTATCCTTAAGCAACATTATTTAGTTTTGCATATACTTTATATAGGTGATATCATCCCATTTGCATTTTTCTGTAACTCTTTTTTTTCAGCCAACATTATGTTTCTAAAACTCATCAGCATCAATGCATATAGCTATAATCAATTTATTTTTCACTGCTGTGTGGCATTCAATGGTATGAATATACCAAATATATTTATCCATAAATATACATATTTAGATTGCTGTTTCCAGTTTGGGATTTTTACAAAAAGTATCATTATGGCCATTTTTTAAATGTCTCCTGGAGCACATATACAAAATTCTATCTAGGATAAATATTTAGAAGTGGAATTGCTAAGTTGCAGAGTTGTAACTAGACTCTGGAAAATTATTTACACTCCCATCAACAACATATAAAACTTTCTGTCGTTCCACATGCTCACCAGCAATTCCCTTGGCCACATGCAGCCAGCGTGAGGAACAGCTGGCCTGGGAAAGCTGAGGGCTCAACATCATGCTTCCAGACCACTGAGTGTATACACCCAGTCAGGCCACCTGTCAATCCAGTTTGTCAATCCAGTCAACTGACTTAATTTTTTCCTATGGAGTCATGTACCTATCTCACGAGAGAAAAATATTGATGCAAATTTAGTATAGTAAAAGGAGCCTAGTATATTGATTGGGTCAAAGTCGCAGATTCAAATTCCTGGTCATTTGATTGTTGTGGGTCTGATTTCCTTAACCTGCACTGGAATGTCAGACTTGGATGGCTTCTTAAAAACCTCCCAGCTTTGACATTGTTAAATACTATTTATAATGTCAAGCTGTGAAACTTATTAAGGTTCTGAAAACTTACCATATAATACTTTGATTCAAACTGTGAAATCTTATTTCCAACTACTGGTTTAGAAATAATAATAACTTTTACTTGAATTTGGCTACAGGTTCAAGTGAAAACTTGTACTCAGCAGTGACACAATCACATTGACCATTATTTACTCTGGAAACAGGCAGCTTTCTAACTCATTGTTTGCTCTTGAGGCTCACAGTTGAGAACACTTAGGTGTTTTCTTTTTTTTCAATATTTTATTGATTTTTTTACAGAGAGGAAGGGAGAGGGATAGAGAGTTAGAAACATCGATGAGAGAGAAACATTGATCAACTGCCTCCTGCACACCCCCTACTGGGGATGTGCCCGCAACCAAGGTACATGCCCTTGACCAGAATCGAACCTGGGACCTTTCAGTCCGCAGGCCGACACTCTAACCATTAAGCCAAACCGGTTAGGGCACTTAGGTGTTTTCTAAACCACTTCATCAGCGAGACCAGGGCAGCCACAAAGGGCTCCAAGTTTGTTTTAATGCTGGTGTTCCATCTTAAAATTGCAACCATTTTTTAAAAAGGTCCCAGATTTTCATTGTGCACAGGGCCCACAGATTATGTGGCCGGTTCTGGTTTGGAACTAAAATCATTTTACACAAATGTCTCCACAATACACAATCACAACAACAACAAAAAAGAGAAAGAGCTAAATGGTGTCTACGACAGTAGAGCAATATTTTTTTCCTTCCTTCCATCCTTTCTTTCTTTAACTGAAATTTACATCCTTCTTTGCAAAGATTTGGAAAAGAAGTATCACTCTTTACCTCATCTCCACCCCAGAGAGCATTCATTTTCCATGTTCTCTTCCAGCCACTTTAAAGCAGAAACTCCCTCCCACCACCTCCTACCCAGTGCCTGTGCTCATGAAAGGGAAAGGGGGAGGAGGTAGGGTGGGAGGGGCATGAGAGAGCTAGGGTCTCACTCACATCACCACACACACACACACACACACACACCACATGCGCACATGCCACACACCAAGAGCTTTCTATCCACAGCATACTCGGGAGTTTTTAATGTGAACATCAATATCTGATGGACAGTTTATGGAAAGAAGGATTTCATTACCTCTTTTATAGAGCATTAAAGATTTTTTAAAAACGTTACTTCAATGCTGTATATACTGGGCAAGAAATCCCAGTATTTCTGAATTTGTTTCTGCTTTAATTTAAGATTATACATTAAATAAAATGTCTTAAAAGCTGCATGTCAGTGTGTTTTGATTTAAAATTAAAAGAACACTGTAATTCTTTTGATTTTGTTAATATTCCAAAAATAAATATTTGACTCATAAAGGTTAAGGAAAATTCATTTCTGTTTGCAGTCACTGCACATGTCCTGTGCTGGTTCCAATTCTGTCAGCCAAACAGCTGTCCCCTTCCTCCGGGGGCTCTTTGGCCAGCTGTGGCCTAGAGCTGCTTGAAGACCTGTTAAAAGCATTTACGGACTTTCATAGGGACAGGTGTCCCTGCATAAAGCAAAGCTGCCTTCTAAAGAATGTAATAAGAAGGATACCGTGTTTAGCACCATGAAACAGTTGAAATTGCTTGCAGGTAATAAACACAAGGGACGCCCAGGCTGCTTTTGCTACAAAGCAGAGTTACACACGCAGAGACTGTCTATATGTATCCATACATACTCTTTAAATCTCTAGGTATCCATACCATTACAAATATACATACTAAGTATAATATACATTCAATATATATCTATATATGAAACATGGTGAGTTCCCAGCAATACCTCCAATTGCAATACAACCACACAGGGTTTATTTTGAACATTCCTCTTTTCCGACATGTACTTTCCTTCTCCAACACTGTGGACTCTCCTCGTCCTCCTCAATGGACTTGTTTATCAGTGCGATCTTACCAGTCTCTCAGCTAAGCTGGCTCAAAGCTCGGTCCACAAGCCAGCACCCACTTCCCAGCCAGGAAGGCCAAAAGCTCTGCAATGAAGGGCACAGCGAAGAGGAAGGAGACAAGGAAAGGAAGGGGAAGAGGAAAGAAAAGAGGGAAGAAGAAAGTGGGAGAGAAAAAACAAGGAGGAAGGAGGGAGCATGGAGCTGCTTTTGTATCGTAACTTCACAAAGCCGTCCATGTCTGCTGAATCTAATGATAAAACAATGGGACTTATCTTTTACAAGTCTTCTTTTCATTTTATTTTCTAATAACTCACTTTATTGTATTTTACAAAATTATTAGTCTGTAAATGTTTTGAAGGAAAAGCACAGATAGTTTGAAAAAGACTGCTCTACTCACAGTTTCCTCTTTAAGTAGAGTCTGACAAAGCATAGCCTGTAGCCAGCTCGGCCACACCATGGGTTGTGGTCACCCAGGGCTGCTTTGCTACAAACAGAGCTGCATAGATGCAGACGATAGGCCCCAAAAGTCTACAATATCTACTCACTGGCCCTTTATAGGAAGAATTTAGATAATATTAGATCTCTAATCCACAATATTACTATATCATTTACTTATTACATATATTACTTTCTCTCTCCCTCTTTTCCTCCCACCTTCACCTCTCTCTCTCTCTCTCTCTCTCTCTCTCTCTCTCTCTCTCTCCATCCCTCCCTCTCTCATTCTCCGTCCCTCTTCCTCTCACCCCTAAAAGGTAAACCCATGAAGGCAGGGGTCTCATCTGCTTTTTCCCAGATGGACTCCAAGCATCTGGGAGAGTGCATAGTGGTAGTAGCTGTGCAGTAAATTCTCACTGAATTCCAATTATGGAATGAGCCTTGAAGATAATTAACAATAGTGGAATTTGGATATGTTGAATGCCATGTCTAAGGCGATGACAACTTTTAATGTCAGAGCCTGGAAAACACTTAGTTATCCCAGCTTTATACTAGTAAGTGCCTTGACACGTCTGCTTCTCACTCTCCATTCCACCTCTGATACTGAGTCAGTCCATCCATGAGGCTTCCTGAACAAATACAAAAGAGGGCCATGTGCCTATCTCTGTTTGAAGTCATTCCTCTGGGTTCATAGCTGAAGCCAAACCATTTCAAAGTGAGTAACCCTTTTTTTCTAGAGTCCCTAAGCAAGAAGAAACATTCATGTTGGCGACACCCTTGAAACTGCACACACACAGGCCAGAGCCTTGTTTATGTACATAGTTGTGATCAGATTCTCAAGATCCAAGCAACCTCAGCTAAGACTGACTCTGAACGCTTTGTCCTGGGACAGACCTAGAGGATCCTGCTCCACAGGCTCTACACACCTGCTGGAGGTGTGTGACTTTGCTTCCTGTGACACAGCAAGATTACTTACTTTTCTCGATAGTTCACAGCCTAACAATACAAGGTGCATTTACTCCCACTACTCGGTATTCATTTAAATATATATATAGTTTTTTTAGAGAGAGAGGAAGGGAGAAGGGAAGAGAGAGAGAAACATCAATGAGAGAGAAACATCATCGATCCACTGCCTCCTGCAAACCCCCCATAGGGGACCCCATGCCTCAACTGGGAATCAAGCCTGCAGCCTCTTGGTTCCTGGGTTGATGCTCAATCACTGAGCTACACCGGCAGGGCTCAGCATTCATCTTGATGGGAGAAGACTATGTCAGATGGAGAGCAAGTGAGACTACAGCTATCTTCCCAAGAAATGAGCTGTCTGCTTTGAAGATAATACAGGGAAACATGTCCTTGATTCTAAATGACATCAACTATAACATGCATTATTAATTCAATGATAGCTCTTTAGAAAAATTAAAAGAAATAATGTACACATTATGTACATTAATTAAAAATGAATCTAATTACAGAGAAGTTAAAATGAAGGAGAGAGAAATTGTATCTTTAATAAAAGAAGTACCTTACCATTTCTCCTTTGGGTTTCCTCATTATCCAGACACCCACTAACCACCTCCTGCCCAGCTCAAGACAGCAACTAATGAAAAACCCCTTGCCTGTGTATCCAAAATGTGGAACAAAATGCTCCTATATAATAAAGACGTAATATGCAAATTGACCCTCATACCCTCACATCATCACAAGATGGCCGCCCCATGTCATCACAAGTGACCGCCACAAGATGGCCACCCCCATATTGTCACAAGATGGCCAACAGGGGAGGGAAGTTGGGGGCGACCAGGCCTGCAGGGGAGGGCAGTTGGGGGTGACCAGGCCTGCAGGGGAGGGCAGTTGGGGGTGAGACCAGGCCGAGGGTAGCAGTTGGGTGTCAATCAGGCCAGCAGGGGAGAAGTTAGGGGGTGATCAGGCAGGCAGACAGGCAAGTGGTTAGGAGGCAGCAGTCCCAGATTGTGCGAGGGATGTCTGACTGCTGGTTTAGGTGCAGGGATGGGGCCTAAACCAGCAGTTGGACATCCCCCGTGGGATTCCAAATTGAAGAGGGTGAAGGCTGAGCTGAGGGACACACCACCCAGTGCATGAATTTTGTGCACCAGGCCTCTAGTATATAATAAAGAGATAATATGCAAATGGCCATCATGCCCTCACCCCCTCACGCCCTCATGCCCTCACGTCTTCACGCCAGGACCACGGGACCTGAG
>NW_005361391.1:2269021-2303172 GCF_000412655.1 Myotis brandtii
CCCCAGCGCCAGGGCTGGGGGACCTGAGGCTGTGCCCCCTGCCCTGCGGGGCTTGACGGGGGTGGGGCCTGCTGGGTCTGGGTCTCATGCGATTTCAAGGCATGCGCGGGTGGGCGGGTACTTGACTCTGGGTCCCGCGGCGTGCCCTAGACTCTGACAGGAGGGAGATTTTCATATACATTTTACTAATTTTATTTCATCTCTGAGACTTCTATTATAGAGAAAGGATAAATAGGAATATTAAAATATTTCCTCTAATTAATTCCCTTTTAATGTTCATGAATTTCATGCACCAGACCACTAGTTAACATATAATGGGAATAAAAGTTCTCACTTCTGCACATTTTGATGCCTAATCTTCATATTCCCTCCTCTGCACTTTCTTCCTCCGGGAAGAGAAGGAAGAAAACAGTACTTAATTCAACATATATACAGTTCTTGGGGGAAGGTGTGGGAGAAAGTCCAAGGACTGAGGCAGGGATAACCACAAGCCCAGCTGCATTCAGCCTGCACTTATGTGTGAATGTCTGCAGCACTTACTTACTGAGAGTACAAATCAACATTCTTGCTGCCCTACCAGACACTGCACTGGCCCCAGGCATGTGGCGTGGCGTGGCCTAACAGCCTTTGTTGCAGGAGATACTGCAGCAAAGAAAGCAGATAAAACCTTGAGCCTGGCTGAAGCTTACATAATAGTAGAAGAAGGGAATGCTGGGAAGCCACACAGGAGAGACTGGAGTAATCAAGACATTAACAAAAACAGGAAATGGCTAATAGCCCAGGAACTAGAGAGACAAGAGGAGGTCATAGGAGGTGACATTGCTAGAACTCAGAAGTAGAACTACAACCAGAGTGCAGCTGCCTGGTGTGACATTGGACCACGAGGGAGGAGAGCTGGAGCCATGAAGGAGACACAGAGGTCCTCGGGTGAGGGTTGAGGGAGATAGCCTTGCTTGTCCTCTCCTCCTGCCCATGGGTCTCCTGTCAGTCCTTGCTGACTGGAAGCCAGAGGACAAGGCAGCCTGAGAGTGGCATTTCCCTGACACATGGGAGTGGGGAAGGATGGGGAAGAAGCTGAGCAAACCTGGAGGTAAGTGGAGGCCACCGGTCCTGAGCCACATTCCCTGGATTCAGTCACATGGGAAGGGGGATGAGGTGAAAGCTGAAAATCATCAGCTTAGAGAGGAAATAAGGTAGACTGAGGCCAGATCAGATCAGCCAGTTCTTTGCCAGGACCTACATTAGAGCAAAATAATACCAGATTTAGGCAATGTGGTCTTCCAAGTATTCTCTTTAAGACAATTCAGCATAAACACTTCTAAACATCTTTACAGAAAATGCAAAGTCTTGGCCTTGCAGAAACATTTGCTACTAGACTTTTTACCCCTAAAGTGTCTGAATGAAGAATAAAATGAGAACAAAATTCTCATGTTCCCCCAGGGACTGTCATCAGCCTCTAGGACTGTGGGCACAAAGCTACCTACCCACAGGGCTTCCTAAACACCAAGAAGGAGGCTGACATTTGCAGACTATTCATAAAGTAGAATACAGTCCCAGCTCTCACACAGCAGTTTACCTGTTCCCTCTTCCCAAAATTCTCATATAAAACTAGCCAGATAGCCTGAGCTGACTTTAATCCTTGGAACACACAGTGAGGGGCAGCAGCTGTGTGGACCACCCACCTGCACAACACTGTCCACCCCACCCCCACTACCACTCATGCAGGCGTGTTCGTTGGAAAATATAGCATTTTTTGTTTGAATAAATTGAACCCTTCTGAGTGGTTTTCATTACAGTAAGAAGGTATTTGATTAAAACCCTTGCTGTATCTCTTGTAAAAAACAACCATAAAGTCCCAGGATCCACAAAGATAATGATGTTTTGTGTTCATAAAGTGCTTTCTGAGTCCTTCATTTTGATTTATTAATAAATAATATCTGCCATATTCCCACGAGGAGGGAAGGAGAAAATATTACAATCTTTTCATTTGATCACGTTAAAGTGCAGGAACTGCATGCACAGTATTAAGGAAGGAGCCAGGATTTGAGCCCAGGCGACAATGTTATATGTTCAAGTCTGTTCTTAAAACGGGGTCCCTGAAGCCTCTGCCAGCATGTGCCCCTGCGTTGGTGGAAGGCCCCAGCATCTACTGAATCTGCCCCTACTGTGCACAGGCCTGCAGAGGAGCACCAAGGGTAAATGTCAATGAATGGAGGGGTGACAGTGACACTGATGAAGGCTGTGACAATGGTGATAATGGAGTTCCATCACCTAAGCCCTAAAGAGATCTCAAGTTAGAACTGAATGATCCTTTACTGTCGAGGCCCTTTCATTGGCTTGTGGGCCGTAAAGCAACAACATGTGATATAGCCTCTAGTAGCCCTGACAGTCCCTCGCATCTTCTTCCTTTCAAGTCATATCATTTGTACCTGCAACATTTGTCTGGCAGCTAATCTTGCAATTCCTAGTCATAGATTTTGTCTGACAGTCTTGAATTGTTATGTAGCTCCCATTGTACCCTCAATTTTAATGTGTGCATGCATGTCTAAGAGGTAAGTATTTTGAAGGCAGGAATTATGTCAATTTTCCCCACCAATGGCTGCTTCCTGACCCTGCTCAGTGCCTGGCCTAGCATGTGGTCAGTAAATACTGGCTGATGGAAGCCTGCTGGTTAGAGGAGCCCGGTCCACTGCTGGTGCTGAAAGGCAGGTTCAGGGGAACCTGGAAGGAGGCAGGGCTGAGCTTAAAAGTGTTAGCACAGCATCAACATTTGCTGGGTCTGGAACATGCTGGAGACAAAGGGATGTCACTAGGTCCCACCAGCCTCGGCACGGAACATGCTGAGGGCACAGGGAGAAGTACTGGGCCACTCTTTCTCCAGGCTGGCCCCATTTCCACCGGCTGCTGCACCTCCACTGTGCCCTGCCTTCAATGCTTGAGCTGAGATTGCTTCAAACCGCTGCCCCAGGCAGGTTTCTGTGAAAACATCTCAGGATTTTCATAGCTTTTTTTTTCTCCTCTGAAATTTCTTTCTTCTCATTTCTGTTAACTTTTCTAGTTAAACTGTCAGGCCAATTTTGAAAGGGAATAAAACCTTTGTCCCTTCTCCCATCCTGAAGCCAAACTCTATTTTGGTTCATATAAAAATGATCAAATTACAGCTTTTGGCATGTTCCTTAACTAGAAAAAAATAACTTGGATTAACTAGTGCCAATAAACTAAGTATTTCAATTAAATTTTAACATTAGTAAAAATATCAGTCATACCAGTCTAAATCTCAACCAACCTTAAAACAGAACGTGTAACCCTCAAAGCTGCTGGCTGCAAAAAGTTTCTATTACTCATATGAAATTTCAGACAATAAAAGGAGTTGTTTGAGGGACTCAGAGAAAGGGCAAATGTCTTAGGCTCAGAAACAGAGCCTGGGCAGGGCTGGACTTCGCATAGGAGGTCATTTAAGCTGAAAGAGAAAAAGCATCTTTTCCCCCCAGTTTCTGTCCACCCGACAGATTCCCAGTGGCTCTCAGGGACCCGCAGGTAGAGGCGTCCTAGAGTGGTGAAGGCAGACAAAGCGACCCTCTGGTCTTTTCAGTTTGATGATAAGAGAGGGCCTATCCAGGACATTCTCACTGTACAAATCCACCCACTGGCATTCATCCATGTTCAAGTCTCAGCATGAGGGCATGGAAAGGCCTTTTGTGCTTGTGTCTGTTCAGCTCTGGGTCTTTTCTTCCATCTAGGCCTCCTGTAGGCTGTCCTGGTGCCTGGGTGGGATTGGGGGTGGGGCTCGGGGCTTGGGGCTCAGAAGGTTCCTTGTGCTAGCTCAGCGATAGTGACAGAACTCAGCAGTTTGGTAAAAGGCTAAAGATTTATGCAATCTGAAGAGAAAATGAGGGGACACTTTGTTAAGTATATGATTATTTAACCACTATGCTGTACACCTGAAACTAACACAAAATAATATTGAATGTCAATTGTAATTGAAATTTAAAAAAAAAACTCATAAATTTGGGAATGCGGAATGTGCACCAACCCCCACTTGGCTCTTCAGCAGTGAGCTGGGGCCCCACTCTTGTCACAGGAGTGAGAGACCTGGCTGAAGACCCGTCATCTGGGGCCTCATTGCACAGAACTTCCCTGAGCATCTGAGGGAGCAGGCAATGTGCCACGATTTACAAGGATGATGGAAGACGATCCAGGACCCAAAGATGCTCGTGGTTTAACGGGACAGATGTTTGCTTACAGAGTGTCCCAGTGCAGTCTGGTTAGGGCCCTAACAGGTGTGTGCATGGCATAATTGTGGGAATAACAAGGGCACCCAGCCCAGGAAGGGGCGGAAAGGGTACACAGACTAAAGGCATAGCAGCTGCACCTGGAGCTGAGGTGAAGAGAACAGGCAGGTGGCACACACTGCACAGGCACACTTGGTTTTAGGATAAAGATCCTGTGCTTACACTAACATCTTGGTTTCTAAAGACTGGGTCTGACTCCTTCCATGTGCCCCTGGGACCTGCAGCCAGAACCTGTCATTTAGCAGCAGCAGTGGACCAGGCTCCTCTAACCAGCAGGCTTCCATTAGCCAGTATTTACTGACCACATGCTAGACCAGGCACTGAGCAGGGTCAGGAAGCAGCCAGTGGGGGGGGAAAAGACACAATTCCTGCCTTCAAAATATTTACAACTTAGTTAGACATTTTATGGCCCTCACAAACTGAGATGTTGAAACTGATTTTAGTTTTCAAACCAAAAAGGGGTATATGAAGGAATAGGTCAACTTATATTTGACACATCTAAACTGTGCAGGAGATACTCAACAGTAGTTGACCTGAATTTTGAGTGTGAACATTTCAACTAATTCTTCTTAGCCAGTTGATTTTTTATTCTAGTAAATCAATTTTATGTGGGTAAAAGGAAAGAAAAATATTTTTGCTTAGAAATGAACAGTTTTTGGGACTGACTGGGTGAAACTCAGATGCTCTTGCAAACACTAATACCTGCAATACAAGACTCATCATTTAATGTGCACTTGTAGTTGTAACATGGCTGGGTAGTCAAGGTCCAATCAGGAAAACTAAAGTCACCAGTGAGTGTGACAAAGGGAATTAAATATAGGAACTTTGTTCTAAAGATATCAAGATTTAACAGACAGAAATGAAACACTTTGGTAACCAAGGGATAATAACTGCAGGGAGCAGGTACTTCCCCCTGGGCTACGAACATGGAGCAAAGAGGTTGACATCAGCACCTCAGAGCTCAAATGAAGGGGCCCTGCAAAATCAGGACTCAGACCACAGTGGTAGGATGCTACCTGAATGGGTCTGGTGCCCCTGGAGACACAACGAACCTGGTCTGAGGATGCAGAGGAAAAGCTGGGAGATGCAACCAGTCACCATAGTCGGAGCTTTGGGACTCAGACCACAGTGGTGGGACGCTACCTGAATGGGGCTGGTGCACCTGGGAGACACAACGAAGCTGGTCTGAGGATGCAGAGGAGCAGCTGGGAGATGCAACCAGTCACCATAGTCGGAGCTTTTGTGGGTGGTATCCAAGGAACAATTGACAACAAAGCAGAAAGTCCCTTTGCCCTCATCCAGTCTTGTAACCTCAGCATTCCTTGTTGTCAGAGCCTACCAGGAAGCCATCAGGCACGTGGGAAATATAATACCAGCCCAGGTGTTACAGAGCAGGGGACACGAGATCAGACTTAAAATGAAAGACACGAGCTTAGTAACAGGTGCAATTTTTTGGACAAAATACCAATCAAGGTCACAGAAATAAGAGAATGATTACCAATTTTTTGCAATGAGTACCTTCCCACAAATGAAGTTCAAAATTATTTACAGAAAGTTTGCTTGAGAGTAAGAAACAAATTATGGTAAAAAATAGAAACCATTCTCGTTCTCAGATAGAGGGTCCTGATTCTAGATGAATTTTCATGGGAAACTTACCTTGTTCATTTCTGTAAGCCCTTTTACATCTGGTGTGGATTGGGCACCTAGCGGGTGTGCCTGGCTTTCCCCTCTTCTCCAGGGCTAATAGCTCCCTTTCCTGCCCAACCATCCTGCACTCTGTTTAGAGGTATGTGACATGAAACCAGAGGACTGTGGGTAGAAAGATGTGCTGTGCACCAGTTCCAGAGCTGCCCATAAACTCTCCCATGTGCAATCCCCTTTTCCTTTCACAGGTCCTGGTGGTGATGTCATGGGGGGCGGGGTGTTCTCTCTTCTTGCAACCAGCACAGAGAGAGAGAACGCGGGGGTTGATGAATTCTTGTGTAGAACACAACGAGGGTTTAATGAAAAATGAATAAAACAAGACTGAGACAGAAATATAGAGGAAAAGCTGGGCCTGGGTGTGGCGTCTGCCCTCTGATAGATGAACAGAGCCCCTCCCACACCAGTGGGAAGTTTATTTATACTCGAAGTAACAGGAAGTTACATCACATCTGGGTGGGCCTTGAGTTCCTGGCAACATAATAGGACCCACCTCCCTTAGCACCTGGGTGGAAAAGGCAGACTGAGTGGCGTCCTAGCCTCTTGACTAGGACCGCCCCCAGGGTGTGGCTCTGCCTGCACCCTGGGTTCAGTTGAAGATATCTAAAAAACTCCCGAATGTGCTAGCCAGCAGCCCTCCACATCTCCCCCGATTTTTATATTTAAGCAACTATAATTAAAAGTAAAACTTAATATCAAGAACAAAGCTTTGACTAAATAAAACTAATAGCAAAACACCAGCAGCCCTCCACAATGTCACAAGATGGAAAGAATCATAGGAGGAGGCCACATCTCTCCCTCCTCCCCCACCAATAGCATCAGCAGGTGTAAAAATGTTGCAGCCTAGGTCAAACTACTCTAACTAATGCAGTGAATATCCTGTAGGTGTTCAATAAATTATGTAAAATTTTTCACTGTAAAATGCAGGTATAATTTTACTCATAAATACTCATAGGAATAGAATCACAACTGAGGAATTTGCTCATTGTTTTTCAAACATGAATAGTCAAATGCATTGAGTCTCATGTTGTCTCATGCTTCAGAACCTAAAACAATTGGTTTGAAAAGTATTACTACTCTTCCTTTTTTAAATGTTTTTAATATATATATATTGTTGATTTCAGAGAGGAAGAGAGAGGGAGAGAAAGAAAGAAATATCAAAGATGAGAAAGAATCATTGATTGGCTACCTCCTGCACGCCCCCTACTGGGGATCAAGCTCAAAACACGGGCATGTGCCCTTGACCAGAATCAAACCCAGGACCCTTCAGTCTGTAGGCCAACATTCTATCCACTGAGCCAAACCAACTAAGGCATTACTAGTCTTCCTAAGGGGACCACCTCACAGTCACATTGCTTGTTAGTGACACAGGTGGAATATGAATTCTGAACTCCTACCTCAGAATCAAAAGCTCTGTAAGCAAAATACCTGAAATTCAGTTTGCAGTTTCTGTGACATTCTTACCACTTTGTGGCTGCTACAATTGATTTTGTCAGGGTAGGCATAAACTAGTGGGTCATGGGATGCAATGAAGATGGAAGCATAGAGTGATGAGAGGAAAAAAATTAAAGGAGAGCAACAAGACAAGCTCAACAAAGGCAAAGGACCCAAAGAGAAAAGAAAAAAGGTTTTGTTGAGTTGGAAATGTCCCTGAGTTGTTAAAATAACCTGAGGGTCATTTTAATTGATGTCATGCCTATATGGAAAAGGTTTTGATAATTGCATTTACAAAAGTAAAACAGAAAAATATTAGAAAACACTGTGCATAATACATTTCCTTTTATGTTCACATCATCAAATATTTTCCTTTCTCAAAGCATGCTCTGGTAGGAGTGACTGCTGTGTATGATCTGGAGAGCTCTATGCAAGGGATCTCTGACCTGTGATGTAGGGGACCCAATGACTTTAAGCTCATCTTCACCATTAGCCTGGGTTACAGGTTGACAAACTTTCCTATTAAGGGCCAGATAGGAAATACTTTGGTTTTGTGAGTAGTAGGGCCTCCATTGCAACTATTCAAGTTTGTCATGGTCCAGGGAAAGCAGCCATCTACAGTATGGAAACAAATGAACTTGACTGTGTTCCAATAAAACTACTTACTAAAGAGGAAACAATATGAATTTGGCTGAGAGCCATAGTTTGCCAGCCCCTAGAAAAGCTCTTGAACTTGACTTCAACTCTGAAACTTCTAAGGCACTGACTATAGTCCCAGATGTAAAGATACACAATAAAGTCCTACCTTCTCTTTGCAGTCATGCAGTTGGACATGGCACTTGGGGCTCAGAGAGCCTGAGCAACTCACTCAGCACCTCAGTCCCAGAACAAGTAGCTTAAAGTGCATGTACCACCTGAGTCGGCAAGTCCAGTGATGTAAGCTGGCTGCCCGGAAGAGGGAAGTATTTGCTTCCAAAATTGGATAAGGAGAGAAGTAAGATTCTTCATATTAGAATTAACTGTCCCTTTTGGTTGGCTGCTACATGTTAGTAGTTATGATTCACCATCTTTTCATGTTGACTGCAATACCCAGCCTGGCTGCCTGTTGAGCATGCCCTGGTGATGGCACATAGCTCATCACAACCCCACTGAAGCACAATGCCCCCTGGGGGAGGGCATCAGGCTCCTGGGGAGTTTGTTTTGTATGCTTGGTACCGAGTTCATACACAGCAAAATTACAATGAGAACAAACTTTGAAAAAACAACTACAGCCCAGCCACTGTGGCTGAGCATCGACCTATTAACCAAGAGGTCCCTGGTTAGATTCCTGGTCAGGGTACATGCCTGGGTTGTGGGCTCAATCCCCAGTAGGGGGCGTGCAGGAGGCAGCCAATTGATGTGTTTCTCTCCTCGATGTTTCTCTCTTTATCCCTCTCCCTTCCGCTCTTGCTAAAAAATCAATTTAAAAAACATATTTTAAAAATTAATAAAACAAGTGCAGATTATAAATAAAGAATTCTCTGTTTCAGGTCCTCAAAGGTTCAATGACTGAGTAGAGCAAAAACACATGGGGGAAGAGAGCAAGCAGCAGGTTCACTCAGGGATTTAAAATGATGCTGTTTTATATGTTACTCTTTTGTCATCAAGGAAACAGATATTCACAGAAGTGATTAATGATGAAAGCAAAGCCATTCATAAGAAATTTAGCTTGTTTCCAACAACCATTCCCAACCTACGGGCATTTTCTCCTCAAGGATTCTTATTTCCTTAAGAGTATCTATGCAAAAATGTGCACGTGGCCTTCAAATTCTAGTCCAAGTTCTTTCTAATTTAGGAAATGTTCTGTGGGCTGCATTGACAGGAAACTTTTATCAAAGCTCCTGGTCCACTTTTCTAGCAAACTTCCCTTAAGGCATCCCACATTGGAATTTCAAGTGCTTTCAGTAGCACAAGAAGGGTTTAGGAATGTCCATCAGGAACCACATAGAACTGCAGCTGCGGAGCCTGTTTCTCAGATTGGGACTTTAGGAGAGGGCATGAGCACACAAGGGGAGCCAGGTCTCATGCCCTGCCCCTCAGAGATTGCAGGTTCCCCATACTCTTGCAGGCAGGAAGCTCTGTGCACAGTAAAGACAAACGGGCTTCTACATACCTTGTAACTGTCCTAAGTCTGGATCCAGGCCCTTGAAGCATTGTTGACAGAAGCACAGGTACTGCAGGTGTGAAGCAAAGATGTCTGTGAAGGATCATGCTTGGGGACAAAGAAAATATCACCTACTCTGCTTTCTTCTATTCAAGTTACTAGCTAAGTTTCCTGCATGACTGTGTAGCAGACCTCATAGACACTTTCATGTGGCTAAGAAAAGCCAATAGATAAAAATTCATATAAGAGGGAATTTGCAAAGAACTCCTCAAGCCACTACAAAGAGACAGCTGCTGCCTGTACCCCAACTTGAAAGTCACTCTGGGTTCCATCCTGAGGGGGACAGACCTCAGGTCAAATGTAAAGAATGGCCACTTGGCTGAGCTGGTCAGTGTGGACAGCAGTGCTGAAGGGAGTAGATTTCGACTATGAGGCCTTCAAAACCATTTTTCTCTTTGTTAGCACAAATAAGAGTATTATCCACAACAGGGATATGCATTTCTTTTCCTATTAAAAAAAAATCCATGGACTAATATTTGGCTTTGCAGTCCACAAAGTAATCTCACAACTCCTCAGTTCTGCCTAGCCACAGACATAAATGTATAAACCAATGGACATGGCTGTTTTTCTAAAATAACTTTATTTACAAAAACTGGCAGTGAATAGATTAATGTACCAACAAAATGTATACACAAACAATGGAATATTACTCAACCTTAAAAAGGAAGTTAAATTCTGATACATGATATAACATGGTAAGCCAAACACAAAAGGACAAATGCTAGGTGATTTCACTTATATGAGGTACCTAGAATAGTCAAATTCATAGACACAGAAAGTAGAATTGTGGTTGAAAGAAATGTAGGGAGAAGAGAATTGGGAGTTAGTGTTTAATGGGTACAGAGTTTCAGTTTTGCAAGATTAAAATGCATCTGGAAATTGATGGTGGTGATGTTTGCACAACAATGTGAATATACTTAATGCCACTAAACTGTATAATTAAAAACAGTTAAAATGCAAGTACCTTGCTGTTTTGATTATTATAGCCTTGTAGTATAGTTTGATATCAGGTAGCATGATACCTCTAACATTATTCTTCTTTCCCAAGATTGCTGTAGCTACTCAGGGTCTTTTGTAGTTCCAAATAAATTTGAGGATTGTTTGTTCTAGTTCTGGGAAAAATGTCATTGGTATTTTCATAAGGATTTCGTTGAATCTATAAATTTCTTTGAGTAGTATGAACATTTTAATTATGTTAAATCTTCCTATCCATGAACACAGTATATGCTTCCATTTATTTGTATCTTCTTCAATTTCTTTCTTAAGTGTTTTATAATTTTCCAACACAGGTATTTTACCTCCTTGGTTAAATTTATTTCTAGGTACTTTTTGATTCAGTTATAAACAGGATTGTTTCCCTGGTCTCTCTTTCTGATAGTTCATTATTGGTATATAAAAATTCAATCAATTTCTGAATATTAATTTTGTATCCTGCTACTTTGCTAAATAAAAACAGACACATAGATCAATGCAACAGAATAAAGAGGCCCCAAATAAACCCACACTTATATCGTCAATTAATATATGACAAAAGAGGCAGGAATATACAATAGGGTAAAGGCAGTTTATTCAATAAATGGTGTTGAGAAAATTACAGATACATTCCACAAAAATGTAACCTTCTTATACCATATTCAAGACTAAACTCAAAATAGATTAAAGACTTAAATGTAAAATATGAAACCATAAAATTTCTAAAAAAAAAACATAGGCAGTAAACCTGGTTCTTAGTAATATTTTTTTCTGATATATCTCCGATATGAAACCATAAAATTTCTACAAAAAAACATAGGCAGTAAACTCTCTGACCTGGTTCTTAGTAATATTTTTTTCTGATATATCTCCTCCGGCAAGGGAAAGAAAAGAAAAAAATAAACAAATGGAACTACATCAAACTAAAAACGTTTGCACAGTGAAGAAAACTATCAACAAAACAGAAAGACAATCTACTCAATGGAAGATATCTGTCAATGACACAGCTAAGGGGTTAATATCAAAAATTTTTAAAGGACTCAGACAACCCAACACCAAAAAACAAACAAACAAACAAACAAACAAAAAAACGCAAAAAGTCCTGAATAGACATTCTCCAAAGAGGACATATAGGTGGCCAACAAACATGTGAAAAGATATTCATTGGTACTAACCATCAGAGACATGCAAATTAAAACCGCAATGAGATATCAACTTATACCTGTCAGAATGCTACCATCATTAAATCAACAAACACCGAGTGTTGGTGACGATGTGGAGAAAAAGGAACTTTCATGTACTGTTGGTGGGACTGCAAATTGGTGTAGCCACTATAGAAAACAGTGTAGAGGTTCCTCAAAAATTAAAATTAGAACTACCTTATGAGCCAACAATTTCAATTCTGGGAATATATCTGAAGAAATCCAAAATACAAATTTGAAAAGATATATCCACTCCTATGTTCATTGCAGCATTCTTTACAATAGCCAAGACATAGCAACCCAAGTGTTCATCAATAGATAATTAAATGAAGAAGAGGTGGTACATATATACAATGGAATTTTATCCTACCTAATAAAGAGGGAATATGCTAATTGACTCTCATGCTGTCGCAAAGATGGCGGCGCCCACAGCCAATAAGGAGGGAATATGCTAATTGACTGCCATGCCCTCAAAGATGGCGGTGCCCACAGCCACAAGATGGTGGTGCCCAGTCCCCTCAGCCCCACCAGGGTGGCAAGCGTGTGGCACAGATGGGCCCGCCTCCAGGTGGGCCCGGCCGCTCCTCACGCCTGCCTCCGGAGTTCCACAGTCCCCTCAGCCCTCCAGTCGCCTAGGGCCAGCCCAAGGCTCAGGCAAGCCTCAGATGTTGGCTGCCCAACCACCCAGGGCCGGCCTGAGGAGCAGGCAAGCCTCAGATGTTGGCTGCCCAGCTGCCCAGAGCTGGCCAAAGGCACAGGCAAGCCTCGGATGTTGGCTGCCCAGCCACCCAGGGCTCCCGAGGCTCAGGTAACCAGGGCTGGCTGAGGCTTGCGCTGCCAGCAATGGCAGCAGCAGAGGTGTGATGGGGGCATTGCCTTCCCCTGATCCCCAGGTCGCCTCCCACCCCTGAGGGCTCCTGGACTGTGAGAGGGAGCAGGCCAAGCTGAGGGTCGCCCCCCCCTGCAGTGCGTGAATTTTCATGCACTGGGCCTCTAGTCTATATATATAAAAGCCTAAGCAACTGTTTCGACGGAATGACCAGAACAACTGGTCGACCAGTCGCTATGACACACACTGACCACCAGGGGGTAGAAGCTCAATGCAAGAGCTGTCCGCTGGTGGTCAGTGCACTCCCACAGCCAACCTCCCGCAGCCGGCCAACCTTCCCCCAGCCTGCAGGCCCCTATCGGCCCGACCCCAATCAGCATGACCCCTATTGACCCTGATTGCCGGCCAGGCCTAGGGACCCCACCCATGCACGTATTCATGCACCGGGCCTCTAGTTCAGCTATAAAAAAGAATGAAATCTTGCCATTTGTAACAATATGGATGGATCTAGAGAGAAAGACAAATACCATATGATTTCACTTATATGTGGACTCTAAAGAACAAAATAAATAACAAACAAAACAGAAACCGACTCATAGAAACACTGCCAAATTCAGAGTTGCCCATGGAAGCAGGTTAGGTGGATGGGTGAAAAAGGTGAAGGGATTAAGAAGTACAAATTGGTAGTTACAAAATAGTCATAGGGATATAATTTAGAGAATAGGGAATATAGTCAACGATATTGTAATAACTGCATATGGTGCCAGGTGGGCACTGTAATTATCAGGGTAATCACTTCATAAATTATATCATTGTCTATCACTATTCTGTACACTTGAAATAATTATAAAAATGGTTAAACAATACATTTTATTTTATATGTATTTGACCACAAATGGATAATGCATATAGTGTACAGAGAAGTATTAAATTGTTGTTCAGCAAATAGTCCTCGTGTTTTTCTTTTCTTTTTTTATTCTTTATTGTTTAAAGTATTACATATAGTATTACATATGTCTCCTTTATCCCCCACTGACCTCTCCCTGGCCACCCTCACTCCCCAGCAAATGCCCTCACTCCCCTAGTATCTGTGTCCATTGGTTATGCTTATAAGTCCTGGTGCTTTTTAAAGACCAGTCCACTGGGGTATGGAGTGTGGGAATGGTGAAAGAAATGTACAAAATTTTAAAAAAGAAAAGATACTTTATTGGGGGGGAGGGTTGTTATTTTATTTTCAAGGACAATCAGTGTTAAACCTGTTTGAACACATAAAAGTTAATTGTTTGATCTTATGCCTAAAAATATTTCCCAAGGAACTAATGGAATAGAAAGCTGAATAAGCTTCAGATGACTGTTATGTTAGTCTACAACATTCAGATGAATTTGCTCAGTCAGTAGTGTGTGTGTGTCATACAGATACACTCATCATATATGTGTATGTGTACACCCAAGCACAACACACACATGTCACCAAATGGCCCTGCCCCTCTCCGTAGAATGCAAGGATAGAGAAAGGGAGCTCAAGTTCAAGGCTCCTTCACTGATATTAAATTTTATGTAAACATTAATAAAATTTATAAGAATAAACATTAATTAAATGTCTAATTTTAAACATCTTTGTAGAGTAAGATTTGTAACTCCAGAGCAAGAAATTCCCTGTCAATTCTGGAAAGAATAGAGCAGGGAGTGGCCCAACAATCATATCTTTCTTTATCCTTCTAGGGTGTGGGCTGAAGTTTGATTAGTTAAGAAACACCCACAAGTAAAGGGCAAGAGTTGGCTAAGTCAACACAATCTCATTTCCTCTCCTTACATAAACTCATTAGCAAAAACGGCAGTTTTGCTCACAATCTAGACTTACATTTCTTTTTGTATCTATTGTCTAGCCCAACTTGCTTTCAGGAGCGTTCAATGAGAATGGTACTGAGAGTCATTCTTTGGTACATTACTTAGAATCTTCCAAAAATATTCCATCTTTATCTCCTTAGAGCTGGATTTGAACCTATGACCTTGAAGCAAAAGGCCTGGGAGTTAGCTTTCAGCCCCGCTTTATCATCTCACCAAAGCCCCCAAACATATCCACCCCCATCATCCCAAACTTTTAATTCCTATGCTTTTAAAAAGCCTTATGTTTGCCCAACTGGTATGGTTCAGTGATTGAACGTTGACCTATGAACCAGGAGGTCACTGTTTGATTCCAGGTCAGGGCACAAGCCCAGTTGCAGGCTCAATCCCCTGTGTGGGGCAGGCAGGAGGCAGCCAATCAAGACTTTTTCTCATCATTGATGTTTCAATCTCTCTCTGTCCCTCTCCCTTTCTCTCTGAAAGCAATTTAAAAAATTAAATTTTAAAAAGTCTTATGTTACATCCAGATTCTACTGCAGGTCTATGAATAATATTGCTAACTTTGTAGTTATTTTCATTCCTAATAACTTTATGGTGTTTGCTTAACCTTATTTCGATACTGCTGTTGACTTTGGATTCATAATTACTACTATTATGAATTGAAAAAGCTTGATGATAGATTGAGGCAAATTGACCAACCACTATGTGGGAAATGGTGCAATGGCAGTCATTAGAAACTCAGTGGCACAGAACACTTTTAATTAGACATGACTAACATAAGCCGCCTCTATTCTTGAGGTGATTAAGGTGTGGAGTTAAAAAACATGAAAAGTCACATTATCTCCTTTGATCTCTATAAGGAAAGGGCAGTCAACTTTGCCTCTGCGTTTTTCTTTTTCAATTTATCATGAATTTGGCTTGGATTTAGGATTAAGCAGCTGGATGTTTTCTGCTTATTTGGAAAAGTCATTCTGTGAGGTTTATGATAAACAATATGGAGAAGTACAAATGATCATTTAGACAATTGGAAAGCACAGGAGGGCTCTTTGTTCTCTCTCATTGTTAAAAACCAAACTCTTCCTCATGAAAAGAAGTAGGAAGAACACTGCTGCAGCGTTCTTTTTCTTTCACAGAAATGGAGTGTGAATAATAAGTATGATGACTTTTTAAACACTCTTATTTGTGAGTAATCCTGAAACACGTGGCACTGAAATAAGCCATGAAAGAAAAGCCACTCCTCAGAGGAACTCTTTCTCCTGTGTTCTAGCCCTGCACAAGGATATTCACCACTAGAAACTCAGCTGCTAAGGATTTCTTCCTTACCTGACCTCAAGTCCTTCTTTCCCCAGCTCACCAGTTTCATCATTCCACTGGACACCTTCATCTGGGCCCCTGGGTCTGATTCTGATGACATTTGTCACTGAAAGGCTACCTGTCATTGAGTCAGACACACTTAGATTCAAATTCCTGCTACTTATCCTTTCTCTTTCTCAATTTCCCCTTCCAGAAACTAGAATCACCTACATACCAGGGCCCTTGTGCAGATGAGATGAGATGATATAAATAAAAGGCATCGAAGGGTGTCCTGCAGACAGCAAGAACTCAGTGCATAGCACCCATTGTTTACTCAACTATAACTGGGGACATTGAGGAAAATGGCCAAGTCACTCACCCCTGTTTAAATAACTGAAAAACTGGGAAGATATATGTGAGTGACTTTGTTTTGCAAAACCTCAGATTAAAGTTTTAAATGAAAGGAAGAAAAGAGACATTGAAAGGGTTCTATTTCAACACAGGTGAGAAGTTGAGAAGTACAGTGGGGCCTTGACTTACGAGTTTAATTCGTTCCATGACAGAGTTCATAACTCAAATTACTCGTATGTCAAATCAAGAAGTGAACGAGTGAGACACGTGATGCTGGGCTGATGTTGTGGCGTTCACTGTGACGTTCGCTGTGCCAACTAGCGGTGGGGTATCTGAAGCTGGCTCGTAACCAGAATTTTAGCTCGCAACTCAAAGCAAAAAATCAGCCGAGAGACGGCTCGTATCTCGAAAAACTCGTTAGTCGGGACACTCATAAGTCAAGGCCCCACTGTACTGGAATAAAAGGAACTAAATTTCAAACCTCATTGCACCATTTTCTAGCTTTGAGATTCAGACTTTGGAAAACCTTCGACTTCACTTAAAGTGTTTCCTCAAAAGTGGGCCTCATCATAACATGTATACATTTTTCAAAGCTTATTGTAAAAATAAATACAAAGGATTGAAAATCATATAGCAATTTACTAGTTAAAAACAAAAGTAGAATTTTTAGTAAATTGAAAAAGCCATTGACCAAAAGCAAACTTTAGCTGAAAAGACAGTCTCAATATAGAAATTAAAGTACAAAAGCAGGTCTGATCAAACAATAGATTTAGATAGAAAATTAGAAGAAGCTAAGGCAGAGCACATGGCTAGAGGTTATGCTTTCTACCTGATGAAGACTCTCACCTCTAAAACGGCTGCATGTAGTCATGTCCGAATACACACGCCCTCGTATGTTATCCACCGTGGAGTGAGAGCTATCCACTAGTGGACTCTAAAGTGCTTGGAGAATATCAGAGGGCATTCAATTGAAATAATTATGGATGTGGACTGTGGAAGGAAAAAGGAAACCTAATACTTGATTGCTCTCCTACAGTCTGACTCAGACTTTCTCACATCAAATCTCCTTTCTTCCCCACAAGGTCCTTGTGAGTAGGGGCTGTCATTGCCACCTTTCAAGGGCAGGCAGAGGTCCGAAGTCACACTGCCTGGCCTCTTTCAGGAGGCATACTACACCCTGGCTTTGGAGCACCATAGTGTTAGTTTCTGCTTCTCTCCTGTCAGCAATTAGCTTAACCCAATCCCTCATCTCTCTTACTATATTACTCTCCAGTAAAACAGAAAGAGGTTCTTCTGTTGGAACTTGGGATAGAAGTTGTTTAGAGCATAATAAAATACCTGATTATGCGGCTTTCTTTTTTAATCTGCAGGTTATATCCACAGATGTTCATAAAGGGAAAGAGCAATGGTGCGTGAGCAGACTTCAGACTGGAGGCAGGTCCTCACCTATTGCCCACTGCTCGCCTTCATCTCACAGAAATTGATCGGGGAAGTGGCCCTGTCTGGCCTGATAGTGCCAGCTTCACTGAGCTTCCTGGGGTGATGGCAGGACCTCTCAAATTGTTTTCTCCTGGCTCTCTGCTCTGTCATCAGCGGCCCGGAACCAAGGCTCTAGATTAGCTCTAACTGGAGGGCCGTGAAGGCCCCATGAGGTGCGGGAAAGATGGGCTGGAAGAGGGCAGAGGTTTCAACCCAAGTGCACCCATTCTGGGATGGCCACTGTGGTGGCTGTGACTGCAGCTCTGGTCCAGGCTTCGTCCGAGCAGGAGTAAGATGGTGAAAAGTGTCTTCACGCACTGGGTGTGTGGGTGGCAAGGCTATTTTATGTTTATATTTTTGTAATTTCTAAAGTAAGCATTCCAAATAGCATGTGTCATTCCTCGATTTTACTAATAGGACAGTGGGTTAGAGACATGATATCTCCAGAAGGAGCCATAATCCACATATTCATATCACTAATTCATTGCCTGGCCAGGACAGATAATGCCTTCCTTGACTTACTTTAGCAAAATAAACCCCTCTCTTCTCTTTATACACACAGTCCAAAAAACAAACAAACAAATAAGAAAAAATGAGTAATAGTTTTGCTAAGGCCAGTAAAAGAAAACTGTGTGAAACAAACAGAAGCAACTGGCTCAGAAAGACAGCCCCTTCTCCAGGGGATGAGGCAGCTCTGTGGAGGGCAGTGGTGGCCCACCCAGCTGCTCTCCTTGACCCTGGAACTTCACAGCTGAGCAAGGCACCTGGAGCAGTGAATGAATGGATGAGTAAGGGAGAGAGGGAGTGACAGTTTGCCTGAAACAGGTAGACATCATCATGTTTTGGCTCAGTGTTTCTCACATAGTCTTGCCTTCAGAGAGTCCTCATGAGAAAGTTTAATTCAGTGCTTTCTTTTTACAATCTGAAATACTTCTGTAACTGTCCCTGTTTTATTTAGCACTGGGAGTCCCTCATCCCTTGGAAACCCCTCAAAATGGCACAGCCGGTCATCCTATGTCTAGAAGGCTTCCTTAGGGCAAAGTAATGTTTTAAGTATTCATGGCCTGAATTTAGTCCTGTATCTAAGACCCCACCTCACCAGGTCATCATCAAAATAGATCCTATATAGTGATAACTCATTTCATACATGCTGAGTATTGACATGGGTGTCTGAAGGATACTTTACTCTTCTAGACATGTCTGCAATGTGATGCACTCCCAAGGTCAAGTCCTGCCATAAGTGACATCACTCCTTCTAGAAGAAAAGATTTGGGTCAGAAAGGATACCTGTTTTGGTGAACAAAATAGTTCCACTGGAAAAAAAAACAAACTAGAAATTATTTTTTTTGACCCTCCTTAATTTAGAGAAATATATATATACTAGAGGCCTGATGCACGAAATTCATGCAAAAGAAGGCTTTCCTTCCCCCAGCTGCCAGCACTGGCTTCCCTCCAGCCCCAGCTTCACCTGGAATGATGTCCGGTCTAATTAACATATTACCCTTTTATTATTATAGATTGTACTTTTACAAAAATTATTTTTCAATTACAGTTGACTGTAAAATTTCTATTGCACAGTCAGTATACTTTGATATATTGCTCTCTCTCTCTCTCTCAGATCTTGGGTTGCTTGGGTTGGGAAAAGGCATAAAAGAAAACATAAGTGGAGAGGTGGAATTTGCTTTCAAGAACATTCTTTCAGCTAGTGTTTCTCCAAAGCTTATCTCTTGCCTGTGGAAACCGCACTCAGGTTTACTCTCTCTGAACTTGTAGTTCAATCAATACTGTTTTACAACTGATAAAGCCACTCAGAACCATTCCTACAGCAGTAATCTGGGAGTTATAAATTCATTATAACCCTTAAGCAAAATAGCAAGAGCAAGTATCCTGTTTTATGGCCAACCAGTTTATCTAATTGAGGAAACTTGAACATAAAGTTCAACAACAAATGTGAATGTCAGCCAGCACATTCTCACAGCGTGATTAGATCTGAGCTGGGATTAGTGGCGGTGCTACAACATGCACTGGTTTTCATATGCTTCTTTTCCAATTATCAAGTGGGCATGGAGCATTTGAGCAGGAGAAAAATCTTGTTTAGCTGTAAGAAAGTTTACCTCCATTTGCTTTAATTTTCCCACCAACATAAAAGTGATGATAACTTCCCCTTAAGAAAGAATTAGGAAGTTCTCCGAAAACTCTGTATTTAGTTTCACAAACTGCATCCGTTGCATGGTTTGGTGGGGCAGAATAAGACCATAAATACACAAAGCTCAGTTTCCATGTGCTGGGCACCAGCTGGGAAATGGTCTTCCCCCCTAAAACTGGTTTGTGGAATTAAATTATAGACAGGGACAGAGTAGGAGAGGAAAAGGTAAGCAATATGGACAATTCTCTTTATCTTGTCGGAGTTCCAGTTCAATGGTATTTTGTAAAACTATCTTTGTATATTCTAAAATTCTCAATTGTATTCTGAACACTCTAACTCCCCTGCTGCCAGTCAGATACTATTACAAAGAAGCTTGTTTGGGGAAGAAAGTTACTCTCAGGGTAGGAAAAAGCAAACAACTTTATTTCAAGTATCAGAAGTCAAAGAACAAAGGAGGCTGGTTTCTTCCTGAACTACTATGTGTGAACCGATTAAAACTAAGCTGGAAGAAGCTTTGCATTTGGAGCACTGTTACATAGAAATATTAATTTATCAAAGCATGTTAAAGCACTTGACTGATTTTCCAGACCGACTGTAATGAATGGTGTGTTACAGAGAAAGTCAAAGCAATATGGCCATCCCTGAGGAGAGGGCAATAAGCCAAGGAGCTGTTTGCTTCTTCAAAGCTGGTGTTGAGATAAAGCTACAAATAGGGTTTCAATAGGAATGAAGTGGAGAAACATGGGGTATCTCCAATGGGGAACTATTTAAGCTAGAAAAGTGTTATGTGTTGTGAAAATGTGCTTGTAAGGTTGAGAATCAAGGCTTAGGACACTGAGAACAGCTATCCATCAGTTTAGAAACTGAGTGAAGAAGTCTATCCCCTTTGAGTCCATCTTGACCAGTCAGCTACCACAAATGAACAACCCATTGGCTCTGCAGGGCCCTAGGCATGTTGGGAGGTTGAAAAGCAATAGAGAGATTCACTGAAGCTTCTCTCTGGGCTATGGGAACCACTTGTCATACAATAATCACATCCTTGAATTCCTGTCTCAGCCAGTTCTCTGTGGTGTGCAGCTCTCATCTACCTCCTGAGCTCCCTGGTGGCAGAGCACCTCCTGGAGACAGCTCCTGCCCTGGGAAGAACGTGACCTCCCTTAAAGGGTTTGGGTGGGGCCCTTCCTGATGTTAAAAGGACAAGTGGTGTTTAATATTTTATGTTGTAATATTTTAAAAGCAATTTAAGATTTTATGTAGATTAAAGGGGTTCTTTATCTTCCTTTTTGTACAGAACATGAACAGGAAAACTTCAGCTATCTGAGAAGTTCCTGAAGGAAGTCCATAGGATACCTGAGCAGCTGCAATGGAAAATGAGAGTTTGACTAGAGAAAGAGCTCCTCAAAAGACCAAGGCTTTGTGAAAATATCCTGCTTCCCACCCCTAGCAGAGGATCAGGGTGGGTTGAAGGGTCAGGAGAAAGAAAGATCATCAAAGAAGAAAGTCAACTGAAAACTTTTGAAAAGGGGTGGACCATCCCATTGTTTTCACTGAGTCCCTGTCATGAGAGCCGACTCCCAAGGTCTCATTTCCTGTTTCTCCTGCACTTTTTCTCATGAGAATCCAGTCTCAGACTCTGGGCCTGTTACAGTTTCTGACATTCAAGGGGATTGGGCTATCCACTGAGAATAAGGTGCAGGGAAAAGACAGCTTCACTGCAACCAAATCATTAAACCAAAAAGACTAAACATCGGCCTTTAATTAAACTCTAAGGCTAGCTAATATTCATTTCCTAAAATGTATTATGCAGACCAGAGAAAGACTGTAAAATGTGAATGCCAGTCAGGTTTACTAGCATTACATTAGAAGTTCAATTTGGTACAATTGTTAATCCCAGATTATTATCATTAAAAAGCAAACAGACAAAAACATACCAAATCTGAATCTCAGAAAAAGAGAAAGCTAGGATGCCACTGGGAGGAAGTCACCTTCTTTAGGAAATTTTGAGGAGAAAATAATCGATACTCATCTATCAGGAGTAGTTTGGTCTCATTTTCCACAGAGGAGATGGAGGTTAAGTGAATAATCTCACAGGATCTAGCATTCTTTCTCCCTTTTCAGAATCCACTTCCTTTTTCCATCGGGGCTATAGAAAATGGGATACAACTGGGTCACTTGTCTCAGACCCAAAGATTTGTCAAAAGGTCAATGCGATGCGATTTCATAGTCAGCAAGAGACTGGTTTTCCCACTGAAAATGGGGACGAGGGTGAGAGACATCTGTGCCTCTCTGATTTCCTCTCAGCTTTAGATAGGGAAACACAGCATATCAGATAGGAGATGAGAGAAAAACTTAGAAAAATGACCAAGTAGCCTTAAATTAGTTTATGGAGTTTTTGTTGTGGGTTTGCTTCTTGGTTTTGTTTATATTTAAGATAAAATAAAAAGATAGTGAAAATTGTGCTTGAGTGAGATCCTTGTCACAAGCCCTAACTTTCTCCTCCAGTTTGGCTGTTGTAAGGTTTCTCCTCAGGACACAGCTGACATGACAAGTCACCTCTCCATCTGATCACATTTTCTAAATGGAAACCATAGTTATAATCCTCATTAGAAGGCCCAGAGGAAATGTTGCACCTCCATGAAAAAGTTGCTCAATGTAATGGGAGGCCATCTGCAGATCCCAACCTGGGCCATGGTCTACACATGCAGCTACACACTCAGCGACCTGTTGAAAATAACAACAGCCATCCTTCCTTCCAGCTGCAGGCTCAGGGCAAGGGCTTTCTTAAAAAAAAAAAAAAATGTGCTTCACTAGGTACGAGGCACCAATGGCCAGACTCCCACACACTTGCTCCCAACTTCACACCCAGTCTGATGGTGACAGTTTGAAAGAGGGAAAGCATGCTCACTGTTCTTAGAGCATCAGAAATCGGGGCAGCCATGGGTGGGGCCACAGCCATTAGGGCTGCAGGAACACAGTTCGCTGGCTATGTCTATTTTTATGTCCTTTCCACAGAGCAGAATCAGATCTTCCAGGGAGACTGTGGTTGGAGTTGGATGTTTCCACCCCACTCAGAGGGACCTCACTGTACACATGGCTCCTCTCTGGGTATTGAGTCCTGCTATTCTGTGCTGCTAAGTGGTAGGGTGTGGTCTTTAGTAGAAAAGAAATAGCATCCTCTATAACACAGCCAGATTTGCTGCTAAACCTGGGCATCAAGGACAAATAAGGCTTCCCTTCACAAACATGAGTTCAACCAGAGGTGCCCAAGCGCTGGTTCTACCCGCAGTGTCACAACAGCCTGCACAGACACCCCAGCCAGCCCACCTGCCTCCTGACAGACCTAGTGAGGAGACACAAGTTCCCAGTGCCAGACTTCAGATGGCCTTCCTGACCCCTGCAGGATCACTCTCAGGGGTCACTCCAGCCCTTATCCTTGGGAAAAACCTCTGGAAGTCAGGAATCTCCAGCTGTTTCCACAAAACCTCTAGCTCGTCATCCCATTCTGCACAGACCCTCTCCTGGGGATTATGTTAAAAATTAGATTAAGTTTTATAAAATCAGATTATTCCCCTATTTTCACTGTGTACTGTAGCGGTACATAACTTAGACTTAGTCACATATGGTATTTTTGTTCTTTGTATAATAATTTGAGAATCAAGCACTCAGTTCACATTATAACCTCAATTGTAATGTAAATAAATATTATACTATATATATGTATATGTATATATATGTAATATAAATTAAACTTACATCACTTCAACTTGCAGTGTCTTTCCCATAATCATAACCAGCCATTAGTTCCAGGAATACAGTTTTGACCTGAGGGAGAAGGGGTTCAAGGTCAAAGAACTGGGTGCAAGCTCCCTGCTCCTTACTGGCTAAATTTCTTAGGGAAGTTGCTCTGCTTCTCCCTCTGTAAACTTGGCTAACAGCAATAACTACTTCACTTGCTTCTTTTAATGATCAACTGTGAAAATAAAAGTAAAATACTTTATAAATGCTTTACAAATATCAGATACAAATATAAATATATGCTTGAAGCATCAATAATGATCACATCTATGGAAACTGATTTATTGCTACATTTTTTTCTAATTTCTAATGGAAAAACATATATATTTTTCCCAGAAGTTGTTGAAAATAGATAGTGTACTAGTTTGATAAGGGTGCCATAACAAGCACCAGTGAGTGGGGGCCAGGCTGGCAAGGAAGGACTTTAAACAACATCACATTTATTTTGTCACAGTTCTGGAGGCTAGAACTTTAAGATCATTGTTGGTTTCTTCTGTGGCTTCTCACCTTGGCTCATAGGTGACCATCTTCTTCCTCTACTTTTATATGCTCTTTGCTTTGTGCATACTCGTGTCCTAATGTCCTCTTCTTATAAAAACATAAATCAGGTTGGATTAGGGCTCATCCCAATGACCTCATTTTAACTTAATTACCTCTTTAAAGTCCCTCTCTCCAAATAGAGTCACATTCTGAGGTACTGAGAGTTAGAAATTCAATACATGAGTTTAGAGGGGACACCATTCAGCCCATAACAACAGATGGGACAGAAGCTTCACTCATTAATTTGAACTCATTCATTAATTATTTTAACTTTCAATTTTAATAACCAAGTCCATTTAAAAAATGGTCTGATACTAGTGCATCTAGAAACTTTGAGCTGGCCTAATTATTCTACAGCATGATTTATTGCCACACATACCAAACCTTAGTACCTTTGGCTTTGCAGAAGAACAAAAGAATCCCAGAATCCCCTGCACACCTGAGCCCCTGGCACAGAGGAGGCCTATTATTCCAGCTTTGTCAGGGTAGCATCAGACTATCCAGGTTGGCAGGCTTTCATGGGATTTCTTTCCTCCAAAGCTTTTCAAAGTTTGCTTTACTTTACTCACATTGGTCAATTCAGCAAAGGAAAGCTGGCTTCCTGAAGGCTCCTCACTAATGTCTCATAATAGCTCAAGAAAGCTTTCCTTCACACTGACAGGACTCTGTCCCCACTCTCCAAGGATCAGATAAAATTAATAGAGAGAAACCATACCTTTACTCAATGATATGTACCAAAATCACTATTTTCCTGCATAATAATTTGACCAAAATTTTCTAACATGCATGCTCATACATCGCCATAAAGGATTTTGTAAAAGATTCTTTTCAATCAAGGTGGGTCTAATATTTAATAGAAAGAGATCTATCATTTTGTGTCCATTATGCAATAAACATTATGTTTTCAAATAACCATAATTCTGTACCTTTAAGCTCAAAACTTAAAAAGTGCTTTCATATTCAACATCACATTTTAAAAATATGACCATGATTTCTCTAGATGTAAGTGGCATTCAAAAATGTTTATTCCTTAAAACAAAAAAGCTGTATCCTGAAGCAACAAGAGGAAAAAAATACATAAATTGTGCCTGATAAAAAAAAATCTGCCTGATAAAAATTAAAAGCTTCTGAGTTTCAAAAGTCACCCACAGAATGAGAGAAAATATTTCCTAATCATGTATTTACTAGGGGATTTATAGGACTTGTACCTAGAAAATATAAAGAACACATTAACTCAATAATAAAAAGATAAATAATCTAACATTAAAAAGGGCAAGTATATCAATAAAAATTTCTCCAAAGATATACAAAATGGTTGATAAACACATAAAATATGTTCATCATTACCCTGAAGGAAAATGCAAACCAAAGTCACCATGACATATAACTTCCCATTCAGTAGGATGGCTATAATCAGGAGGACAGACAATAATAAGTGTTGGCAAGGATGTGAAGAAATTAAAATCCTTGTACATTGCTGGTGGGAATGTAAAATAGTGCATCTATTTGTGTTTTTTGTTTGTTTTTTAATATATTTTTATTGGTTTTAGAGGGGAAGGGAGAGAGAGGGAGGGAGAGATAGAAACATCAATGATGAGAGAGAATCATTGATCAGCTGCCTCCTGCATGTCCCTATTGGGGATTGAGCCCACAACCTGGGCATGTGCCCTTGACCAGAATTGAACCCATGACCCTTCAGCCTACAGGCTGATGCTCTATTCACTGAGCCAAACCAGCTAGGGAAAATAGTGCATCTATTTAAAAAGCAGCCTGGAAATTTTTCAAAACATTACCTATAAAGTTATCATATGACCCAACAGTACAAATATCTTCACACAAAAACTTGTACATGAATGTTAATGGCAACATTATTCATATTAGCCAAATAGTGGAAACAGACTAAATGTTCATCAACTAATGAATGGATAAGTAAAATGTGGTATATTCAATATAATGGAATATTATTTGGCCATAAAAAGTCAGAAAGTTCTGATATACACGTTACAACATGGATAAACCTTGAAAATATTATGCTGAGTGAAAGAAATCAGTCACAAAAGATTCATTTGTATGATTCCATTTACATGAAATGTCTAGAATAAGCAAATATATGGAGACAGAAAGTAGATTAGGGGTTGTCAAGGGTGGGGGTAGATGGAAGAAAACAAAAGCGAATGCGAATGGGAACAGGAACTTTGGGGAAGTGATAAGTATGTTCTGAAAAGGGTACAGGAACTTTGGGGAAGTGATGAGTACATTCACAACTCCACGAGTATACTAAGAACCATTGAATTGCATACTTTAAATAGGTGAAGTGTAGGACATGTGAATTATATCTCAATAAAAGAAAAGCTGTGTCCTACCACACAACATAACGTTAATTTAACATGTCACTGTACCTATTTCCACAGTCTTTTTTTAATATTTTTATTGATTTCAGAGAATAAGGGAGAGAAAAAGGGAGATAGAAACATCAATGATGATGCCCCACACTGGTGATTAAACCGGAAACCCAGGCATGTGCCCTGACCAGGAACCCAACTGTGACCTCCTTGTTCACAGGTTGATGCTCAACCACTGAGCCATGCTGGGCAGGCTATTCCCACAGCCTTTACAAAATATTGACAATATATAATTTAGTCCTGCCCATGAGAAAAAATGATTAATAATGCTTTTTTAAATTAACTGGAACTATGATACAGGAAATCTATGGCAGGAACTATACAAGAAAAAACTGCTAATTCAGGTGTAATTCAGGATTCACTCTATTCCATAAGAGCGATAGGTGTGGGCACACCCCAAGGGAAAGTTCAATGGTAAATACAGAGAGAAACATTACAGGCCTTGTGGTCTGGGAGGACTTTCCTCCTGAGAATGTGGTTATAGACTGAAAAAGTGAAATTTTTATGCAAGTGTTGGTGAGCGAAATTTTCTGGCACAGTAGATGCTCCATAATATTGTTTGGATGAATGAATAAATAAAAATCTTATGTATATTTCTCAATCCCTCATTGCCTTAGCTTTTATCCTGAAATATGGGACACAGACATTTGGAATGTGTGGTTTATTGCATGTTGTTTAGTTGTGTGATAGTATTTTCCATCTTGTCCCTACCCAAAATAGACTTTTTAACTCAAAACAAGAGGCTATTACTAAATACACAGTGGCCATTAAACTCAGTTCATAAACTAAAGTGTGTAACAAACCACTTTATTATTCTGTGAGTGAGCTGACTTTAATTGGAAGTCCTCATTCTGGAATGATGGGAATGTACTGGACCAACTCGGGTTTTCCCCATAATTTCACAGGAAAGTTAAGAGATTGCCAAGGGATGCTTAGCATCTTGGTTCATCCATGCCAGGTTCTGCTGAGACATTCCCCTTGCCATTTTGGTCACTGGTTCAGACAAGTCCCATCAGTCTGCCCTAATCATGACCCCCTCACATCTGGCGTCTGCGCCACACCCACACCACCATCAGGTGCACAGAAAATGTTCCCTGGCTCCAGAACAGATACTCCTCACAATACTCTTCAGCCAGTCTTTCTGGTTATATCAGGCAGACCTCTCTTTTGTTCCCACCCAACTCTTGTAACTCATAGGTTCTTTTCCAGGACTTTCTTTGTAATCTTCCAGCTTCCACCATCAGCAGCCCAGGGATGAGGGTCAGAATAAGAATCCACCAATATGGAGACCCAGTTCTCCCACAGTCATCTATTTCCCCAAACTCAAGAAGTCCAGGCTCTTGTTAATCTTATGCCTGAATCCAGGTGTTTCAAGGTCCAATAATTCAACTAGTTTATCTTTGTTCTGTTGTATCTTCCCTTCTCTGAGGAAATGAAAGCAGAGTGGGTCAGGTGCCTAGTGATGGAAGGGTAGCAGTAACTGAAAATGCCAAGCAAAACACTCTACTGGTTCATGTTCTGGTGATTCTACCAGATAATTTCGCAAAAGTAAGAAGTGTGGTGTGAGCTTCTGCACAGAGTAGCGGGGGACCTGCTACTGTTATACACCTGAAGCCACAACCCCCAGTTCTGGGGCACAGCCTGGGTTGTGCTAAATATGAGATGAAATGGGGCGGGTGGGGAAGAATTAGCAAGTCTTTCTCAAAGTTGGAAGGTGAAATTATTTCAAGCTTTTGTTTTCAAACCTTCTACCTTGACCCTTTCTCAGGGTGTCAGAGCTGTTGTCCAGACAGCAGAATTCAGTCCCAGGAGACAAAAGAGGGGATGACTCTGCTTCACTCTTCATGGTCAGACTAGATCTAGTGGCCATCACCTTCAGGGGTCTCCCCTGGAGACACCCTGGGAAGAAGGGAGCTGAAAATTGCCCCATGTATAATCAGGGGAGCACACCAAGCACATATAAGCTGGAGAAAGGATGCCTGTGGAAAGGCTGGGGCCAAAAGGCAATGACTTAAAATACCAAAGGCTGTGGAAGAACCAAAGAATGGGGAGGAAGTCACAGAGGCAGGTTTTATTCAAATAAGAAAGATTATTAGACTTAGTGTGGTGATCACATTGGAAGGTATATAAATGTTGAATCACTGTACACTTGAAACTAATATAATGTTGTATGCCAACTATACTTAAATAATAAAAAGATAAATAAGTATGTTATTTTAAGATGTGCACCAAGAAGAGGTTGTTCCAGGAGAGTCAGCACCCCTTCCTTAACAAGTGTCCAATAGGAAGCTGGCTGGCCCGGCAGAAACATAACAGATTTCTGGTTGAGGCAGAGTTTGGTCCCAATGGCCTGTGAAGTCATAGCCAACCACAAAGAGCTCATGAGTTTAGTGTCTAGGTCTAAGTTGGCTGATGCCATTGCTTATTGAAGCAAATATAAAAGCAAAGAGCCAAATGATCCATCTTTAAGAATAAACCCACAATTCTAAAAGTTCCATTTCTCTTTATTAAAAAGTCATTTTCATTTAATATTCTTAAGAGCAAATCTTAATAATAGGGGAGGGGCATGTAATAAAATAGAATGATGGTTATTTAATGGCTTCTCACTATAAAGAAATTTTCTTAGAGACCCTGGAGACTGACAGCGGTCTCTTCAGGGTATTACACCTGCTGCTTTCTCAGATTTCCCACTATTTATAATGATAAAAGCATAATATGCTAATTAGACTGGACAGCCAAATGACCTTCCAGACATCATTCTGGACGTCCTTATGGATGAAGCTGCCGTGGCAGGGGCCGAGGCAGAGGCGGTTAGGGGTGATCAGGCAGGCAGGCGAGTGGTTAGGGGTGATCAGGAAGGCAGGCAGAGTGGTTAGGGGTGATCAGGCAGGCAAGTGAGCAGTTAGGGACAATGAGGCAGGAAGGCGAGTGGTTAGGGGCAATGAGGCAGGCAGGCAGGTGAGTGGTTAGGAGCCAGCGGTCCTGGATTGCAAGAGGGATGTCGAACAGCAGGATCAGGCCTAAACCGGTAGTCAGACATCCCCCGAGGGGTCCCAGATTGCAAGAGGGTGCAGGCCAGGCTGAGGGACACCGCCCCCCCCAATACACGAATTTCATACACCAGGCCTCTAGTCTATAATAATAAAAACATAATATGCTAATTAGACCGGATAGCCGAACAACCTTCCGGACATCCTTCTGGACGACCTTCTTGATGAAGTGGGGCTGCGAGGGCCAAGGTAGCCACCGCAGCTGCAAGGGCTGAGTCTCTTGCAAGAATTTCATGCATCTGACCTCTAGTCTGATTAATAAATGCTCCACAAAGATTCAACCTCATCTCTATTTATTTGGCCCAGCAGCGATGGGCAGCAGGGACCCTTTTGTGTCCAGTATCAGTAAGTTCATTGTCTAATTTGCTGTTACAAATTGGCCTGCTTATCTATATTCTCTTGAGATAAGTAATCTCAAAAAAATCTAAATCTGAGTTTAGGCTTTTACCTTTCGTTCTAGTCTTCCTTCATTACACTTCCTTCAGTCAACTTGTTTTTATTTCAGGCACCAAAGGAGCGGGGGGAAATCATATAAACACAAGCGAACCTGTCCTTTATACCTATGGGGGAGTAGATCTGCCATACTTTTCATTTTCAAAATAGATGATTCTTGGCGGGGAGCGGGGAGGGAGAGAAATTATACTAATTTGAAGAAGTAGCTAACCTGGAACTAACTACTGTAAACTGCAAACTCTCCAGCCAGTTCCAGCTTTATTCATTTGCTCAGTCATGCAGGATGCTGTGGTGTTGGATGCCAACCAGAGTGCCTGAGGTCAGCTGTCACCTAGGCAAACCAAGAAAGACTAGTTTCACCTTGGGCTGCAAAAAGAAGATAAAATGGAGGAATACTTTTTAAAAATAGCCCACACCTTCCTTTACTTTTTGTTTCACTTGATTATACTTTTTCAGGTGTTTTGTGTATTTTTTTATTAGTCTGGTTTCTTGCTTATGTCATAATGGGTTTGGTTAGCCTTGTTTGAGCCTTCAGGGCCCTTAACTTAAATAACTCTTTATATCAGTGCTTATCCTTCCAAATGCCAATATTGAAACAGGAGCTGATAGTATGGGTCTATTCAACACTATCACCATTTTTCTTTCAGGAAAGGTGTGATTTTGTGAAGGAACTGCTACCCAATGTTCTTATTTAGATACGATAAAGAAATTATAAAATGGGGAGTATGAGAAATTCCACCTAAGATTGGCCTTTGAAACTGTAAATTTAACTATGAAAACATTGTCATGAACCATTGATTACACCTTTCATGAGAGTTGTTATTTCAGGAGGAAAGGGCAGGAGACAAGGACACATTTCAAAAAATTAACTGTATTCCTGTGTTGGTCATTTTCACACCCTTTCTCTAATGACTTCAGAGTGGCCGAAGCATCATCCTAGCCTTACACATTTCAGGTCCCTGGTGCCTGAATAGTGGCCCAGTCATAAACCCCATGTGAGCCCAAGGACCTATGCCTAAGGTGTCTCCACCTCATGTCCACTTACCCTCAGGCCTCAGTTTGGATACATCACCTGCTACTGGGAGTCAAACAAGCCCTCATGCTTCCCCTGTCATATTGAACTAAGATTGTTTGCTTGCACCTCAAGGGACAGTGAGCATCTTGACTAGGACTTACCTGCACCTTTCTTCAGTATTGCTCTTTCTCAGTACCTAGTACAGTGCCTGGAATACAGAAGATGTTCATAAAAGGTTGAATAAATAGAAACACACATTCTCACTCATTTTACTGTCTGCAATGTTCTCATCAAAGCCCAGTGAGATAGAACCAAAACATTAAAGTACAGAGGCAAGTAGCTAACACTTTGTTCTAAACATGTAGTTTTAGAACAAGAGCACTTTATAAAGTTTGAGCTACTAGCAGTAAAATCTTACAGAAACAAACGAACTGGCCTCAAACATGCTCCATTGTCATCTGGCTACTACACACTTTCCTGAAAACAACTAGTTGAATGCAAATAAGGAAGTTCACCAATTATGCTCTCCCACCAAGAAACTTCAGAAATACACAAGCTGTTTCCAATTGGGTGTATTTTTCCTTAGAGGGCAAAATAATAAATATTTCTAGTCTCAGGAATAGAAGGTAAGTTGTGTTATACAGGTATAAAGTGTTACTGAAAGCTCAGACAGCTTCGTAGGCTCATGACAAGGCCTTATCTTGAGGATCGTTTTTTTTCAGGAACTAAAGTAGTTTAGGGAGACATAGTAGGTAAGTAAATAATATCTTAGAACTACAAATGCTTACTCTGAACAAGGTTCCAATTTACTTCTAGTATTCTAAAAAAAATTCTTAGCCTTACCTACATGTCCTCTCAATTAGTATTTTATTGAGTTTGTGTACAGTAAATGCCTTTATAGATGTATTTTATATTTCTAGAATTAAATAAGTTGGTCCTAAAGATTCATAAGAGAGGGTGTTGATGAAAAAAGAAAAAGAAAAAAAAGTTCCACAATAAAACTGACAAGTCCAGTGAAGGAAAGTGACCTCACAGGATGATCTGAATTATAAATTCCTAACTGGGCAGGTCATGCTGGGTAGTCAGACCCAGGCATATACCTTCTTCAGTGAAAGATTTATCTTTGCCATTAGCAAGCCCTGTCCATTGTTCTTGAGAATCTAGGTTAACACACCTTTGAAATGCCAGAGTAATCCTCTCTTTTAGACTAGTTGGAGGCATAAACATCTTCAAGAGATCACATAATCTTGATAACTATGCTATAATCCAATCCCCACCTTGCTTTCTCCCACCCTCAAGTAATCTTCCTTATTTCCTTCCTTAATTCCAAAGGTATAAGATAGCAAACTTCTTCTCTGAAGCATTTGAGATCTTGCTTCCCATCACTTGTCATCAGTTTTGCTCAAAACAACTCTTTTAAAATTTTCTACAGGTTTGGATGATTCTTACATTGACAAGAGTAAGGAAAGAAAAGTTAGGGATGGAGAGAATAACCAATTTTGTGAATAAAAGTAAACACTTTTCTATAGTTTACCTTGGAATAATTTTTAATGCTTCAGTAAAAATTTGGAATTTTGTTAATTTGGATTATTTTTTAATAATCCCTCAATTTAATTTACTCTCACTGTTTTAATACATTTTTCTTCAATGACTAGAAATATTTGTGTATGTCCCAAAATATATGCACAGGTCATCTTTTAAAATCAGTAAGATGAAATGGCAATTTTATATTATTTAAATAACACTAATTCACACATGCTCTTTATATTTGAAAATTTAAATTAGATATATTTCCAAAACAATAGCACAAATGAGATTTCCACTGAGTATGAAAATGGTAAGTAGGAACTATACTAAAGTAGAAGAAAAAAACTAGGCGTGAAAACAGGGGTGTGAAAACATGGGAAGTAATCTCAACAGGGTGATCTGATCATAAATTTCTAACTGGCAGGTCATAATGGGTAGTCACACCCCTGGCCTATAACTTTTTTACTAAAAGGCTGATCTTTGTCTTAAGCAAGCCCTGTCCATTGTTTAACACATCTAGGTTAACACACCTTTGAAATGCTTCCCTTTATTCCCCTCCTTCAAAAGCATGCAAGGGAACATATAATCTCAATTATCCTGCAACTCCATCCCTGTTTTACCTTATCCCACCTTCATGTAATCTTCCCTTTGTGTATGTCCGTCCTTAATCTTAAACGCAAAAAAGAAACTGCAAACTGTTGTTCTTCAAACAATAGTTTGTTGAACTCAGTTTGTTGAACTCTTACATCCAGGTGTATCCTCTGTTTGACTCAAAATAAATTTTTATAAAATTTATCTACAGTTTTGCCTCACTCATGCCAGAATGGCTACCATCAATAAACCAACAAAGTACAAGTGCTACCGAGAATGTGGACCAAAAGGAACCCTTGTGCTCTGTTGGTGGGAATGCAGACTGGTGCAGCCACTATGGAAAACTGTATGGAGTTTCCTCAAAAAATTAAAAATGGAACTGCCTCACTTTATTTTATTTTATTCTTTATTGATTAAGATATTACATATGTGTCCTTGTGCCCCCCTTGCCCCCCACTCTCCCTCATGCCCTCATCCCCCTGGTGTCTGTGTCCATTGGTTAGGTTTATATGCATGGATACAAGTTCTTTGGTTGATCTCTCCCCCTTACCCCCACTCTCCCTACCTTTCTCTAAGGTTTGACAGTCTGATCGATGCTTCTCTGTCTCTGGATCTGTTTTTGTTCATCAGTTTATTTTGTTCATTATATTCCACAAATGAGTGAAATCATGTGATGTTTATCTTTCTCTGACTGGCTTATTTTGCTTAACATAATGCTCTCCAGTTCCATCCATGCTATTGTAAATGGTAAGAATTCCTTCTTTTATACTGCAGCATAGTATTCCATTGTGTAGATGCACCACAGTTTTTAAGCCACTCATCTACTGATGGGCACTTAGGCTGTTTCCAAATCTTAGCTATGGTAAATTGTGCTGCTGTGAACATAAGGGTGCATATATCCTTTCTGATTGGTGTTTCTGTTTTCTTGGGATATAGTTCTAGAAGTGGTATCACTGGGTCAAATGGGAGTTCCATTTTTAGTTTTTTGAGGAAACTCCATATTGTTCTCCACAGTGGCTGCACCAGTCTGC
>NW_005361391.1:2303284-2303630 GCF_000412655.1 Myotis brandtii
ACTTATTGGGTGTTTATCTTCCTTTTGTTAAGTTGTATGAGTTCCCTGTAAATGTTGGAGATTAGACCCTTATCAGTGATAACATTGTCAAATATGTCCTCCCATGCAGTGGGCTTTCTTATTGCTTTGTTGGTGGTTTCTTTTGCTGTACAGAAGCTTTTGATTTGGATGTAGTCCCATTTGTTTATTTTCTCTTTAGTTTCCATTGCCCTAGAGCTGTATCGGTGAAGATATTGCTTCGGCATATGTCTGAGATTTTACTGCCTGTGGATTCCTCTAATATTTTTATGGTTTCCCATCTTATGTTTAAGTCCTTTATCCATTTTGAGTTTATTTTTGTGTATGA
>NW_005361391.1:2303748-2310672 GCF_000412655.1 Myotis brandtii
TGACTCCATTGTATGCTCTTGCCTCCTTTGTCAAATATTAATTGAGCATAGTGGTTTGGGTCGATTTATGGGTTCTCTATTCTATTCCATTGGTCTATATGTCTGTTCTTGTGCCAGTATCAGGTAGTTTTGAGAACAGTGGCTTTGTAATACAGCTTGATATCTGGTATTGAGATCCCTCCTACTTTGTTCTTCTTTCTCAGGATTGCTGCAGCTATTCAGGGTCTTTTTTTATTCTGGATGAATTTTTGGAGAGTTCATTCTAGGTCTGTGAAATATGCCATTGGCATTTTAATGGGGATTGCATTGAATCTATAGATTACTTTGGGTGGTATGGACATTTTAATGATGTTGATTCTACCAATTCATGAACACGGCATGTTCTTACATCTGTTTATGTCTTCCTCAATCTCTTTTTTTAGTGTCCTGTAGGTTTCCAAGTACAGGCCTTTTACCTCCTTAGTTAAGGTGCGATGGTAAATGGGATTGTTTTTTTAATCTCTCTTTCTGTAAATTCACTAGAAACTGCCTTTTGACCCAGTGATCCCATTTCTAGGAATATATCCTAAAAACCCTGAAACAGCAATCAGAAAGAATATATGTACCCCTATGTTCACAACAGCATCATTTACAATAGCTGAGATCTAGAAACAGCCCAAGTGGCCATCAGTAGATGAGTGGATAAAAAATCAGTGGTACATTTACACCATAGAATACTATGCTGCTATAAAAAATAAGGATCTCTTACACTTTGAAACATCATGGAGGGACCTGGAGACTATTGTGCTAAGCAAAATAGGCCAGTCAGAGAAAGGCAAATATCACATGATCTCACTCATATGTGGAATGGAATGAACAAAATAAACTGATGAACAAAACAGATCGAAGGTCATGGAAGCATGGAACAGACTAACAAATCTCAGAGGGAATGGGGGAGGGGGAGCAGGAAGAGATCAACCAAAGAACTTATATGCATATATTCATAACTCATAGACACAGACAGTAGACAATAGTGCAGTGAAGGCCTGGGGTGAAGTGGGAGCAGGGTGTAATACTCTCAACAATAAAAATAAATTTAAAAAAAAGATACAGAAAAATTACATACAGGTTTGGATGTTCTTATGTCAACATTTACTTGGTGTAATAATGCAGGATTCTGTAGAAGCCTACCCAGGACCACCTGCAGACCAGCCCCTTGCTCCATACCAGCAGGGGCCCACTGTGCTCCACCAGCTCCTCCATTCACAGGGGTGGGGGGTGTCTTTTCTCAGAATCTCAAACCTACCTGCTTTAGGGAGTGGTTCCTGACCTTACCTAAATTGTTATTATATGACTGCTTTTATTTTGGATTTTTTAAATTGGCTCAAAAAAAAATTTAAAATTAACATGGGAAATGGTGCCCCTGAGGCCAACAAGCACACTACAGTCAGACTCACATTAATGCTCCTGCAAGTTTTATGTAATATGTACAAAGCCTCAACTAGTGACTATCTATAGAAATAGGGAGCTTTAACTAAAACTGATAGGTGCTTAGGATGGCAGAAAGAGGGCTCTTTTGATACCTCTAAATTATTTTTTTGCACACTCAATTGGAAAATATAGACTCCAACTTGCATTGAATTAATGGAATGCTGACCTTGTTTGGAAAATAGAAACCTCTAAAAAGGAGCATGAATGAACTTTCTTCTCTTCAAGAAATTAATAAAAACATTTCAGAGATTGTCTCTATAAGGCTCCTATCAACATTTTTGCTTGTGAAAATATGCAATCCATTTTTCCAATATGAGAAAAAAAAAATCTTTTTCCAGAATTGGAGCAAATTTCCAGTTTTTAACCCCATTCTTTTCTGCTGCTGTATGATTTTTGGAGCTTCTGATTCAAGCAGCTGCCTACATCTTTGAGCACTAATGCTTACTACACACTTTCTGTTTTCCAAAGAAATTGGAAAAACAGACATCTGCTACTCAACAAGTGAGGCTACGGCTGAAGCTTGCTACATGTTGCTGACAGCCCCAGTGGATGCCTGGGACCTAAGTCCCGAGAGAGGGAGATTCCCTCACTGGCTTCTGACAGGAGCAATTGGATGCTTATGGCCTTAGGACTAGATTATAAAAATGCTTGACTGATGAGTCAAACTACCCATGGAAAGGAAATAATTCTATTTCTGTTCCATAGAGTATACTTTAACTCAAATTCCATCCTGCAAAATTCTTTGGATTCAGAAACTAAAGGTCCCAGGTTCATTTTTCTATTGTGTGAAGAGCACAAGATCAGAGTTCAGAGGCTTCATTCAGATCCAAACCTGTGAGGAATCTGCTGCATGGTTTCCATACATCAGCTGTCTTCTCCACATTTCACTTTCCTTCACCAGAAATGGATTGTTAACTGGCTTATCAATGTGGCTGCATGTTTTGTGTGCACAGACTCTTTGTGCTCAATTCTCCCCTTGCTGGCTCTTGACCTCCCAGAAATCGGATCTTCCAGAGGGAGATTATGTTTGGGAATGGAAAAGAGACAGAAACAGAGAGAAAAAGTGGGCAGATTCTCTAAATTGGGTAGGGCAGGATACCTGCAGGTCTTGCAACAGCAGGCCCAAGGCTCCAACAGAAGCACCTTGATGGTGCACTTAGGAGATGGGACTGCCAATGTTAGGGACCTGGATGAGGACTCCTGAGCTCACACATGGTGCAGAAGCAACAGAACCACAGTCCTTCAAGGGGCATGCAGAAGGAGCCAGGAACATTTCAGCAGCAGCTACCCAGGTCAAAGGCTGGAGAAAACTCCCCAACAGTTTTGCTTACATGAGACCCTGGGAATCTGAACCTTCCCTTGACGGGGAACACTAGGAATGACTGAGAAAGAATTCCCAACCACATACTGGAATACAGAGCACAGTAAAATCAAATATGACGGGGAAAGGAACTAATTTAAAGGAAACAATAGAGAGGGTCATTTTGTAAAGTGGGGTTGTTTGTGGGTAGCAGTCATACCTGCTGCGTGTAACTGGTGTATCAACACATGGATCTCAAGGGCCTATTGGGAGATGACTTCAATAGAAGTGAGATTAAATATGTAAAATGTTGTGCAAATATCTTCACTATTTGATGTGAAGCCAGCTTGACAGATGCAGGTTTGAATCATCTGTTACTATCGTGTGGAGGACATTAACCCGCCCAAGGACAGGACCTTTCACATTTTCCTCCTGGATGTTTTTAAGATGAAACACACTTTTAAATAGAGTAGGAAGGGTTGAGGTTGCTTAACATTTTGAGATTAAATTGTCTCTACTCAAGGGGGGAAAAAAGCCAAACAAAAATCAAACAAAGTACTAAGGCTTTAATTCAAAGGAGCACAAGCGTTCTGTTATGCATTACAGGATGATGCTCTCAGGAAGGAAATTGGCTTCAACCTGAAGAGCATCAGGGCCTAACTTACAAGAGCAGATAGAGCTCAGCTTACAGCCAAGCCTCTCCACATAAAATAAGGCCAACCACTGCTCGCAGGAAATACGAAATCAGATCCCAAACGTTTGAAATGTTTTTATTTGGACAGGGAGGGGGGTTAAGGGAATGGTTAGATGGTGTGTGTGTGTGTGTGTGCATGCGCGCGAGCGTGTGCGCGCACACACACACACACACACACACACACACACACACTTTAGTTTTAAAAATATATAGATCATCAGGGACTGTTTAGACTTAGAACACTCCCGCAATCTAGTGCCATGGGCTCTTACCCAGGGGCTGGGGGCTGGAATGGCCATGTGAAACATGCAGCAGCCCCTCCCCCCCCCCATGCACACCCCCACACAGACCTCCCACATGCAGGACTTTAATGATCTGGGGCAGATTCCTTTACTACTCTGTCTCAAAAATGTACACGATGTCTTACAGATGATAGATTTACAGCAGTTAAAATCAGTGATTGTACCTGGCAAGGAGCCAGATAAGCCACATTTGCCACAAATGATCTACATGTGGCTCACCTTTCTTACCCTTCAAAGAACATACCCTTAACAATGCCTTCCCAGAAAGTATAGAAGAGTAAAGCCATGCGGCTCCCAACATCCTAGCAGGGAGCGCACTGACAGCGGAACAGCAAACCTCCCTCTCAGAACTCACTTCCACATGTTCTGATAGAGAATTTTGCTCTCTAACTGCCAGTTTATAAACCCCTTTCCCGGGTGAGCATACAATTGGCCTTAAAATGAGAAAGCAGAGGCTCTCACTCAGAACATGAGAACTCAGATGTGTCAATTCATTTAGTCCATTTTCTACTTGACAGGGAGCTCTTTCTCTCATTAAATAGGAACAAGTCACAACATTTGGAAAGTGGAAAATCACAAGGGGCAAATTATGGGATTATCTTCAGAAAAGAAGGATGGCTAATGTCCTTCTGGAGCAGCAGTTCTCAACCTGTGGATTGCGACCCCTTTGGGGGTCGAACGACCCTTTCACAGGGGTCGCCTAAGACCATCGGAAAACACATATATAATTACATATTGTTTTTGTGATTAATCACTATGCTTTAATTATGTTCAATTTGTGACAATGAAAATACATCCTGCATATCAGATATTTACATTACGATTCATAACAGTAGCAAAATTACAGTTATGAAGTACCAGCGAAAATAATTTTATGGTTGGGGGTCACCACAACATGAGGAACTGTATTAAAGGGTCGTGGCATTAGGAAGGTTGAGAACCACTGTTATGGAGGATCGTCAATTCAGCCACCAAAGATAGGGACGGGAGGGGCTCCTCAGCCTTTAATCAGAATGCTTCCAGATCAACAGTCACAGGACGTGCCTGGCTTGGGGGCTGGGAGAGAGCAGGGCAAGACCTCTTTGTGCATGTTGGTCACATTATGAGACTTAGAATTCTAGCTCACTTTCCAACTCCCTTTCAACTTCTGTCTCCCTTACCTGGGGGTACAGAGTTGGGGTGTTAAGCATGATGACATATAAGAAAAACATAAATTATGTAAACTGAGGAAACTTAGCCTGGCTTTTGCCTGTTCCTCTGAATGAAATCAGACTCAGAAGGTTCCAGTTAGTTTTGTTGCATAACAAAATGCTAAAATTTTGTGCATTTCATCAATCGTTTGCTTAGCAATTTGGGCTGGACTAAGCTGGCCAGACTAACCTGGGCCGGGCTCATTTGTATACTTGAAATCTGAGGGGTCAGTTTAGGCTGGCAGTGGGCAAGTGAGCCTGCACTTTTTCCCACAGGGGTCCTAGGTAGGCCCCAAGGAAGTGTGAAAACCTCTTCAAGACCAGCCGTGAAAGGTTTCCCAAAAAATTAAAAATAGAACTACCATATGATCCAGCAATTCCACTTCTGGGTATATATATCTGAAAAAATAAAAAACACTAATTAGAAAAGACATATGCACTCCCATGCTTATTGCAGAGCTGTTTATAATAGTCAAGATATAGAGGCAACCTCAGTGAGGAAAATGGGGGACATCTGCAATAGTGTCAATAATTTTTTTTTTAAAAAAAATATGAAAGAAACCTAGGTATCCATGGATAGATGATTGGATAAAAATGATGTGATACATATATACAAATGGGATATTACTTGGCCATAAAAGAATGAAACCTTACCATTTGCAACAATGTGGATGACCTAGACTCAGAGTATTTTGCTAAGTGAAATAAGTCAGTTAGAGAAAGACAAATACTATAAAATTTCAAGTATATGTGGAGTCTAAAGAATAGCACCAACAAAACAGAAACAGAGAACAAATTGACAGTTTCAAAATAAGAGGTTGGATGCAAAATAATCAATCAATAAAAATTAAAAATAAACCCTCTGGCTTGCAGAGTTGCTAAAACAGTTAGAAAGCAAAGTCCCATCCCTTCCTGTTCATTTAACAAATACTTCATATGCTCCTTCAATAATCACACTGGGGATGGGTGTTTGTTTGTTTGTTTGTTTGTTTGTTTTGGTTAATCCTCACCTGAGGACATTTTTGCATTGATTTTTTTTTACAGAGAGTGGAAGGGAGGGAGAAAGAAAGAAACTAATGTGAGAGACATCAATTGGTTGCCTCTCGCTGAATCCCCAACCAGAGCCCGGGATTGAGCCTGCAACCCAGGTACATGCCCTTGATCGGAATCCAACCCGGTACCCTTCAGTCCACCTGCAGAAGCACTATCCACTCAACCAAACCAGTATTTTTTTTCTTTTTAAATCCTCCTCTAAGGATATGTTATTTTCATTGATTCTAGGGAGACAGGAAAGGAGAGGGAAAGAGAAAGAGAAACATCGATCAGTTGCCCAAGCAATCCAACAGGGATGGAACCCACCACCTATGTATGTGCCCTCACCTAGAATCGAACCCATGACCCTTTGGTGCATGGGAGGACACTCTAACTACTGATCCACACCGACCAGGGCCTGGAGGTACATTTAAAAAATTTTTTTCAGATCTGCCCTGGCCAGGTGGCTCAATTGGTCTGAGTCTCAACCTGTACACCAAAGGATTTCCTGTTGGATTCTAGGTTAGGGCACATACTTAGGTTTAGGTTAGATCCTGGTGGGTCAGCAGGTACAGAGGCAGCCTACTGGTATTTCTCTGTCACATGGATGTTTCTCTCTCTAAAAATCAATTTTAAAAACATCCTCAGGTGAGAAATAAAATTTATATATATATTAAAAAATTTTCAGCTCTAAAATTTTATTTGGTTCTTTTAAAAATTTTATTTTGCATTTATAGTTCACATTCAATATCCTATCCTATCTAATAAAAGAGAAACATGGTAATTAACCGTAACTTCGCTACCCTTCCCATTGGCCAATCAGGACGATATGCAAATTAACTGCCAACCAAGATGGTGGCCGGCTGCCAGGCAGCTGAAGCAAACAGGAGGCTTGCCTGCTCCAGTGACGGAGGAAGCCAAGGTTCCCCGCCTGCC
>NW_005361391.1:2311645-2327377 GCF_000412655.1 Myotis brandtii
CTCTGTGCGTGACAGGGGGGAGCTCCTCAACCCCCTGATGGGCCCTGCTCTGTGAGTGACAGGGGGCAGCGCCCCAACCCCCTGATCGGCCCTGCTCTGTGCGTGACAGGGGGTGGCGCCGCAACCTCCCCATCGACCCTGCCTTGAGTGTGACAGGGGGCGGTGCCCCAACCCCCCAATCGGCCCTACCCTGAGCGTGACTAGGGGTGGCATCACAACCTCCCGATCCACCCTGCTCTGTGCATGACATGGGGCAGTGCCCCAACTCCCCAATCGGCCCTGCTCTGAGCCCGGCCAGGGGCTGCACCTAGGGATTGGGCCTGCCCTCTGCCACCCGGGAGCAGGCCTAAGCCAGCAGGTCGTTATCTCCTGAGGGGTCCCAGACTGTGAGAGGCACAAGTGGGGCTGAGGGATACCCCCCTCCCCCCCGCCGCCAGTGCACAAATTTTTGTGCTCCGGGCCTCTAATCCTATATAATAAAACCCTAATATGCAAATCGACCCAACGGTGGAATGACTGGTCGCTATGAACTGACCACCAGGGGGCAGATGCTAAACATAGGAGCTGCTCCCTGGTGGTCAATGTGCTCCCACAGTGGGAGCGCCACTCAGCCAGAAGCCAGGCTCAGGACTGGCAAGTGCAGCAGCGGTGGCTGGAGCCTTCACGGCAGCACTAAGGAGCAGCAAGCTGAGAGGTAGGGAGCTGCAAGCAGGCAGGCGGTAAGGAGTGAGGGGTCCCAGACTGCAAGAGGGCACAGGCCAGGCTGAAGGCCCCCCACCCCACCGCCAGTGCATGAATTTCATGCACTGGGCCTCTAGTAAAATAATATTGAATGTCAATTATAATTGAAAAATTTTTTAAAGCCCAACTTTGAACTGGCACAAAGTCACTTCTGCACATTTTATTGGTTAGAACAAGTCAACAAGTCAAACCATAGTCAACAGTCTTCACTTCCCAAGCTGCAAAGCCATAGCAAAGAGGAACAGCTACTGGGATGGGAGTAATTTCTGACTAGTTTTGCAATTGCCACAGAATGGAAAAAGCCTTCTGGGTTAGTCTGTTCAGACTGCCATAACAAAATAACATAGACTGGGTAGCTTAAACAACAGACCTTTATCTTCTGACATTTCTGGATGGTAGAAGTCCAAGATCAAGATGTCAGCAGAGTTGGTTTCTTCTAAGTCCTCTCTTCTTAGCTTGTTCATGGCCATCTCTCTGTGTCTTCACATGGTATGTTCTCTGTGCTCACACTTCCCTTGTTTCTCTCTGTGTGTCCTAATCTCCTTTTCCTACAAGACACCACTTAGATTGGAGTAGAGTCCACCCTAATGACCTCATTATTTAATTTAATTACCTCTCTAAAGGTCATATTCACATTCTGAGTTACTGAAGCTTAAGGGGAATACAATATATCTCACACCACCACAAAAACACAAAACAACCAAGATAGGACATTGGTGAAGGGAGATCAAATAAAATCTTTCATGCCAAAACCAGAAGTACTCCAGCAATGCCTTCACCTCCTGCAGTCTGGACACACTGGGTGCAGTTGCTTGTCAGTGTTCCACATCCCAAATCTCTGCAACCTTTCAGTCTGTCAGCTGCTGCAATGTGCATCCATTTAACTTCACCCCTTCTGCACTAATGCAGTCTACCTACCTCTTCTGAAACATAACACTCACCAAAGAGAGTTTATATCAGGGGACACTGGGGAATCTCAGAATGCCTTGAATCTAGTGGACCTCTGAGAAATCAGTAAAGCCCAGGTGTGGTGAGTGTCCACTGTGCTAAAGACAAATGCTAGGATGATGTGGGGGTGCAAGCAGTGAAGAGACAGACCTGTCCAAACCTCAAAGCACATGTGGGGTAAATGAGAAGTCATGAGGCCCAGTAGGATGGGGTTCCAACATAGGAAACCTCAGGAGTGGTTTCTTCTTTTATGATAAAAATAGAAGCCCGGTGCACGAATCCATGCATGGGTGGGGTCCCTCGGCCTGGCTGTTGATCAGGGCCAATCAGGGCCATCTTGCTCAGTCCTGATTGGGGCCATGGGGACTGGCTGGCTGGGGAGGGACCATGGGAGGGCTCCAGGGCATGTCTGGCCCTCTCGCCCAGTCCCGATCAGCCAGACCCCAGCAGCAAGCTAACCTACCAGTCGAAGTATCTGTCTCCTGGTGATCAGTGCACATCATAGCGACTGGTTGAGTGGTCGACCAAATGGTCAACCAATCGGTCAGACACTTAGCATGTTATGCTTTTATTATATAGGATTATGTCCTCATGGCTAAAGATCAAAATGAACTAAGAATGAGGAAGTTTTGACCAGCCCTAAGAATTAATTCATTTCTCATTTATAAACTATTCTCCAAGTGCCTTTCAAGACACCTGAGTGTGTCCTTTGCCCCTCTGGGTGTTCAGTTCAGAGGCCCCTTCTTGGCAAGCACATTGGTGATAGGCACAGGTATGGAACCTGATAAGCTTCTTTCCCTTCAAGTCTTAAAAACATCTGCTGCTGTAAAAACTAAGCCTGCATGTTTCCAAAGCAAAATACAATAAGAGCACAAGAGAGCCTAGTGTTTGTCCAGAATCTGCTTTTCCATTTTTATGGCAATGCCACCCTTGTTTGATCAGCATGGGGGAGCCAGCTGCCTCACCTACATACCTCACTTTCTCTCTCACCTCTGCTGAGACATTGCTTTAGGGAAGTCAGCCAAATTCCTCAAGTCAGTGCCTCACTTTTGGACATGAGTGTCAACCATGAAGAAAAGTATAGTCCACATGTCATAATAAATGTCACAATAAAATCAATGTTTCTTTTCTCTCAACAGAATATGTTTACATTTCAAGCTATGACTCAATAAATGTCCAGAGATGTGAAAATACATAGAAGTGGCTTTTCTTTTCCTTTTTGTCTTCCAGGGAAACATGATGACATCAGTCAATAAAGGGGGTTGATAACAGAGGGAAGCTGTGTATAATCAGTAAACCTCAGGGACTAGGAAGACAACACAGATCCATTTCAAAGCTGAGGACTAAGAAAATTCAGAAATACAGAGAGAGTACTTCTGATGACTAGCTTCTGTCCATAATTAGCTTTTAAAAGATGTTTCCTTATTTATGAACTTTATGTGCAAGGCCAAATTTAAACTAGGAAAGAAGGCATGTATATCTAAAGGTTTCTTAGTGTCAGGCATTGTATATCCATTATTGGAAACGAAAGGTTAGGTTCATCACTTCATAAGAATATGATGTTTAATCTTCTACTTCTAGCAGAATCCCCATATTTGTATGGAAGTGGACTTCAAAATACTGTGCCTGATGTGACCTGTAAATTAACATTTTTCATGTAATGCATTTTAATAAACATACAATCATGAAATGCATATATTTAAGTAGAGTATTTTATCAAGATGCAAACATAGCTATACAGTTTCTACACATCTTATTGGCTTATTATGAATTAACTAGAGGCCCGGTGCATGAAATTCATGCATGGGGGGGGGTGGTCCCTCAGCCTGGCCTGTACCCTCTCCAATCCGAGACCCCTTGGGGGATGTCCGACTGCCGATCCCTGTGGGATCAGGCCTAAACCGGCAGTCGGACATCGTTCTCACAATCCAGGACTGCTGGCTCCTAACTGCTCCCCTGCCTGCCTGCCTGATTGCCCCTAACCACTCTGCCTGCCTGCCTGATCTCCCCTAACTGCCCTCCCCTGCTGGCCTGATTGCCCCTAACTGCTCCCCTGCCAGTCAGTCTGATCACCCCTAATCACCTCTGCCTCGGCCCCCACCACTGTGGCTTTGTCCAGAAGGAGGACTGGACGATCGGAAGGTGTCCAGTCGACCCAGTCTAATTAGCATATTACCCTTTTATTAGTATGGATTTCTTTTTGCAGTGTGTGTGTGTGTGTGTGTGTGTGTGTGTGTGTGTTGGTTTTGGTTTTGTTTATTGGGTTTTTGTTGTCACTTAGTGAGACACTCTGAAATGTGCCTGGTTTCACTCAAAGATCTCTGAGGAATGCTGAAGTTCACAGGCACCATCCTACAGCAGCACAAAGATCTGTACTAGATCCCACAATAAGGAGAGATTAAGAAGCAAGGTTATTGTGTCCTGGGAAAATCAGTTTCAGAGGACAGCACATACCAGTGGTCAGGATCAGGCTACAAAGTGAGCTTGCGCTGTGCAACACTTAAGTGGTGCTGCTCTGGTATTTCGGCCACCAAATCTTGATTCTCTAAGATTAGATGGAGCATGAAGAGACACTTCAGTCTGTAAACCAAGTTCTTGCCTAGCTTTTTCTTTGTATATCATATGACTTCTCAAAACCAGAGCAAGACTGCAATTAGACCTGGAAAGAAAAATGCCTGTGATGACCACATACCAATTTCCTAATGGTGGACACAACTTTGGGAGGTGCCTGCATTTATTTACTCCTCCCTGAACTTATGCAATAAAACTTCGTAATGACTAATATTCTTTTAATTCCTTTCTCCATTTTCTATAATTATAAAATTTTTAACTTGTCCTGTCATGGAAAATAGCCTCTAGGATGGGCAGTTGAATGCATACACCCATATATAGGAAATTAGAACTTTTGGAGACTCACTTCCCTGAAAAAACATTCACAGCAAAGCTCTAACCAGTAGAAATTAGCCAACAACCACATATACAAAGATGGAAAACAATTCTACATCAAGTATAGTATGCCCTATATCAACATCCAATAGTTGATTTAAGAATATATAAGGCCTTGAGGAATAGAATGGACAAATATTCAACCAACATTCCCACATACAGTAAGGCATGCCTGGCATTGTAAAAGAATGCCCTAAGAATTCCTAAGACACCCAGGCTCAGTCAACCTGCAACACAATTCTGAATTCTTTCTCTTTTCCCCCTTGGTTATTAAGTGTACTGCATGTTGTCTCTGCAGATTTCCACTTCAACCTTCCATCTGAATACAGTATAAAGTCTCTCAATCTCTCACCTCAGCTTTCTTCCTAGCCTCATTTTCATCTTTCTTTGATTCTTAAATAAACATGAACCCCCCTCAGGGTACCAGCTTCTCAGACCACTCCTTATACAAGGGAAGTCCCCAGTCATTTTAACATGGTGCAAAAGTGCTATGGACCCAGTCTTTGGTTGGGAAGGAAATATAGGGATCACCTCGCCCAAACTTACACATAACAATTGTATGTTACCACAAATAATTAGATGATATAGATTAAAGTAATAAAAACAACAGCTTTTAAAGGTTTGCATCTTGTGTTAAAGATATCCAACATGAATATAGTAGGCAATCTTCAAAATGGTTTCCAATGATCTTGATTGTTTGTGTAGTTTACTTACACACTGTCCTAAAGTTGGTCTATGTGACAACATACAGCTAAAGTAATGCTATGTCACTTTTGATATTGTTATTTTTTAAAAGTGAGTTCTACATTATATTCTCTCTCTCTCTCTCTCTCTCTCTCTCCCTCCCTCCCTCTTTCTCTCTCTCTTACATCATTCACCCTCGAGGAAGCCAGTTGGTGTGATGGAAGAACACTCCTAGAAGCTATGGAGAGGCCTATATGATGAGAAACTTCAGTCCCCAGCCAACATGGAGACCTGCCAAAAGTGCATAATTAAAATACAACCTTTAGATGAGACAGCAGGCTTGGCCAACGCTTGACTGCAAACTCATGAGAGATTTAAGCCAAAACCACCCAGCTATGATGCCTCAGGATTCCTAGCTCGGAATTAGGAGATAACTAATTATTATTGCTTTAAACTGTTAGGTTTAAAACAGCAGTAATTTTGCCAATATAATAAAGGCTATATATGACAAGCTCACAGCTAGCATCATACTCAATGCTGAAAGCTTTACCTATAGGATAAGGAACAAGGTAAGGGTGTCCACTCTTACCACTCCTATCCATCATAGTTCTGGAAGTTTTAGCAAGAGAAATCAGTCAAGAAAAAATAAATTAGCCCAGCTGGTATTGCTCAGTGGTTGAGCATCAACCTATCAATTCCCCGTCAGGGCACATGCCCAGGTTGCAGGCTTGATGTGTAGGAGGCAGTTGATCAATTAATCTCTCTCATCATTGATGTTTCTATTTTCTCTCTCCCTCTCCCTTTCTCTGCAAAATCAATTTTAAAAAACTACGCTGAAAAACACACAAACACATGGAGGCTAAATAGCGTCTTACTAAATAATCAGTGAGTTAACAATGAAATCAAGAAAGAAATCAAAAGATAATTTGAGACAAATGAAAATACCACAATCCCAATTCTATAAGGCCCATGTGTGATATTTTGTTATGGCATCCCAAGTGGACTTAACATATATGATAAGAACATTTACTTACTTTACAATTTTGCATACCCACAAGCAAGGAATAAAAGTTCCCACTGCTCTATATCTCCACCAGCATTTGTTTTTATCAGTGTTTTGCATTTTTGCAATTCTAATAGGTGTGTAGTGGTAGCTCATTATTGTTTTATTTTGCAATTTCCTAATGACATATGATGTTAAATCTCTTTTCATTTGACTATTTAACATTGTTTATCTTCTTTGGTGAAGTGTCTTCTCCAATTTCTTTCCCATTGTTTTAACTGAGTTGTTTTCTTTAAGTTTTAAGAGTTCTTTCTGTATTTTGGATAATGGTTCTTTCTCAGATGTCTTCTGCAAATATTTTCTCCCAATCTGTGGCTTAAGAGGGTACTTTAAAAAATGTCATGGGCTGTGTTGCTTGTAGTGGTGCTGGAGAGGGGGCGCTGAGCTGCAACAGAACAGACTTTACCACCTGAAACTGCTGCTTCAAGTTCAGATCAGGCAAAGAACAAACCTTGAAACAACCAACAAGACCAAAGAAGAGTACACTTAAGTTGAAGACACAACACTTAATCTGAAACAAGAAGTTTGTGCCTACTCAACAGCTCTGAAAGAGCACTTCCCAATGCTGTTAGTAATCTTTGTTCTCTTCAGTGCTGTACTGTGAGATTGCCTGGTGCAGCAGCAGTTGCATTCTTTATTAGCTTGATAGACCATTTTCTATCACTCTTTTTTTCTTTTTAATACTAGCAACACTCATCCTTTGAAACGTGTGCTGAAGAAGAAGAATCAGCAAATACTACTGAAAGTGCAATATTTGATTATCACTGTGAGATGAGCTTTGATCCAAACCTTTTCCACAACAATGGACACAATGGGTACCCCGATAGTACTTCAGCAGCACTGCGTGAAACGGGTAGTTCAGATCAGGCAAAGAACAAACCTTGAAACAACCAACAAGACCAAAGAAGAGTACACTTAAGTTGAAGACACAACACTTAATCTGAAACAAGAAGTTTGTGCCTACTCAACAGCTCTGAAAGAGCACTTCCCAATGCTGTTAGTAATCTTTGTTCTCTTCAGTGCTGTACTGTGAGATTGCCTGGTGCAGCAGCAGTTGCATTCTTTATTAGCTTGATAGACCATTTTCTATCACTCTTTTTTTCTTTTTAATACTAGCAACACTCATCCTTTGAAACGTGTGCTGAAGAAGAAGAATCAGCAAATACTACTGAAAGTGCAATATTTGATTATCACTGTGAGATGAGCTTTGATCCAAACCTTTTCCACAACAATGGACACAATGGGTACCCCGATAGTACTTCAGCAGCACTGCGTGAAACGGGTTATTGAAAAACTGCTAACCTCTTACGAATTTATTCAATGTTCAGAACATCAAGCTAGACTTTTCTTCCACTGTTCACAGTAAAATGGCTACCTGCAGGACTTAAAAGTAGGAGATGATGTTGAATTCAAAGTATCATCTGACTGGCGGACTGGGAAACCCATTGCTGTTAAACTGGTAAAGATAAAACAAGAAATCCTCCCTGAAGACCGAATAAATGGACAAGAAGTGTTTTATTTGACTTACATCCCTGAAGACTTGGAAGGGAATATTCAGCTGGAAACGAGAGATAAAATAAAAATTTTAATTGATAACAATAAACATACTGATGCTGTAAGTGCTCGAAACATTATTCCATTGAAAAATAAACAAGCCCGCTGTCAAGGAGTACTTTGTGCCATGAAGGAGGCATTTGGCTTTATTGAAAGAGGTGATGCTGTAAAAGAGATATCTCTCACTATAGTGAATTTAAGGGTGACTTAGAGGCCTTACAGCCTGGAGATGAGGTGGAAATCACAATCAAGGAGAGAAATGGTCAAAAAATTGCAGCACATGTCAGACGATTGCCTCAAGGAACAGTCATTTTCAAAATATCAGCTTTGAACATTTTGAAGGAACTGTAACCAAAGTTATCCCAAAAGTACCAGTAAAAATCAGAATGACCCATTGCCAGGATGCATTAAAGTTAACTTTGTGATTCCTAAAGAACTTCCCTTTGGAGATAAAGATACAAAATTCAAGGTGACCCTGTTGGAAGGCAACCATGTTAGCTTTACTATTTCAACAGATTGACATGACAAATTAGAACGAGCAACCAACATAGAAGTTCTATCAAATACATTTCAGTTCACTAATGAAGTCAAAGAAATTGGTGTGATTGCTGCCATGAGAGATGGTTTTGGTTTCTTCAAGTGTGTGGATCCTGATATATGTTCTTCCACTATAGTGAAATTCTGGACGGGAACCAGCTCCATACTGCAGATGAAGTAAAGTTTACTGTGGTTCTTGATATGCTCTCTGCCCAAAGAAATCATGTTATTAGAATTTAAAAAAACTTCCCAAGGGCATGGTTTCATTCCATTTCCATTCAAATCATCATTTTCTGGGCACTATAGAAAAAGAAGCCACTTTTTCCATTTCTAAAACCACTAGCCAAAATAAAGGCAAGGAAACAGAGACTGAGGGTGGTATTATTGCTTATGATGACTGTGGGGTGAAATTGACTATTTTTTTTCAAGCCAAGGATGTGGACGGATCTACTTCTCCTCAAACAGGTGATAAGGTTGAATTCAGTATTAGTGACAAACAGAGGCCTGGACAGCAGACTGTATGTAACCTGTGTGCAACTTTTAGATCATAATTCTAACTCCAAGAGGCTCTTAGGTTATGTGGCAATTCCGAAGGATACTTTTGGATTTATTGAAACAGCCAATCATGATAAGGACATATTTTTCCATTACAGTGAGTTCTCTGGTGATGCTGATAGCCTAGAACTGGTGGACATGGTCAAGTACAACTGGTCCAAAGGCAAAAGCAACAAAGTCAGTGCAGAAAAAGTCAACAAAACACACTTGGTGAATGGCCTTACTGAAGAAGCAGATTCTACATCTACTCTGGTAAAGTCATTCGCCCCTTGAGAAGTGTTGATCCAACACAGACTGAGTACCAAGGAATGATTGAGACTGTGGAGAAAGGGGATATGAAAGGTAAGGTCTATCCACCTGGCATAGTTGAAATGGCCAACAAAGGAGATTGCCTGCAGATAGAGAAGAGTGTAAAATTCCAATTGTGTGTCCTAGGCCAAAATGCACAGTCTATGGCTTACAACATCACACCTCTGCATAGGGCCACTGTGGAGTGTGTGAAAAATCAGTTTGGCTTCATTAACTATGAAGTAGGAGATAGCAAGAAGCTCTTTTTCCATGTGAAAGAAGTTCAGGATGGCATTGAGCTACAGGCTGGAGATGAGGTGATTCTTAATCGGCACACTGGCAAGTGCAGTGTTTGTAATGTTTGGCGAGTCTGCAAGGGCCCCAAGGCTGTTCCAGCTTCACTACCTGATAGGTTGGTCAATCGCTTGAGGAACATCACCCTGGATAATGCCAGTGCTCCTGGCCTAATGGTTCTTCCTCAACCAAAGGGACCAGATAACTCAATGGGACTTGGTGTAGAAAGAAAGATCTGTCAGGCTGTTATCATTGACTAACCACATCCACAAAGCACATCATTAATCCACGATGATCAAGTTGGGAGGATTCTGGTGAAGGGGAGGATTCTTCATCCCTCCCCAAAATCTGGAATACTTATTCTATTGAGCTACTATACCAGTTTTAACACCTTCCTCGTATTATGTTTAAAATAAATGAATACATTTAAAAAAAACATTTTAAAATTATGCACAGTTGCAGCCTGGAAAACTTAAGGTGGTGCCTTGTAGCATCAAATTTAGGAGCTTTGTCCGGTGCATTTAAAGCAACTGGTAATTACAAATTCCACTTTTCCCATGTGAGTGAAAAATATAGACTGTTACCTTGTTGGCCGTATGAAATTCTGCACTTGATATTTAGCATACTAGAGGCCCAGTGCACGAAATTCATGCACAGGTAGAGTCCTTAGGCTTGGCTGGTGATCGGGGCCAATTGGGGCCTTCCTTCCCCTGGCTGCCAGCTGCCAGCCAGGGCCTTTCTTCATTCAGTACAGCCCCCTGGTGGTCAGCACACATCATAGCGAGTGGTCAAACTCCTGGTTAGTTAAACTCCCGAGGGGACAATTTGCATATTAGCCTTTTATTATATAGGATATTCTACCTCCATTACTTCTGGCAAGATGTCCTGCCTTAGCACTCAGTTGCATTCTTTTCCTTTTCTTTCCTGTTCATTATATTTTAATTCTAAGGACCACATAAGGGTAGACTATATTAAAACATTTTTTTAATTAGTATAGGCCCGTGGTTGGCAAATCGTGGCTCATGAGCCACGTGCGGCTCTTTGGCCCCTTGAATGTGGCTCTTCCACAAAATACCACGTGCGGGCGTGCACGTACAGTGCGATTGAAACTTCGTGGCCCATGCGCAGAAGTCGGTATTTTGTGGAAGAGCCACACTCAAGGGGCCAAAGAGCTGCATGTGGCTTGCCGAGCCGCAGTTTGCCAACCACTGGTATAGGCAAACCATTTTTTTAAGTTGATGGCTAAATGTTAAAATGTTATTTTTCATATCATTTATAATTTTGTCACAGTCCACTTACATGAATTTTGGTTAGAATTTCAATGAAAATTATTTTCCAAAGTAATTTGTCCCACCTGGAATGGGGTGGGAAGTAAATTTGCTACAATTTGGTACAGATTTTCATGCAAATGCGGTGTGCAAGCAGTGTGCTAATTTACATGTCTTTAAACAAAGATGAATGCACAAACTTGCTGCTGCTTAGAACACTGCAGTTTCTAGGACCCAGTTTCTTTTACTGATTTTAAACAAAACAAACAAACAAATAAAAAAATTGTGCCTGACCAAAAAAAAAAAAATTCATGTAGGATTTTAGAATGAAAATATGAGTCACATACCACAAAAGTCACCCTTATAAAGTGTAAATTTGCAATGGATTTAGTATATTTACAGAATTGTGTAATCATCACTACTATCTAATTCCAGGACATTTTCATCATTCCAAAACAACCCCCCTACCCAGTAGCAGTCACTCTCCACTTCCCCTCCCCTCATATCCTGGAAACCACTCATGTACTTTCTAATTTTATGCATTCTGAACAGTTCACAGACTGGAATCATGCAGTATGTGGCCTTTTGTGACTTCTCTCACTTAGCATAGTTACATTTTCAAAGTTCACCCATGTTGTAGCATATATTAGTACTTAATTTCACATTTTACTTAGCTAGTCATCCATGATGAGTATTATTTGGGTTGTTTCCACTTTTTTAGCTATTACAAATCATGCTGCTATGAATATTCATGTACAAGTGTTTGTGTGGGTATATGTTTTCAAATCTTTTGGGCCTTTACCTAAAAGTAGAATTTCTAAGTCCTTTGGTAATGCTAACTTTTTGAGAAACTGACAAGCCACTTTTTAAACTATCTGCACCATTTTACATTCCTACAAGCAACCTATGAGTGTTCCATATACTGTACATCCTCACCCACTTATTATTGACCATACTAATTATTATGGCCATCTCAGTGGGTGGGAAATGGTATCTCCAAATTACGTTTTTTATTTCTATTTTCTTGATGGTAATGATGTTGGACATCTTTTCTTGAGCTTATTGGCCATTTGTATATCATTCTTGGAGAACATCTCTTCAGATTCTTTCACATTTTTAATTGGGTTGTTTTTTATTGTTGAACTATAGGATGTCTTTGTATATTCTTGATACATTTCCCTTATCAGATATATGATTTGCAAATATCTTGTCCCATTTTTGGCTTGTCTGTTCACTTACATAAAGGTGTCTTGTCAGACACAGAAATTATGATTTTGATGGAGTCCAACTTATTTATTTCTTCTTTCATTGCTTGTGCTTTTTCAAAGGTGAAATTCACCCTTTTTTTAAATAATTTTTCTTATCTGCAAATCTTTTTATTATTTTTTTCTTGTACATCATGGGTGTCATGGGTTGCTTAATATTTCTGCCCATCTTACTAATTTCATGTGCCATTGGAACTGCAGTTTTTAATTAAACAATTAACTTCACCTTCAGTGAAAATAAACAGGTTAAGCTATTTCCTTCTTTGGCAAGAGTCAAAAGTCTTGAGCCATGGAGCATCTCAGGTCCCTGAGCTGGAAACGGCATCTGTGAGAAATTGTGTCCTTCTGTCGGTGGCATTTTAGGGAGGAGGGTGCTTCCTGCCTAGTGAAGCTCTCATCGAGTTTCAGTCCAAATAAAGCTGAGAGAGTTTACAGCTTGTGAGGGTGGAGGGCAGGGCATTCGTGATGAGAGTCGTTCTATACATTTGTTTTTTCTAGTACTAGGCTTGCCAATCAAAGAAGAAGCAAGCTCATGCTTAACCCAGCATAGACTAAACAGCCAGGGGACTGGGGATGGGAATTTGCTTACAAAGGAATTTCCTGCATGGTTTGGAGGTCAATGGCCGTGAAAAAAGATTGTTGAAGGGCTTAATCTATGACTCAACATATGTTCATGAATGTAAAGTCCCACCTTTACATCTAATGACTGTAAGCAGGGTGGCCAGAGAGGGAGTTTACACTTAACCCAAGCAAAACATCACTCTATACGGGATGCCTCATGTCCACCTCCTGCACAGCAATAAAACTAGATCACATTCCCAATTCTTTAGGGCTAGATCTTTTAAATTTTAAAAAAGTCACATACCACAGCATGGTACCTAGATAGAATAGACTAGAATTTTCCTATTCTAATTACTTAGTGAGTTTTGAACATTGAAATGAATTGCAGCAGAATGGTTTAAGCAGAATTTAGTTCTTACGATTACTCTGCCAGTGAATATAATCAGTGATCCAAAATTCATTTCTCATAGTACTGAAATAAATTGTCACAGAAAATAGGTCACAATTACCAAAGTTATTCTATATTAAGGCATGAGAAACGTTGGGGAAGAAACACTGAAAATTATATTTCTGACTTTGAAAGATTTGGAATAAAGTAAAAGCTCTAATTAGGAGGACTAACTCCCAAGAGTAATTAATTAGAACATATAATTATACTCCACCAATACTAGAGTAAAGAACAGTGATGATTACATAATCCAGGGATTTTTTTAAGTATTATAAAACCAATATGCCAGGGAAAATGAAAGTTCAGGTTATTCAACAATAATAATGAATAAAGAAATGACACAAAACACATCATATGGTGGGGGAGAGGGCTGGCATGCACGATTTGGACTTGAGTTTGTCCCAGCCACTCCCCTCCCCTAAGTTCAAACACTCCACTTGGACCCTATGGGAGGTCTTTAAAGCATCTTCCTCTGGAGGGCCTTTCGCAGCCCTGCCAAGCTGAGGTGGTTATTTTCCTCTCTGATCTGGGACCACCCTGGGCATATCCCTAATGGATGTTTGCTGTACCATGTAATGACTCTGGAATGTCCCCTTCACCTCCCCTACAAGACACTGAGCTCCTAGAAGGCAAGAGCAGTGCTGTTCTCACCTCTGTATTCTAATGACCTAGGAAGAAACCTAGAAAAGAATTGTTACTGAATGAGTAAATAAATAAATGTGCCGGAAACCAATTCCAGCATGTCATAATTTTAAGAGTTTCATCAAAAGGTTGATGAGACTTGGGGACTCAACAGGGTTGAGTCACACATGTAGTCACCTGTTGGGAATGGCTAAAGGCATTTCCCCAAAACTGAATAGGAAAATGATTGTGACTGCCAGACAGCTAAAAGGCATCTTAATCTACATGTTATTGCCTCCTACTGGCCAACCACCTGAACAGCCTTAGGCTATTCCCCAAACTGACAATGCCTCTATACCCTTTGAAACCTTACCCTTTGAAGTGTATTATCTCCACCTTGCCTTAGGACAAATTGTGTTAATAAAAGAAAGGGTCCTAGACAAGGAGGCACTCTTCAGTTCCTTTAGCTGAAGGTCCTCTGACCCCCAATGCCTTTCAAAATTATATCTCCTCTCCAGACTCTTTATTAGTCTCTAGATTTCTATGTCATCTATGCGCAGCCCCTTTTCAAGATTCCTGAACCCTTCTTGATGCTGGGACATGAACCCCGGCAAAATGCATTTCACTTAAATTTATAAATGAAGCTATCACTATGAATATCACATCTTTCCTTAATTAATCTAGAACAGTGGTCGGCAAACTCATTAGTCAATAGAGCCAAATATCAACAGTACAACGATTGAGATTTCTTTTGAGAGCCAAATTTTTTAAGCTTAAACTATATAGGTAGGTACATTGTTATTAACTTAATTAGGGTACTCCTAAGGCTTAGGAAGAGCCACACTCAAGGGGCCAAAGAGCCGCATGTGGCTCGAGAGCCGCAGTTTGCCAACCAGGGATCTAGAAAATCCAATGTTGCTTTACACATGACTGAAACATAGTACATATAGGAAGTAATCTCTTCTACTGTAGAGTTTAGTAAAACTGTTTTTGTTAAATTAATCAGGGAAACAAATATAATGAATTAAAGTGAATACATCACAGAATGTAAAGTAAAATGTTAAGCAAAGAACTTATATGCATATATGTGCATAGCCCATGGACACAGACAATAGTGGGGTGAAGGCCTTGGGTGGGGCAAAAAAAATAAAGTAAAAAACTATTTACTTTTTTTACTCTAAACATCATTTCAATATATTTGAGTGCATAGCATCAGTTGCTAAGCACAGGTTCTTTGGGTCTGTGCTGAGTGACTTGTAATTAACTCTATTTGTATTGAAAATCTTGAAAACAATGTATTTTTTTTCAGAGCTCCTGATACTACCAATCTGCTGAGCAAATACTTTTCTAGTAAGTAATTTAGAGGCAAATTTCAATCAGGTTCCGACAAAATCATCACAAATTAAGGTGACCTAAATCAACCATTTAGTATTACTTAGAAAATATCAGGAAGAGCTGGTTTCTAGGAAGTAATTAACGACAGGAACTATTTAATGACATAAATAATTTTTTATTAATTTATTTTGTGTTTTACTCTTTTTTTGGTTTGTTTTATTTGAAATGAGACAAACGTTTCTGTAACATATCTTTGAACTTTTTAAACAACATATAGCCTTCTTTGGAAAGAAAATTATTTTAACTGAATCAGCCATCTCTGGATCCAAAAATTTAAAAATTCCTGCTGGCTTAGGCCTGCTCCCAGGTGGCAGAGGGCAGGCCCAATCCCTAGGTGCAGCCCCTGGCCGGGCTCAGAGCAGGGCCAATTGGGGAGTTGGGGCACTGCCCCATGTCATGCACAGAGCAGGGCGGATCGGGAGGTTGCGATGCCACCCCTAGTCACGCTCAGGGTAGGGCCGATTGGGGGGTTGGGGCACCGCCCCCTGTCACACTCAAGGCAGGGTCAATAGGGAAGTTGCGGCGCCACCACCTGTCATGCACAGAGCAGGGCCCATCAGGGGG
>NW_005361391.1:2328327-2334400 GCF_000412655.1 Myotis brandtii
TGAGGGGCTGAGGGCCGTTTTCAGGCTGGCGGGTGACTGAAGCTCCCAACCGCTCCTTTTTTTCTTTTTTTTTTTATTCTGAGCCAGCTTTAGCTCTGAGGCCTTGGCTGCTGAAAGCAGGTTTCTGGCCTTTGTTTACCTTCTGTATTTGAAACAATGTTGTGGTCCTGCTGGCTGAAGCCTGGCTGACTAAAGCAGGTTTCTGGGGTTTGGTTTAGCTTCTATATTTGTTACAATGTCTCTTAGAGTTGCAGCTCAGAGGCCGGCAAGGAAGGCGGGGAAGCTTGGCTTCCTCCGTCACTGAAGCAAGCAAGCCTCCCTGTTCGCGTCAGCCTCCTGGCTGCTGGCCGCCATCTTGGTTGGCAGTTAATTTGCATATCTCCCTGATTAGCCAATGGGAAGGGTAGCGGAGGTACGGCTAATTACCATGTTTCTCTTTTATTAGATAGGATGATTTCGTTTACTGTGCAGAAGCTTTTTATTCTTATTTATTCATTTTTCAAGCAACAACAGCAACAAAGGATTCTTTAATGAAAGTTCTTCATGTGATAATTGATGTTATAAACTTTGATTATAATAACATTTAGATTTCACATATTGCAAATAGTACCTCACCTTTACATCAATTGTTTAAAATGATTTACCTCTATATGGTCAATTTTCAATGAACTGATTTGGAAAAGGTTTCTTTTTTATTTTTCAAACACAGTTTACATTCAATACCATTCTGCACCCATTTCAGATGTACAGCAAAGTGGCTGGAAAACCATACACTCCACAGAGTGGTCCCCCTGCTGCCCCAAGAACCCACCTGGCTCCATATCCCATTATTTTGACATCATTGACTATATTCTCCATGCTGCAATCCATAACTCTATAGCTATTCTGCAACTGTCAATTTGTACTGCTTAATCTCTTCACCTTTTTCACCCAGCACCACAATCCCCTACCCTCTGTCAGTCTGTGCTCTATCCATGAGTCTGTTTCTATTTTGGTTGTTTGTTTGTCTTGTTCATTAGATTCCACATATAAGTGAAATCATTTGGTATTTGTCTTTTGCTGACTGGCTTATTTCACTCAGCGTAATACACTCTAGGTCCATCCATACTGTCGTAAAAGGTTAAATTTTCTTATTTTTTTTTACGGCCAAGTAGTATTCCATTGTGTAAAAGTACCACAGCTTTTTTTATTCACTCATCTGCTGATGGGCACTTCAGTTACTTCCAAATCTTGGGTATTGTAAATAACACTGCAATAAACATAGGAGTGTATATATTCTTTTGAATTAGTGTTTTGGGTTTCTTCAGATATATTCCCCAAAATAGAATTGCTGGGTTATAAGGCAGTTACATTTTTAATTATTTGAGGAACCTCCCACACTATTTTTTATAATGGCTGTACCAATTTGTGCAGAAGTTTTGAGATTGAATGAGTCCCACTTATTAATTTTTTATTTTGTTGCCTTTGCTATTAGAGTCAGAACAACAACAACAAAAATTATCACCAAGATCAATGCCAAGGAGCTAACTGCCTACATAGTTTTCTAAGAATTTTATGGTTTCAGGTCTTATAATCAAGTCTAACGCATGTTTAGTTAATTTTTGTGTATTGTGCAAGATAGTAGCTTAGTCTCTCTCTCTCTGTCTCTCTCTCTCTCTCTCTCTCTCTCTCTCTGCTGCAAATTTTCCCAACACAATTTATTGGAGAGACTGTCCTTTCTTCAGTGTATACTGTTGCCTCCTTTGTTGTAAACTAATTTACCATTTATGCATGTTATTTCTGAGATTTCTATTCTGTCCCATTGATCTATTTGTCCATTTTTATGCCAATACCATACTATTTTGATTACTATATCTGAAATATAGTTTGAAATCAGGAAGTATGATTCCTCCAGCTTTTTCCTTCTTTCTTAAGATTGCTTTAACTATTTGGGGTCTTTTGTGATTCCATAAAATTTAGGGTTATTTGTTATATTTCTCTAAAAATGTCATTGAAATTTTGATAGAGATTGCACTGAATCTGTAGATTCCTTTGGGTATTATGGACATTTATACAACATTAATTCTTTCAGTCCATGAGCACACAATATCTTTCCATTTATTTGTCTTTTTCAATTTTTTTCATCAATGTCTTACAGTTTTTATAGTGCAAATCTTTCACCTCCTTGGTTAAATTTATTCCTAGGTTTTTTTTATAATTGTAGATGCAACTGTAAATATAACTATTTTCTTTATCTTTTTAATATTTCATTGTTAGTGTATAGAAACACAACAGAATTTTGTATATTGATTTTGTATCCTGAAACTTTAATGACTTCATATTTTTTAGTTCTAACATAATGAAATATGGCTCCAGAATCTGAGTTTAACCATACTGCCTTTCCCTGAACCAAAGGAGAGGAGAATGGAAAAAGAAGCCTGTGACAAATACCTATCATGTGATGTATAAAACATATCATGTGATGTATAAAGATGCAATTGATTTATGGATATTTATTTTGTATCCTGCTACATTATTGAATTCATTTTTCAGTTCTAGTAGTTTTTTGGTGGAATCTTTATGGTTCTTTATATACAGTATCATCTTATGTGCAAATAGTGACAGTTTTACTTTTTTTCTTTATAATTTTGATACTTTTTTTTTTCTTGCCCAATTGCTCTGGCTAGGAGTTCCAATGTTATGTTGCATAAAAGTGGCAAGAGTGGGCATTCTTGTCTTGTTCCTGATCTTAGAGAAAAAGCTTTTAGCTTAAAAAAAAAACACAGAAAAGCTTTTAGCTTATAATCAGAGTATAATGCTAGCTGTGGGCTTGTCATATATGGCTTTTACTTTATTATGTTGCAACTAGAGGCCTAATGCATGAAATTCATGCAAGAGTAGGCCTTCCTTCCCCCATCTGCTGGCACTGACTTCCCTCTGGCACCTGGGACTCGGGCATCCCTCAAAGCTCCGGCTTCATCCAGAAGTTCGTCTGGAAGGACATCTGGTCTAATTAGCATATTAATTATATAGGACTAGAGGCCGGTGCATGAAATTCGTGCATGGGAAGGTTTCCTCAGCCCAGCCTGCACCCACTCCAATCAGGGACTCCTCGGGGGATGTCCAACCACCAGTTTAGGCCCAATCCCACAGACACCCCTCTCACAATCTGGGACTGCTGGCTCCTAACCACTCACCTGCCTGCCAGCCCAATCACCTCCAACTGCCCTCCCCTGCTGGCCCAATGGCCCCCAACTGCCTTCACCTCCTGCCTGATCGCCCCCAACTGCCCTCCCCTGTTGGCTTGATAGCCTCCAATTTCCCTCCCTGCTGGTCCGATCACCCCCAAATGCCCTCCCCTGCAGGCCTGATCACGCCCAACTGTCCTCCTGTGCCAGCCTGATCACCCCCAACTGCCCTCCCCTGCTGGCCTGTTTGCCCCCAACTGCCCTCTGCTGCCGACCTGATCACCCACAACTGCCCTCCCCTGCTGGCCTGTTTGCCCCCAACTGCCCTCTGCTGCCGACCTGATCACCCACAACTGCCCTCCCCTGCTGGCCTGTTTGCCCCCAACTGCCCTCTGCTGCCGACCTGATCACCCACAACTGCCCTCCCCTGCTGGCCTGTTTGCCCCCAACTGCCCTCTGCTGCCGACCTGATCACCCACAACTGCCCTCCCCTGCCAGCCATCTTATGGCAGCAATCTTGTGATGGCCATCTTGTGACGACGTGTGGGCAGCCATCTTGTAATGATGTGAGGGTGTTGTGCTAGTGCAGTGATGGCGAACCTTTTGAGCTCGGCATGTCAGCATTTTGAAAAACCCTAACTTAACTCTGGTGCCATGTCACATATAGAAATTTTTTGATATTTGCAACCATAGTAAAACAAAGACTTATATTTCTGATATTTATTTTATATATTTAAATGCCATTTAACAAAGAAAAATCAATCAAAAAAATGAGTTCGCGTGTCACCTCTGACATGCATGTCATAGGTTCGCCATCACTGTGCTAGGGCATGAGAGCCATCTAGGCTTTTATTAGTATAGATTTCATGTATTCCCACTTGATGAGAGATTTTATAATATAAACATTGAATTTTTTTCAAATGCTTTTTCTGTATCTACTGAGATGATTATATGATTTTTATTTCTAATTTTCTTAATATGATTTCATTTATAGATGCTGACCCATTCTTGAATCATGGGGAAAAAATCCAACTTGATTATGCTGTATCATCCTTTTAATGTATTTTTTAATTATTTGCTGGCTTTATATTGAGGATTTTTGCATTTATGTTTATCAAGAATATAGCCTTGTAATTTTTTTTTTCTTGTGGTTTCATTGTCTAGTTTTGGTATCAGGGTAATGCTGACCTACAATGAGTTTGGACACATTTCCTGTCTCTTCAGATTTTTGGAAGAATTTTTAAAAGATTGGTATTAATTACTCTTTAAATGTTTGGTAGAAACCATCTGTTCATGGATTTTGTTTGTTGGGAGATTTTTAACAACTATTTAATCTCCTTGCCAGTAATTGGTCAAAACAGATTTTTGATTATTTTATGATTCACTCTTAGAAGGTTATATGTTTCTAGGAATTTAGCTATTTCTTCTAGGTTTTCAATTGATCAGAATAATTTTTTATTATTCTTGGTGTTTCTATAGTATTCCTTGTAATGTCTCCATTTTTATTTTTTATCTTGTTTGAGCCCTCTCTTTTTATCTTGATTAATATAGCTTAAAAGTTTTTCATAGTTTTTAAAATATATTTTTATTGATTTTAGAGGGGAAGAGAGATGTAGAGAGAGATAGAAACATCAACAATGAGATGAATCATTGATCAGCTGCCTCCTATATGTCCTACACTAGGGATCAAGCCTGAAATCCAGGCATGTGGGAATTGAATCAGGGACTTCATGTTTCACAGGTTGATGCTCAACCACTGAGCCATGCTGGCTGGGCTGTCATATTTCTTTTATCTTTTCAAAGAACCAGCTTTCAGTTTTATTGAACTTTTCTACTTTCTTTTTAGTCTCTCTTTCATTTACTTCTGTTCCAATCTTTGCTTTTTCCTTCCACCTAGTGACTTGGGGCTTAATTTGCTTTTGTAGTTCCTTGAGGTTAAAGTTAGATTGTTAATTTGAGATTTTTTCTGGTTTCTTGAGATAGGCATGTATTGCCATGAACTTCCTTATTAGAACTTTTATTGTATCCCATAAATTTTGGTATGTTGCAGTTCCATTTTCATTCATGTCAAAGGCATTTCGTATTTCTCCTTTGATTGCTTCATAAAACCATTGATTGTTCATTATCACTTTGTTTAACATCCACATATTTGTGATTTTTTTAGTTTTCTTCTTGTAATTGATTTCTAGTCTCATACCATTGTGGGTAGAAAAAATGCTTGATATAATTTCAATCTTCCTAAATTTATTGACTTGTTTTGTGTCCTAAAGTATGCTCTATCCTGAAGAATATTCCATGTGCACTTGAGAAGAATTTGTATTCTGTTGCTTTTTGATTGAATGTTTTGTATATATCATAAGTTAATCAGATTGAATATGTCATTTAAGGTTGATATTGCCGTATTGATTTTCTCTCTGGGTGACCTATCCATTAATGTGAGTGGAATACTACATTTCCCTACTACTATTCTATTGTCCCATTATGTCTGTTAATATTTGCTTTATATATTTAGGTTCTCCTATGTTGGGTACATAAATATTTAGAAATGTTATATCCTCTTTTTGGATTAGTCCTTTATTATTATGAAACTAGAAGCCCCGTGCACAAAAATTTGTGCACTGGCCGGGGGGGGTGGGGGGGGGGTGTTCCTCAGCCCAACCTGTGCCCTCTCACAGTCTGGGACCTCTCAGGAGATAACCACCTGCTGGCTTAGGCCCGCTCCCCTGGTGGCAGATGGCACGCCCAATCCCGCAGTGTCTGCCCAGTCTCCCCTAGTCGCAGATGGCAGGCCCAGATCTGCGCTGGGTCAGGCGGCTGCTCAGATCGTGCTGCTGCCCGCCCAACCCGCCCAGCCCCACACACACAGCAGGCCTGGATCCCTCGCTGGGGTGGGTGGCAGCTTGGGA
>NW_005361391.1:2334447-2343698 GCF_000412655.1 Myotis brandtii
GGAAGGCCAGGATCTTGCGCTGGGGCGGCCAGCGGCTGGGTATCGGGCTGCCACCAGCCCCAGGTGGGGCGGCACAATGGGATCTGCCTGCAGTATGCAAATTAGCCGCCATCTTTGTTGGTGGTTAATTTGCATTTAACACTGATTAGCCAATGGGAGGCGTAGTGAAGGTACGGTCAATTACCATGTTTGTCTATTATTAGATAGGATATCCTTCTTTTTCATTTATTACAGTTGTTTTAAAGCCTAATATTTCTGATATAAGTATAGCTACCCCTAACTTCCTTTGGTTTCTATTTGTATGGACATCTTTTTCCATCCCTTCACTTTTAGTCTCTAGGTCCATACATCTAAAGTAAGTATCTTATAGGTAGCATATAGATTTTAAAAAAAATACATTTAGCCACTTTTTGTCTTTTGATCAAATAATTTAGTTCATTTACATTTAAAGCAACTGTTGCCATTTTGTTCATTGTTTTCCAGCTGTTTTGTAGTTCTTCTCTTCTTCTCTTGCCTTCTTTTAGGGTTTATATCTGAACTCTCTATTCTGTTCTATTGATCTATATTTCTGTTTTTATGCCAGTACCATGCTGTTTTTATGTCAATACCATGCTGCTTTCAAGAATCTCTTTTTCTTAGTCTTTCAACTGATTATAATGTGTCAGTGTAGATCTTCTTGAATTTATTTAATGTTCTTGAACTTCTTGGATATGTAGGTTCATAAATTTATCAAACTGGAAAGTTTTTGACCATTACTTCAAGTATTCTTTCTAATCCTATATCTCTCTATCACCTTCTTGGAATTTTTTATGGTATCTCATTAGTTTCTTAGGCTCTGTTCATTTTTCTTCATATTTTTTTCTTTTTGCTTCTCAGACTAGATAATTTCATTTGACTTATCTCCAAATTTACTGATTCTTTTCTCTGCTTAAATCTGTTGTTGAACCACTTTAGTCAAATTTTCATTTCAATTACTATGCAATTATATGCCTTATAATAACATTTCAGTAATGATGGAGCCCATATGTGACAGCGGTCCCATAAGGTTATGATAAACCTAAAAAATTCCTATTACTTAGTGATGTCATAGCCATTGTTACATCATAGTGTGATAAATCACTCATATTTCTGGTGGTGCTGGTGGAAACAAACCCATTGCACTGCCAGTTGTATAGAGGTGACATACAGTTACATACAGTACATACTACTTGATAATGATAATTAAAAACTATGTTACTGCTTTATGTATTTACTTTTATATAATTTTTATTTTTTGGAATGTTCTCTTTCTATTTATTAAAAAAGTTTTCTGTAAAAGAGAATTCCATTTTATATTGGCAGCAGCCTTATGCATGACCTGATTACAACATCTCTTAATTGCAACATTTTTCTTGTACTTGATTTACCCTTATGTTGTTTTATATGTTTCATGTAGAGTTTTATAAAGCCTACAGAAGTGTACAATAATACCCTGGACTTTCACATTCACTCACCATTTACTCACTGAGTCACTCAAAGCAGTTTCCAGTCCTGAAGTTCCATTCATGGTAGAAGCTCTATACAACTGTACCAATTTTTATCTTTCATACCATATATTCACTGTACCTCTTCTATGTTTATATATGTTCAGATACACAAATACCACTATATTACACTTGCCTACAGCATTCAGTATAGTTACATGCTATATTGGTCTAGTCTAGAAGCAATGGCCTTACCATATAGCCTAGGTGCATAGTAGGATACACCCTCTAGATTTGTGTAAGTAAACTCTTTAATGTCAAAACTGCCTAACCATGCATTTCTCATAATGTATTCCTGTTGTTAAGTAGGGCATGAGTCTTTTCAGCCTCAGTATTTCTATTTAATTCCTTTTTTAAAACATTTGTCTCTTTTTTATATTCTCTACTTGTTGAGACATTGTTCTCCTGGCTTCCTTTGGTTCTCTGTCTGTGGTTTCTTCTAGCTCTTTGAGCATATTTAAGACAAATGATTTAAAATGTTTTTCTAAAGGTGCAAGGTGTTCAACATAACTAATAATCAGGTAAATACAAGCCAAAATCCCAATGAGATATTACTTCACACATATTAGAATAGATATCATCAAAACAGAGAGAAATAAATGTTGGAGAGGATGTGGAGGCAAAGGAATCCTTGTGCACTGCTGATGGGGATATAAATTGGTACAGGCACTAGGGAAAATAGTATGGGTATTCCTCAAACAATTAATAATAGAATTACCACATGACCCACTTATGGGTACTTATATGGAAGAAACAAAAAGTCTAACTCAAAGAGATATCTGCAACCTTATGTACATTGCAACATTATTTGCAACCAATAGCAAAGACATGGAAGCAGGGGAGTGACATCAGCATCATGGCAGATTGAGAAGACCCCTTGGTTTTCCCCCTTAAAGTTACAAGTCAATTATAACTCAACAAAGGATCCCCTCTTCAATACAAATGTGTCTGGGAGACCCATGCATCCAGACATCTGAAGATGGGCATATGAGAATGAGCAGGGGAGGCAGGCTGGGGGAAAGAGACACAAGGGGATGGCAGGCACAGTTCAGTGCCTGCTGTGACCCCAGCTGATTCTGCAAGAGATGGGATGCACTGCCCTCATGTGTAGCCCAAACTGCCTGAGGGGCAAAAGCAACATTCCACACTCAGTGACCAGTAACCAATGCAGGTAAACTCAGTGACAGAGACAGAGATAGAGACATGGCATGGCAGAGTGGCAGCTTCCCTTACTAGAGAGAAGGCAAACCCACCAATGAGTGAACCTGCCTCCCCTTATCCTCTTGATGCTAGTGGGTAGTAGTGGAGGTATTGAGTTGCACAGAAGGCCAGAGAGGCAGAAGCAACATTTCGACCTGAGTGACAGTACCCATTGTGGCTAAACCTGGTGACAGCAAAGACTGGACTCAGCAGTGTGGCAGTGGCCATTACTGCAGAGAAGACAAAGCCACTGGTATGCAAACCCACCTACCTTTACTCTCCCAGCGTCTGCTGAACCCAGGGGATGTGATAGCAATAGAGGTGTTGGGTTGCCCACACTCAGCAGTCTGGAGGACCAAAAGGGCCAAGAAAATTCCTGTCTAAGTAACCAATTGCAGCTAAACACAGTGAAAAAGCAGCAGAGCAGTGTGGCAGCAACAAAATAGAGATACTATTAGTAGCAAGAAGGCAAAGCTGCAGACTAACAAACTAACAAACCCAGCTCCCCCGGCCACCCCCCCACCCACCCATCACATGGAAACAATAGAGGCAGCAGAAGACACTCATGGCACAGCCCAGCTGGCAGCCTCTGGTTACAAGGAAGCAGCACCATGCAAGCACAGTCCTGGACTATGTATGCCACATTCCAACACAGGGATGGTACCTTGAGACTGATGCAACTTGGTCATAGATGATACTCCCAATTGTTTGGGAATGCAAGGCATTTTCCATGACCCAGGCTACACCAAACCACTGAGATCCCAGAAGTCTCAGTAGTGTAGGTAGGAGAAAACCAAAACTTTCACAATAGCACTATATACTGGAAAACAAAAGAAAGACCTATTTATAACCTGTTAAATGGCTAAAAGCAAAACATAACCTAAAAAAGAAGAGTTCATTACCTCAAATGCTCATCAGAGACACAATCTATCAATTATCATGAAAAAAAGCAAGGTAACGAGTAGATCAGAAATAAACTAAAAAGTCAATAAAAAACAAAACAAAACTGAGAGATCCAAGATGGCTACCGACAGGACAGAAAGCTGCAAGATAGTGTATGAGTGAAAGAACAAAAGGAGAGTGTGTGGATGTGCAGGAAGTGTCTGTATTTGTGAGTGAGGGACAGTTATATTCCAAGGAATTCTTGGGGACTGCCGGACTGGGCTCTCCTGGCTAGGCAGCCTTTACTGCTGCTGAAATCTCTCCTGGAGTGGCCAGCTCTGCCCAAAACCTTCAACTGGGGACCTCGAATACCTCCCAGGACCCTACAACCACAACCCTCATGGATGAGCTGCCTCAGCTGCGAACCAGGAATACCCAGACTCCAGCCTCTCCGACTGCGGAAGCCTAGAAAGTCTGTCCAGAAGGAGACAAAGCGACGCAAATATGCGGACGAGCCCTGCGCCTTCTCATAGAGCAGAGAGAAGGAACAGCTGAATTGATTAATATCCACCCAGAATTGGCAAATTAAACACAGGTCAGATAACACCTAGGGCAGTGGTTGGCAAACTCATTAGTCAACAGAGCCAAATATCAACAGTACAACGATTGAAACTTCTTTTGAGAGCCAAATTTTTTAAACTTAAACTATATAGGTAGGTACATTGTTTATTAACTTAATTAGGGTACTCCTAAGGCTTAGGAAGAGCCACACTCAAGGGGCCAAAGAGCCGCATGTGGCTCGCGAGCCGCAGTTTGCCGACCACGGCTCTAGACCATAACAATAAAGCAAGTGTCACAATAGGCAAGTGGTAATCCTTTAATTGGTAGAGGGTCTTGCTTTCAATTTGTAAAAAAAAAAACAAAACAAAAAACAGTATCTGTCAAGTACAATAAAGCAAAGCACAATAAAAGGAGGTATGCCTGTCTTTGCCCATGATCATCCCACTCTCATTTTACGCACGTGGTATTTTGTGGAAGAGCCACACTCAAGGGGCCAAAGAGCCGCATGTGGCTTACAAGCCACGGTTTGCCGACCACTGACCTAGGGAAAGGTGAAATCTGTGATCCAGGCTGGAGGGAGAAACGCTCGCGATATGCAAGCAGCGAGAACTAAAGTCTCAGAGGAAGACTGTGCCCCACAAAATCTGCGGATGCTGGGGTCAGTATAGCACTCAAATGTGGAAGGGGGACCACAGGGATGCTGGCAGAAAGGGACTATAGAAATTAACCCACAGCAGGGCTGGGCCCAGAAAGGCAGCCTGAAGTTCTACCAGTATACCGGCTGCTGACTGACAGAGGAAAAAGACGTGAGTCTGCTCATGTCCTGTGGCTTTTGGTCTGGATGTCTTTTTAAATCCTTGCTTTTGATTGCTAAATCCAGTACATAGGATTTTCCAATTACAAAACACTCACCGAGACTGCAGGGGAAAGCTGTTTTTGTGAAACCTGGGGTTCAGAGTGGGGAGAGACAAGCAAAAAACCAGCTCTAGGGCAATCTATCCCCCCAACCCAGTATTGAGTCCTGCAGGGAAAGCAATGGAAACACTGGGTATGGGAGGGGCCTTTTGGCACCAGATATCAATACAGAAACACTGCCACCCAGGGGTTGTATCAGAAATTGACTCTTGTGTAAATACAACTAAAAGCAGGCTGAGAAACAAAGAGCTCCCAACTGCTTGAAAACAGGGTTGTGGCTTATGACACGGAGGAGCGGTGGAGCACAGGGAACTTCAATACTGTGCTGTCTACCTGACAGGTAACAGACCTACCAAGCAGAAGAATAGAGGAAGTGAATGATCTTCACTACTTCACATTTTTATTTTTTATCTTTTACTTGAGAAACTAATTTTTTTCTCACTTGATTTTACCTTTTTTATTATATTTTTAATTATTATTAGTAGTACTATTATTTTAGCTTTTTGTTAAGTTTTATTTTATTATTTTATTTTATTTTATTTCAGGATTAGTGTTCTACATTCTATTTTTATTTTTATTTTAGCATTATTTTACTCTATCTCCATTTTATTATGCCAACGCTTTCTTCCTCACTTTCCCCTTTTGTCCTGTTTCTCTTACCCTGTTCTGCTTTAGTTTTTCTCTATCCTTTCTCTTTACTCCCTGATAAAAATTGATCTTACTCATATATCTAATTTCTGCTCCCCTACTACAAGTCCATACACACTTCTCTCTTCTATTTCTTCACTATTCAAATTTTTGTTTTCTTCCTTTTTTTCTTTTTTGCCTTTTTCTTTCTATCTATCTTGTTGTTTGTCTGATTGTTGATTCCTTTGGTTTTTATTGCTTGTTTGTTTTTGTTTTGTGTGTGTGTGTTCTTTGTTTGTTTGTTTTTACCTCTGTTTTTCCTCTTCTCACTTGTTCTCTTCTCCTACTAATAGCTTAGCTAATTCCAATCACAAACTCAGGCCTATCTACTCTCTATTCTCCTTTTCCAATAGTAAATGAATACATAGATAGATAAATTAGAGAAGGGGAAAAGTTTTATATATAGATATAGATATATAGAGATATAAATTTTCTTTTGTGTATATACTTTAATATTTATAAATTTTTTGTATTTAGTTTTTTACTTTTCTTCTTATACACTCATTCTCTATCCACCTCCTCTATACTGAATTATGGCTATTTCCCCATTCGTTCAATTCCCTAACCTTAACTTCTGGAAATAAGCTCTGCTTCCTCAGATTCATCTGGGTGTTTGTTGTTTGGGGGTATGTAGTTTACATATTTTGGATTAGTTGTTGTTTGTTGTTTGCATTCATCTCTGGGTGTTTGTTGTTTGCATTTTTTGGATTAGTTGTTGTTTTATTGGAGTTTTCTCCACATATACATATATTTTTCTGCCCTTCTTTTTTCTTCTCTTTCTTTACTCTTTTACATTTTTTCCTTTTCTCAATATCATTCTTGCACTCTTTTATATCCCCTAACTCCTTTTTCTCTGGTGGTCACCTTTATTTGGGGTTATTAGTATCGTGAATACATTTGTGTTTGGTGCCCTGTGCATTGTGTCTTGTTTTACTGTATTTTTTGCCTTTAAGTCAATGCCTGAGAGAGAGAGAGAGCTACATAACCAGACATCCAGAGAAGAGCGATCATGGGGAGAAAAAGAAACAGCCCACATACAAAAGAAAAGGAGAAATCACCAGAAAAGGGAGTAAATGAAATGGAGGCAAGCAATATGTCAGAGAATGAATTCAGAGCAATGGTCATAAGGTCACTGAAAAGGATGGAAGACAAATTCAACAACATGTGTAAGAACAAAGAGGAAATGAAGAAGAACCAAGAAGAAATTAAAAATGACATAGCTGCAATAAAGAACTCAATAGAAAGCATCAACAGTAGACTAGAAGAAGCAGAGGACCGCATCAGTGAACTAGAAGACAAGGTAGGAAAAAATACCTAAGCAGAGCAGCATCTAGAAAAAAAAACCTTAAAAAACAGGAAGAGAGCCTAAGGGAACTTTGGGACAACACGAAACAAAACAACATCCGCAGAAGGAGAGGAAACTGAGCAAGGAAAATAGAAAACGTTTGAAGAAATAATGACAGAAAAACTCCCTGATTAAGGAAGAAAAAACTCACACAAATCCAAGAAGCTCACAGAGTCCCAAAAATAATGAACCCCAAAAGATGGCACCATGACACATTATAATTAAATTTGTAAACACCAACAATAAAGTAAGAATCTTAAAGGCTGCCAGAGAGAGACAGAAAGTTACCTACAAAAGATTGCCCATCAGACCAGCAACTGATTTCTCAACAGAAACACATCAGGCTAGAAGGGAATAGAATGAAATATACAAAGTCATGCAAAGGAAGGGTCTGAATCCAAGAATACTGTACCCATCAAGGCTATCAATCAAAATTGAGGGTGAAATAAGGAGCTTCACAGACAAAAAAGGGCTAAGGGAGATTATTACCACCAAACCAACAATGCAAGAAATGCTAAAGGGTCTGCTGCAAAAAGAAGAAATAGGAAACAAACAAGGAACACAGGCATAAAGAATAAAAATGGCAACAAACAAGTGCCTATCAATAATAACTTTAAATGTTAATGAATTAAATGCCCCATAAAAAGAAGAAATATGAATGGAAGAAGGAACACAGGCATCCTAATATATTAAAACCCAGGGTCCATAACATCCAAAATGACCGAAGGCTCAACCGACTGGAAGTCAGTCCTGCAGTCAGTGCTGGATTGCTGTGGCGACCCAGCACTGACTGCAGACACTGTGGGCGCCGCAATCCAGCACTGAATGCCCAGGAAGCTGCGGATCAGGCCCAAAAATTAGCCTGGAGAAAGAAGTAGGGTCTGACCGTAGCTTCTGTGGCAGCTGTTGATCAGCACTTGCCTCTCTCTTTCTCTCCGGGCCTGGCCAGCAGCTGTACCTCTCTTTCTCTTGGGCCTCTGCTGGGGCTGCTGATCAGCCCTGCCTTTCTGATCAGGCCCATTGATAGTCACAGAGATACTGACTGGCATAGAAACTGACCAATCAGAACCAAATCTGGGTGAAATGTGAGGAGTCAATGGCTGCCTAGGAGGAGGAGGTTTTGACGCTGACTGTCATAGAAACCGACCAATCAGAACCTAATCTGTGTGAACTGAGAAGGCAGGACCTAAGGTGGGGGCTGAGGAGGGGTTTTAAGGGCAGCAGCTGTTTGGTGTAAGGTGTAAGAAAGCGATTTAATTTTTTACTGACCTGTTTGGCAGTATAGTGCATATGGCTGGCTATCAGTCCAGATGTAGGGATTATGTACTTTTGTCTGCCAAGAGCATCTCCTCCTGATGAAAACGGCTTTTCCACCCCCAATAAATAATCCTATCCTATATAATCTATCTATACTACTAAAAGGACAATATGCTAATTAGACTGGGTTGACCGGCCATCTTCCAGACGTCCAACTTACTTCCAGACAAATCCATGGTGGTGGAGGTCAAGGCAGAGGCCGTTAGGGGCAATCAGGTTGGTAGGGGAGGGCAGTTGGGGGCTAGATCAGGCTGGCAGGGGAGGGAAGTTAGGGGTGATCAGACAGGCAGAGGAAGAGCAGTTTGGGGCAAGATCAGGCTGACAGGGGAGGGCAGTTAGGGATGATCTGGTAGGCAGGCAGAGGCAGTTAGGGGGAATCAGGCAGGGATGCAGGTGAGCAGTTAAGAGCCAGTGGTCCCAGATTATGAGAGGAATGTCCGACCGCTGGTTTAGGCCCACAGGGATCGGGCCTAAACCAGTGGTCAGACATCCTCCAACGGGTCCCTGATTGGAGAGGGTGCAGGCTGAGCTGAGAAAACCCCCTCCCCCCATGCATGAATTTCATGCACCGGGCCACTAGTAAAGAATAAAAATGGTGAGGAACAAGTACCTATCAATAATAACTTTGAATGTAAATGGATTAAATGCCCCAATAAAAAGACATAGGGTAACTGAGTGGATAAGAAAACATGACTCATATATCTGCTGTCTACAGGAAACCCACCTCAGAACAAAGGACTCACAGAGACTGATGGTGAAGGGATGGAAAAAGGTTTTTCAGGCGAATGGAAATGAAAAAAAAAAAAAAAGCTGGGGTTGCA
>NW_005361391.1:2344229-2344703 GCF_000412655.1 Myotis brandtii
AAAAAAAATCAAACACCTGGAGGCTAAATAGCATGCTACTAAACAATGACTGGGTTACCAAAGAAATCAAAGAAGAAATAAAATGCATTATGGCAACAAATGACAATGAAAACACAACAATCCAAAATCTATGGGGCACAGTGAAAGCAGTCCTGAGAGGGAAGTTCATAGCTCTACAGAATTATCTCAAAAAACAGGAAACAATGGTAATAAATTATCTAACCCTACAGCTCAGAGTTAGAAAGAGAGCAACAAGAAAAGCCCAGTGTAAGCAGGAGGAAGGAAATAATAAAGATTAGAGCAGAGATACACGACATAGAGACCAGAAAAACAATACAAAAGATCAACAAAACCAAGAGCTGGTTCTTTGAAAGGATAAACAAGATTGATGAACCTCTAGCCAGGCTCTCCAAGAAGCAAAGAGAGAGGACCCAAATAAACAAAATCAGAAATGAAAGAGGTGAAGTAACAACC
>NW_005361391.1:2344720-2363509 GCF_000412655.1 Myotis brandtii
CAGAAATACAAACGATTATGAAAAAATACTATGAACAACTCTATTCCAACAAAAAGGACAACCTAGACGAAATGGACATATTCTTAGAAAAATACAAGCTCCCAAAACTCAACCAAGAAGAATAAAAAAATCTGAATAGGCCGATAACTACTGAAGAAATTGAAACAGCGATAAAAAATATTCCAGCAAAGAAAAGCCCTGGTCTGGAAGGCTTTATAGGGGAGTTCCAGCAAGCATTCAAAGAAGAACTAAAACGTATCCTCCTCAGACTATTCCAAAAAATTCAGGAGGAAGGCACACTTCCAAGCTCTTTCTATGAAGCCAGCTTTACCCTAATCCCAAAACCAGATAAAGACACCACAAAAATAAGAGAATTACAGGCCAATATCCTTGATGAACATAGATGTTAAAATTCTCAACAAAATTCTAGCACATCGGATTCAGCATTACATTAGAAAGATCACACAGATGACTAAGTGGGTTTATTCTGGGGATGCAAGGATGGTACAATATTCTCAGATTAATAAATGTGATACATCACCTAAACAAACTGAGAGACAAAAATCACATAATCATATCAATTGATGCAGAAAAAGCATTTGACAAAATCCAACACCCTTTCTTGATAAAAACTCTCAGCAAAGTGGGAACAGAGGGGTCATACCTCAACATAATAAAAGCCTTATCTGACAAACCTACAGCCAATATCATACTCAATGGGCAAAAACTAAATCCATTTCCCATAAGAACAAGAACAAGACAAGGATGCCCACTTTCACCACTCCTGTTTGATATAGTAATGGAAGTGCTAGCCATAGCGATCAGACAAGAAAAAAAATTAAAGGCATCCAAATTGAAAAAGAAGTAAAACTCTCCTTGTTCACAGATGACATGATAATATACATAGAAAACCTCAAAGACTCCATCAAAAAACTACTAGACCTAATAAATGAATTTGGCAATGTAGCATGATACAAAATTAACACCTTGAAATCTATGGCCTTTTTATACACCAATAATGAACTCACAGAAAGAGAAATAAAAAAAAACAATCCCATTTACCATTGCACCAAAACAATTAAGATACCTAGGAATAAACTTAACTAAGGACGTAAAAGATCTGTACTCAGAAAACTTCAGGACATTGAAAAAAGAGATAGAGGAAGACATAAACAAATGAAGAACATACCATGTTCATGTATTGGTAGAATCAACATCACTAAAATGTCAATACTACCAAAGCAATCTACAGTTTCAATGCAATCCCCATTAAAATACCAATGGCATATTTCAAAGATCTAGAACAAATTCTCCAAAAATTTATCTGGAATAAAAAAGACCCCGAACAGCCACAACAATCCTGAGAAAGAAGAACAAAGTTGGAGAGATCACAATACCAGATATCAAGCTATATTACAAAGCCAATGTTCTCAAAATTGCCTGGTACTGGCACAAGAACAGACATATAGACCAAAGGAACAGAACAGAGAACCCAGAAATTGACCCAAGCCATTATGCTCAATTAATATTTGACAAAGGAGGCAAGAGCATACAATGGAGTCAAGACAGTCTATTCAATAAATAGTGTTGGGAAAATTGGACAGGCACATGCAAAAAATTGAAACTAGACCAACAACTTACACTATACACAAGAATAAGCTCAAAATGGATAAAAGACTTAAACGTAAGATGTGAAACCATAACAATCCTAGAAGAAACCATAGGCAGCAAATTCTCAGATATCTCTCATAGCAATATGTTTTCCAATACATCTTCTAGGGCAAGGGGAACAAAGGAGAAAATAAACAAATGCGACTACATCAAAATAAAAAGTTCTGCACAGCAAAAGAAATAATCAACAAAATGAAAAGGGGCTCACTGTATGGGAGAACATATTTGCCAATGATACATCTGATAAGGAATTAATTTTCAAAATATATGTATAAGGAACTCATACAACTTAACAAAAGACAAACAATCCAATTAAAAATTGGGCAAAGGACCTCAATAGACACTTCTCCAAAGTGGACATACAGCAGAAGGCCAATAGACATATTTAAAAAATGCTCAAGCCCAGCTCTTTTGGCTCAGTGAATTGAGCATTGTTCCATGGACCAGGAGGTCCCGGGTTCAATTCCCAGTCAGGGCACATGCCCTGGTTGCAGACTTGATCCCCAGTCGGGGGCGTGCAGGAGGCAGCCAATCAATGATTCTCATCATTTATGTTTCTATATCTCTCTCCCTCTCCCTTTCTGAAATCAATAAAAAAAATATATTTTTAAAATACTCAATTTGCAGCAGAAAGATGCAAATTAAAATGACAATGAGGTATCACCTCACTCCTGTCAGAATGGCTATCATCAACAAATCAACAGATGACAAGTGCTGGCGAGGATGTGGAGTAGAGGGAAGCCTAGAGCAACCAAAGGACTTGTATGTGTGCATATTAGCATAACCAATAGACACAGGCACTGGGGCAGTGGGGGCTTGCCCAGGGTGGGAATGGCTGGGGGGAAGGGTCAATAGGGAGAAAAGGAGACATGTGTAAAACTTTAGACAATAAAAGAAAAAAAAGTTTGAAAATAAAGGAAAATTGTGATTTAAATGACAGAGAATTCAAAATTGAAACAGTCATCAGAAACCTCCCAAAGAACAAAAGTCCAGGATCAGATGGCTTCACTGATAAATTTTTCCAAACTTTCAAAGAAGATTTAATACCTATACTTTTTTAAAGTTTTTATTTATTAACTTGAGAGAGAGAGAGAGAGAGAGAGAGAGAGAGAGAGAGATCATTTTGTTGTTTCACTTATTTATGCATTCATTGGTTGCTTTTTTTATGTGCCCTGATCAGGGGTTGAACCTGCAACCCATACCAGGATGACGTTTTAACCAACTGAGCTACCCAGCTCTTCAAAAAAATGGAAGAAGACACCATTCTTCTAACTGATTTTATAAGGCCAACATTACCCTAATACCAAAACCAGCCAACGACAACACACAAAGAAAGAAAAATACAGGCTATTATCTCTGAGGAACATAGATGCAAAAATCTGTATTTTTCTTTCTTTGTGTGTGGCGCCCCGCTCACCTGCTCCACCATCCCACCTCAGCCAACGCCCATCATGTTCCACACCTGCCCCCTGGTGGTCAGCACATGTCATAGCAACTGGTTGTTTAGTTCTGTTGTTCAGTTGTTCTGCCGTTTGATCTATTTGCATATTAGCCTTTTATTATATAGGATTTATCCCAATAAACTTAATTTTTAAATAACTAGAAGTACAAATAATAATCACTCAGGGCTTGACTGCATTACAAAACTAGCCTACAAATTAACATTACTTTTCTTTCAATTTTCATAAATGTTTCCTCTTTTATAATAAAACTAGTGACCCGGTGCATGGATTTGTGCACATTGAAAGGAAATTAATTAGAAGGTGGCTGGTAGGGTGGGACTGGGTGAGATGGGCCAGACATGCCATGGAGCCAACCTCCCATGGTCCCTCCCCAGTGTCTGTGGAGTGAGCAGGGTCCCTCGGCCTGGCCTGTGGGGATTGGGCTGAAACCAGCTCTCCGACAGACATCCCCCGAAGGGTCCTGGAGTGCAAGAGGGCATTCTGCAAAGTTGCTGTCATACAGGGTGTGGAATGCAAATGCAAGTGTGCAGTAAACCAGATTCGGGGCCAACAGTGCCCCAGCAACAATATAACCCACGGCCGAAGGTAGAATCGCACAGCCCTGCGAGGAATCAGGCTTCCTCTTCTCTGGTTTTGGGTGCATCACCCAAGAACTGCCACTGCCAAGTCACTGCAGCTCGGCAGCTCCTGTGTTGAGCGTCTTCCCCCTGGTGGTTGGATGGTCGGACACTTAGCATGTTAGCCATTATGTATATATAGATTCCCTTTGCCTAGTTTTAATTTTCCAGGAATCAGATTCTATGAATGTCATTCAAATCCATAATTTGATATAGCAATTATTTTAAAAGGCAGATGCCTTGTTCTAATTTTTAGCAAAGTATCTTTCTTACTTGGTACCCAGAAGGCAAACAGCTGGTTACTCAGAACTTCTGTTTTGTTTAATGTGCTATACTACTCTAAGCCTGAGTACATTATTTGATGCTCTAAGGTCTGTGCCGGCCTAGTACAGAATATAATATTAACTCTTCAGAACATCAAGCTTACAAGATTTTCTGTTCCTTAATTAATATACCCTTCCTGCTGTGTATATACTTACATTGTCCTATGGAGACCACTAGGGAACTGTTGCCACACTCTCTATAATAGAAGTCACCCAACTTTCCAATTTGAAAGTTGATGATTATAAAGATAGACAACTCTCTTCTTTCTTCATCAATACATGAATTATTGCTTTAAATAACCAAATGTTCTGTGCTTCAACTATTCAGAGCATAGCTTATATGAGATTTTGAGAAAAGTTATATCTCCCTCTTGCAGTACTACTAGTGCTTAAGAAGAAGAAACCTTATCATCTTAGGTTAATGTGCTGGGTGACATTAGAGAGGAATTGTTTTTTCACAAACCATATCAGCAGGCTAAAATGTGGCATTGCAGAGTTCTGGAGACAAACTCATTTACTTATCTATTATATTTAATGAGGTCCCTTCTGAAAACATAGAAATGACAGAAAAGAGCTCCTATTTAAGCTTCTTCCTATACCTCACCCTGGACTTCAGTCATAGGAAGTAGAGCCAGGTTATGACCTCAGAGAGACAGGCTTCGAGAGGGAATCTACTCATGGTCACAGCACTCCAAACTTCTTGGGCAGTGAGGTTTCACATCCTAACTGTTGATTCAGCCACAACATCATTCACTCGCATTGATGGACCATCTAAGATGTGTTCAGTTCTTCTCATGTAAGGATGTGCCTCCCTCTACTCAGTCCCCCAGGGCCCTAGGGTCAGACTATCCTTACTTTAAGTCCTATTGACCTGTACAAGGAATCTTGGTTTCCCAAGCAGATTGCAGAACTTTTGACCTAAAAGTGACCTAAGAGAGCATCTATCCTAACCATCCCCACAGAGGCCAACAGAGGTTAAACATTGCCCAGCTCACGCTTGTTCTGCCTCTGAAGCCAGGTGATCAGACTTTAGGTGCACCAGCCATGCACACAACTGCAGAAACCTTGAGACTCCAGCTTTACTCCCAGTCTCCTCAAATCAATGGTATTTCAACCTCTGCTTCATTTCCTGACCCTACTTGTTTAAGGAGGAGGCAAAGAATTGGAAGGAATTTTTCTGCAGTGCTCCCTAGGACAGATTCCCCAAACAGTGCTGATCATCAAAATCACTGAGGAAAGTTTCAAAATCAGGTTCCTGGTCCAACCCAGGTCCCAGAGTGAGTGTGCTGGGCCATAGAAGTTGCAAGCCCAGAAAAAGAGCTTGATTTGCCTCCAAGCCATGGCTGATGGAACCAGAATGTTCAGACAGTGATAGTTTGGCCTGGGGTGCTCTGCCCTCATCCAGAGGTGGGCCTGGCTGGAATTCCAACAAGTCTGAATTTCCCCAAATTCTAGCGTGATGGCTCTAAATGCATAAGCATTGCTTTTTTGATACTCGGATGAATAAAAGTAAGCCCAGAGTCTAATATTTAGCCTGAAAAGAGAATGCACATGGCTTCTATCCAAACTTTACCTAGTTACCTTTCCAATTAATACCTTATTTGAGTTTTGAATCCAATTTTATGCAAGTTCAGCAAATTCCTTCTTAAGTGATCATGAATAATCTAGTGTGTCTGCCAACTTTAAGTGGTGTGTACTGGACAAAGTCTGAGCCCTGGACCCATGGAAAGATGGGATTCTGGGAACTAAATGTTCCCGGTAAAAGCCTGGCCAGGGAGAGGTGGCAGGCAGTGGAGGGAGCTGTTTTTGATTCCCTATAACTTCAGCTCTAGTTCAGGGAGACTCACACCTGCATATCTGACAATTTATATAACCCTTTCTTCTCAAGCTGTGTAAACATAAGTGATCACATTAACCTTTTCAACACTAGAAATAGAAACACTCACTAGCTCCAAGTATAGAAGGGGAAAATGAAGCAAAGAGAAGTGAGTAATTTCCTGAGGAATGAAGCTTAGAAAAATGAGCAATTATCTTGAGGTTAAAGGAGAGTTTGTTCTCTGACTTTAGATAACGATTTTCTCTTTAAAGTGACCAACGATATTAGTAGGAACACAGGAATGTCACATGGCAGACGTGGAAGATAAGAAAGAGGCAATAAATGTGGAATGTTGGTGACTAATATAGATGCTAAATATACATGTGTGTTTTTAGAAAACCAAAACAATTCAGATGTCCTTCAACGGGTATATGATTAATCAAACCATGGTACATGTATACTATGAAATACTCTTTGGCAATTAAAAGAAACAAAGTATATTGATATAACAGTTTGGATGGATCTCAAGGGAAATATGTTGAGTGAAAAAAGTCTCAAAAGTTCACACACATATTTAATGATACCCTTTATATAACACCTTGAAATGATACATTACAGAGATGGACATCAGGTTAGTAGTTGCTTGGAGTTAGGGTGGGGGGTAGAAGTTAGCTGTGGCTCTAAGAGGCTGCACAAAGGATTCTTGTGACAGAACTGCTCTCTGCTATGTGTCCCAACTGTGGTAACCACATGGACCTGCACGGGTGATGGAACTAAATGCACACACACAGAGAAGAGTACAGGTAAAGCTGGTGAAATCTGAAAAATTCCCATGAATTGCACCAGTGTCTATTTCCTGATTGTGATATTGTGCTGTTGTTTTGCAAAATATTACCACTGGGGCAAGTTGGGCAAAGAGTTCTTTCTGTGTTATTTCTTACAACTGCAAGTGAATTTACAATTATCTAAAAAAAAGTATTTTTTAAAAAATTCTAGATATTTAAGAAGGCGTTAAAAGTGAGTGGTAACATCTATAAAAGAAAGATTGATGACAAAAATATCGAAGCTTTCTAAAATACTTTAGAATACCCCAACCGTCACATTCAATATAGAAATCAGAAATCTTCTTGCTAGTAACTAAAATACATTTAAACACTAACCTTCACACAGGTTTGACAAAGCCAAAAACCAAGAGACAATGGACACTGAAATGGTACTTTATAACTCAGTTTCCAAGAGGAGGGAGCACACTATTCAGGGATAGTGAGGAAGCACCAGGATCAGTCCTGAGCAGAAAGAGCAAGGGGAATACGTGGGCAAGAGCCTTTTGTTGTGGTTTCTGCAGGGCAGGAAGCACCAGGCAAGGTTCACAGGCTTAGGACTGGCTAGGGTGAATGATTTCAGTGGGCTTTAGGGCAGAGGGGCTGTCCCTAGATCTCTGGTATCTGACCCTGGTGATTAGAGCAAGGAGATAGTGGGTGGCCCTGAGTGAAAGAGCCCCATGGGATGGGGGGTTGGGGGGGTATTAAGCTATGGACTGGTTTGTTTGCATTTGAAAGAACTCTCCTAGAGAGTTAAAATCTCTAAAAATTAGCTAATCTTGGGAAGGGCAGTTCCTACAAAGTCATCAAGGCCCAGATGTCAGCATCGGAATAAAAAGACAGCTTAGTACAGAGCATTGTTGACCATCACTTATAAACAAACCTCTTTTTACAGCTGGCTTTCAAACACTACTCAGGCAGGAGAAAATGTTTGAACAAGAAGACTTTCTGAGTTACCCAATGACCACTTCTTCTACAGAATGTAGAGCTTGTAACTGCTGATCTTTTTCATCACCAAGACCGTATCTAGACATTTAAATTGGTGTGTATGCATTAGCTATCTGACCAGCTACTAAATTTCATGGTCCAGAATTCTCTTTGTTACTTTTGTTATCTATAATGATTAGATCTGTGTTAAAATCACAATCATGCATGCTAATTTTACAATTATTGATAACCTGCTACCATTAGGATAGATTCTTTGAAGTACATTTCCTTTCCCCAGAAGTAGCAATGAATTTGCTCCAATCCACCAATGTAAGTACAATGAGTTACTGATTATCCTTGGCAAGTGGGAACAGGGTAATAACTAGTGGGAGAAGTGAATGGCCCAAAGGTGAGAGAAGAAGAGAGAAACCAGAAGAGCATTCTTCCCATGGTCCTTTCAAATTGCTGGTGAACCAAACAAAGATGACATTGTCCCATTTGCACACCCACATATTTTTGTTTTATCTTACCCTCCCCAAGCCAGTGGGTACAGACTGTTTGGGACTCTGCTGGATACTAGCCTCCACAGGTGTCAACAATGATGCTATGTTAGTGCAATGGGCAGAGTTGTATCATTAAGCCTGCACGTCCTTAAGCCATACACAACTGAAAAAAATTACTAGCAGGGTTTTGGCCTTTGATTGTCTCAAATATTCACTTTTACAGAATGGACTTAGTCTTAGAAAAGAACACTCAATTATCTGGGCTTAAGCAATGCATGTGTGAGGAATGAACTCAACCTTTCCACTGGATTACCTTCCTTCCAACAGAAAAATGCTCTTGGGAACATTTACACAATTCTAAGCAATAAGCCAGCACAATCCCAATAGATTAAGACAGCATTTTTAGTCTTTTTCATCTCATGGCACATATACCGGTAAACTAATTATTAAAATTCTGTGGCACACCAAAAAATATATATTTTTTGCTGACCAAAAAAGGTATAATTTTGATTCATTCACACTGGATGGCTATTATTGTGTTGGCTGTTATCAATTTTTTTTTTAATTTGACAATCTAAGGGAAAAGAGGTCAGTGCCCCTGACTAAAAAGTCAGGTATTGCATGTTTTAAAAATTCTTGCAGCACACCCATGTGCCATGGCACACCAGTTGAATATTATAAGAGTAAGACATAATTATTTTTACTCTCTCGTAGCAGGACTCACAATAATACCTGAAACTCTGGATCACATTTTCCCTCTGGGTAATAGTCAAAGGTGAGGGTCAAATTCTACATCCCTGGACTCCACTTTCCATGTGGACAATTCCCACTGAAGCACTTGACTGTACATTGATTCACATGGAGAGCTTTTACAAATACTAATGCCTGGGTCTCACCCTCATGCTTTTCTATGTAATTCATGCAGGGTGGGCCTAAGCATCAAGATTTTTAAAGCTGCCCTATCCTTCCAATGTGCTTCCTACATTGAGACCTGCTGTACCAGATTGGCATGGGGGGGGCCCTGGCCCCGCCTTCACTTGCAATTGCACTTGAGAGAGAAGCCAAATTATTAGTTTGGAGAGTTTGGGAGAAAGAACTGAGCAGGCTGAGCTCAGCTGTTCTTTATGTCTTTTAGATCTTTCTGCCTGCACAAGGCTACCTGGTTAGTTGAGGAGGCCTACTTCTGCCCAGCTATGCCTAGAAGTAAACAGGTACATTTAACCATCAAGCCCATTTGGCCATCCATCTAAAGCCCTGTCTCCAATATACTCCTTCAGCTTCATATCTGGCATTTTAATTTCCGAATGTCTCTTATGCCTTATCTCTCAATTGGTTCCAAAGAAAGAAGAGGAAAACAAGAAGTGCTATTGTGCTGTTTTTGTCCCTTCCCTCCCCCCAAACCTTAACAGTTATAACCAAGTCAATAAAAACACAGTCACTGCCTGATTCCCAGCATTTACTTTTACAAGACTGAATGGCTACAGTAATAGCTACATTATTGCATAATATTTGGACATAGAAATCCTAGACTGGTCTAATTTAATTTTTTTTAAAAGTTAATTTTAGAATTTGATAGTTCACTAGTGAAGTAATGATATCTGAAGTAATAAAGTTAGCATTAAAGACCCTGTTTGTTTTCAAATTCCTAAAAGAATTACACAGAATATATTAGGGTTTTTAAAGCTAGGGGAAAGAAGTTATTATGCTTAAAAGTCCCCTGCTGAAACCTCTTCCTATAATCTTTGAGAGCTGAGGGCCACCAGCTCCAAGCTGCATGCATGGCCATGGCACCCACAGTGGGGCCAAGTGCACTCGTGGTGCCTTGGGCTCTGCCCACTGGGAAGAAGCCAACTTTCAATTTTCATGCACAAAGCCAGTGAGAGATATAAAAATATACCTCTTTTTCAGAGCTCTTTCTGGGCTCATTTCCCAGGATGTTTATGTGACTTTGAGAGAGTTACATCACATTTCAGCTTTATTCTTATTTTTTATATTTAATTTTTTAATTAAATTGATTGTGATGACATTGGTTAATAAGATTATGTGGGGTGCGGTTACGGTGTTTTGGCCAGGTTCAAGCCTCGGACTAATGAAAGGACAGGGTCCTCTCATTGCCACGTGCAAGTCCCAGCTGGAGGGCAGGGCCCTCCCAGCACAATCATAGCCAACGGCTGTGGTTGTAAGCTTGAACCTATGGTCCGAACACATAGCCCCACGTGCCTTGTGATAGAGTTCAGGTGCATGTAGTTGAGTGAGGTTGAAACTCACGAGAATGCTGTAAACAATATGATCACGCCCCTACTTTGCCTCGTGGCATCTGCTATAAAATAAAGACACGGCTTGTGGGAGCTGGCGCTGTCTCCTCATCAGGGAGCAGCGTCCCACCGAGACCCAGCTTTCATTCTCTTGTCTGTCTTTTCTTAATCCTTTCACCCCCCAACTCAGGGTCACTAAACCAGGCTGAGCTGGCATGGCACATAAGGTGCCCTGGGGCTGAGTATGCCATGGCTGTGCCGGCTCCCAACAAGATTATATATGTTTTAAGTGTACATCTCTATGATACATGATCTGTATGTTGCATTGTGAGCCCAATATCCAAAGTCCAATCTTATTCTGTCACCATATATTTGACCCGCTTACCCCCACACCAGCCCCTTCCCACTCTCCTTCCCTCTGGTTACCACCACACTGTTGATTGTGTCTATGAGTTTTTGTTTGTTTTTCTTGTTTGTTCATTTGTTGCTTTTAGTTTTATATCCCACATATGAGTGAAATCATATGGCTAATTTTTTCTATCTGATTATTTTGCAGTAAATGAATGGGACTGTATCAAACTAAAAAGCTTCTGAACAGCCAAAGAAACTACCAACAAAACAAAAAACAACAAACCGAATGGGAAAAAATATTTGCAAACAATAGCTCTGACAAGGAGTTAGTATCCAAAATATATAAAGAACTCATACAACTCAACACCGAACAAACAATCCAATTTAAAAATGGGCAGAGGACCTGAACAGACAATTCTCCCAATAAGACATACAAATGGCCAATTGATATATCAGAAAAGATATTCAACTTCATTAGCTGTTAGGGAAATACAAATCAAAACTGCAATGAGATATCATCTCATACCCATTAGAATGGCTATTATTATCATCAAGACAAGTAATAACAAGTGTTGGAGAGGTTGTGGAGAAAAGGAACCTTCATTCACTGCTAGTAGGAATATAAACTGGTACAGCCACTATAGAAAAGTCTACAGAGACTCCTCAAAAAATTAAGCATAGAGTTACCCTATGATCCAGCAACCCCTCTTTTGGGTATCCACCCAAAAATTTGAAGACATTTATTCACCAAGATATATGCACTCCTATGTTTATTGCAGCATTATTCATGGTGGCCAAGACATGGAAACAGCTGAAGTGTCCTTTGATAGATGATTGGATAAAGATGTGGTACATATGCTCAATGGAATACTACTGAGCCATAAGGAAAGATGAAATACTGCCATTTGCAACAACATGGATGGACTTTGAGAATAACAGTTCATCTTTTACCTCTTTTCAATCATCAACAATGAGCCAAATATACTTATAGAACTCAAAGAACTGCATTGCTTTGTAACTAAAAGGCACTTGGTGTGTCAAATTCAGGTGCCAGAAACAAAAAACTACTTATATGAGCTAAGGTAAATGTCCGTTTATTTGATGGGTATAAATCCCATAATATAATGGAAGCAACATTTATCTAATAGATCAGGATACCCACAAGGATCTCAGCATCAACAATTTATGGAATTAGGTATTGAGGAGCCCAACCAATACATGTGCTCTGTAAGTCTTTACTCAGTCAATAATTTCAACACACTTCCAGGTTCAGAACCCACTGAGAGAGAGAGTTGAGGCATAAAATGACTACTTTCATATCAATAAAAACTGGACCAGAAAATGTTGGCAATGGACTTAATGTACCATAATCATTCATTTTAAAGCATTTCACTTTTGCAATTATAATTATGAGCTTATACCTTAAATGACCATTATACTTTAACTGACCATTATAAAGCACATAAAGATATGGTTATACTCCAAGTTACAGATTTGAATGTCACTTTTATGTGAAAGTGAGCATTCAAATATCACCAATAAAACATGAATACCTCATTTGTGATACAGATATTTTCAAGCCTAATAGGTATGAAGATCACCTAAATCACCCTACCTGATTGCTAAGTGGTTAGAGCATTGGCCTGCAGACTGAAGGGTCATGGGTTTGATTCCAGTCAGGGGCATGTACCTTGGTTGCAGGCTTACTCCCCAGCCTACGTCAGGTGCATGGGATATAACCAGTTGATGTGTCTCTCTTGCCTGGGTATTTCTCTCTCCCCCACTCCCTTCCATTCTCTCTTAAAAAAAAAAAAGGTCAAGAGAAAAGATAATCCTCTGGTGAGGATTAACAACAACAAAAATATCACCTATATCATTAAGCACATGAGATTGGAAAGATCAGAAGTGACATTAGATAGGCACTTTCTATTTGGTCTTCTGAAACCTAGAACTCAAGCCCAAGCTAAAGACAAATTTTAAAGTCTATTCTGAATTTCAGTGCCTTCCTAAGTAAAGAAAGATAGAATTACAGGGAATAGATTGATGGATAAACCAATAGATAGAAATTTTTGTAATGTAGGGACTCTCAGTGATCTAGGAGCTTCCTTCTTCAGACCCATGAAATTTGGTCATTTCACCTTATGTCATAATACAAGCATGCAGGGTCAAATAAAAATATAAAATTCATTTCCAGACAAGAAAAAGCTAAATAAGTTCATCACCACCAAACCAGCATTACAAGAAACATTAAAGGGATTTCTTTAAGAAGGAACGCAATAAAAAATATAAATAAGAAAATATTACAAAAAATTTTTCTTAGACAAAGGCAAACACCTAATAAAAGCAGTGGATTAGGTAACACTAAAGCTAGTACAAAGGTTAAAAGGCAAAAGTATGAATAGCATGTGTAATTACAACAATAAATTAAGGGATACACACAAAATAAGTAAAAAATAATGCCAAAGCATCAAATTGGAGGAGGTGAGTAAAAATGGCAGTGATTCTAGAAAGTGTTTGAACTTAAGCAACCATCAGCTTAAAATAGACCACAAAAGCATAGCTTGTATATATGAATCACATAGTAACCACAAACCCAAAATTTGCATGATCTATCCAATAAATAAGGAGAAAGGAATCCGGCCAGTGTGGCTCAGTTGGTTGGAGCATCATCCAGTACACCAAACAGTGGTGGGTGTGATTACAGGCAAGGCACATACCTAGGTTGCAGGTTTGATCCCCAGTTGGAGTGTGTACAGAAGGCAACCAATCAATGTTTCATTCTCTCTCTCCCCCTTGCCCTTTCTCTAAAAATATCAACTAAAAAAAAATCTTTAAAAAAGAGAGAGAGAGAAACACAACACTGCAGAAAGTCATCAACATACGCAAGAGAGGGCAAGCCCTGGCTGTTGTGGCTCAGTTGGTTGTGCATTGTTGCTGGTTTGATTCTTGGTCAGGGCACATGCTGGGTTGTGGGCTTGATCCCCAGTAGGGGGTGTGCAGGAGGCAACTGATGGATATTTCACTCTTCTCTCTCTTCTTCTTCTTCTTCTTCTTCTTCTTCTTCTTCTTCTTCTTCCTCCTCTCTCTCTCTCTCTCTCTCTCTCTCTCTCTCCCTCCCTACCCCTCTCTCTAAAAATCAATAAAAAATCTTTATATAAAGAAAAGGGATGAGAAAAAGAGAACAATAAATGAACAGGGAACAACTACAAAAGCAATCAGAAAACAATAAAATGACAGTAACTACATACTTATCAATAATTACTTTAAATGTATATAGGTTAAATGCTCCAATTAAAAGATGAATGAAGAAAGAAGCCATGGTACCTATAGGCAATGGAATATTACTCAGCTATAAACAATGAATGAAGTTTTAACATTTGTGACAAAATGAAAAATACATGATTTTTCAGAAAAAGACAAATATATGATTTCACTTATGTGTGGGATCTAAAAAACAAAATAAATGAATAAGCAAGACAGAAACAAACAAATAGAGACTGGGAACAAATTTTGGTTGCCAGATGGGAGGGGTGTAGGTGGGCTGGGTAAAAAGGGGAAATGGATTGAGAAGTACAAATTAGCAATTTTAAAAATAGTCATGGTATGTAAAGCACAGCTTAGGGAATCAATATAGTCAATAATATTGTAATAATTATATATGGTGTCAGGTAGGTGCAAGACTTAACAGGAGAATCACTTTTAAGTTTTATAAATGTGTAAGTATTTCTGTACACCTGGAACTAATATAATATTGAATATCAACTGCAATTTAAAAATAAAAATGATTTTTAATAGAAAAATATAAAATTTGTCAAATTCTTGTTCATTGATATGCAACAGTTCTGGTAAAATAATTGTACAAGCATGATAATTAAATAGAATAAAATTAAGGGAAACTGGATTTCAGTGATTCTTATTTCCTTTCATTGCAATAAAAAATGGCTGTATAAGTGAACACCTGGGTTTGGTTATAAGATTTTAAATCTTCCCCACTTGGAAGCACTTCACAAAAATCTTTTAAAAAATATTACTAATATTCTTTACTTGAAACTCTTGGCATTCATTCCAGAGAAAAAAATTGAACTCTTCTGGCTCATATACTAAGAAGTAGCAGAGTATATTGAGGGTGCTGTTGAGTAATCTAGAGAACTGAAGAAATATGAACTGAAAATATCTTATTTCTCTGCATTTCAATGCTAGATTTTGTCCAAGTTACTACAAAATTGGAGGAGGGAAAGATTTCAATACAAATCATTTTTTTGATTTACTTCATATAACATCCATAGGTGTTTTGAAATTTCTTCCCTATAAACTAATGTTTTGTGCACTTTTATTCACTTTATCCATTGGGTATCCTGACCCCTTCTCTATTAAGGGGCTTGAATCTAAACCCTAACTCCATATATTCTCTATCCACATCTGGTCAAACACAGGCTTCCCATGCTAACCAGAGACTAAAACAAGTGCTCCCTTTCAAGTAGTCATAAAGCTCAATGTTGGAATGAAGGGCACTTGGCAAGTAGTGTCCAATAGACCAGCATGTGTTGTATCCAAGTTCACACTTTTCAGACTCAAAATCTATGACAGGCTCCAAGAGGGTTTTATATTTAATGTTCATCTTAACAATTCTAAGATATTCTGCATATGTTGTAATTAAAATTATATAACTAGAGGCCCAGTGCACTAATCATGCACCAGTGGGGTCCCTTGGCCTGGCCTGCAGGATCGGGTCGAAACTGGCTCTCCAACATCCCCCGAGTGGTCCTGGATTGCGAGAGAGCACAGGCCAGGCTGAGGGACCCCACCAATGCGTGATCGGGGCCGGAGAGGGATGTGGGAGGTTAGCCAGCCAGGGAGGGACTGCGGGAGGGCTCCAGGGCGTGTCTGGTCTGTCTCGTTCAGTCCTGATTGGCCGGACCCCAGCAGCAAGCTAACTTACCGGTTGGAGCGTCTGCCTCCTGGTGGTCAGTGTACGTCATAGCAAACAATTGAGCAGCCTTAGCATATCATTAGCATATTACTCTTTGATTGGTTGAACAGCCAACCAGTCAACCAGACACTTAGCATATTAGGCTTTTATTATATAGGATTGTTTTCCAAAATAACAGTGAGATATCTTCAACTAAAACATTTCCATGTGGAATGGCTTAAAGTAGTCATGAAGTTTCTCTAATGGGCACTTCTTCCATTTTAATAATTTAAGCTAATCTAAGGCATCTTGGACTTGATAGTGTGATTTTACTGGGAATGTTGCAGAACTTTAGGGGAAATAACACAATACAATCTGATATCTTCAGATTATAAAGAAAAAGATTAACAAATTAGGCCAGTCCTTACTATAAAGAAGGACTACAGAAGTATTAATGAACTTCTTGGCTACCAAAAGGGAATCTACTAATTCATGCTAGACCATTCTGTAGAATTCTTTATTATTGATTAATAAGAAAATTAATGCTCAATGGAGAGGAATGTTGAGTGCTTATATTTTCTAAAACATGCACCACCATGACAAATTTGGAAGTAAGTCAATGCTCAAACTTTCAGAAAGAGTCATCTCACATTGAGATTTCATTACAAGGAATTGTATTTTTCTAGAGAACTCAACAGTGACTAACTAGGGGGGAAAAAAGGCACACTAAAAATTGAGGAGGCCTTGGAAGAAAGCAACGGTTGTTCTAATATGGGAATTGGCACAAATAACTTATAAAGAAATTTACATAGTAAATAATAACTATTTCTTTGTCTTTTGTATTTTCTTGGAAATTTGTTGAGTTGAAATCATATTGTATTTTATGACACTTTTTTTGAGAAACATTTGTTGATTTATTAATAAAAATAACATAAAACTATGATACTATTCATCCATTCATTACAAACACATATTGCTTCATGACATAAAAAGTACGGGAAGAAAATTTGCTCTTTATCCAGATTCTAGTCCTGGTTGTCAAAGGTAATATTGTGCAATCATTTTGCAATCTTAAAAAGGTTGATAGATTATACTAATGCACCAAAATCATTTATTGTCTTCCTATTAAAGAATAACAATAACATATCCCTGCTAATTGCCATGTAACTTGCAATGCTTCCCTGTGAGAAGAGAATATTTGTTCACCCTTGATGGTTGGGTGTGTCCAATGACTTGCTTTAGACAATGGAGCAGGGCATATGCCATATACAATGTGATCTCTGAGAACCAGTGTATGATTCAACTCTGCCTCTTTTCCCTTCTCTAATGAAAATGGCATGTTCCAGATGGAGGCTGTTCCTCAAACTTATAATGAAATAAAAACCTAAACACGACACTATTTGAGTGAGAAGTAAATCTTTGTTGTTTTAAGTCACTGAAATTTGGACATTGTTGGTAACGGCAGCATGAACTAAAAAAGGTTGAATACACAAGACAATGAGGTTAAAGATAAGAAGTCCCCAAAACAAGATGGTAGTTCAGAAAGATAGTGTGGGCTCTTTTTAAAAAAAATATTTTTAGTGTTGATAATATTACAGATATCTCCCATTCCCCTTCCCTACACCTCCCAATCCCTACCCATCCCCTCCCCCAGGTCTTCACTACCCTATTTCCCATGTCCATGGGCTATGCATGTCTCTCTATATAAAACCCTAATAGGCAAATAGAACTGCGGAACAACCGAACAACTGGTCACTATGACATGCACTGACCACCAGGGGGCGTGTGCGGAACATGGCAGGCATCAGCAGCAGGTGGCAGGGCGTGGAACATGGCAGGCATCAGCTGTAGTGGATGGTGGAGCAGGTGAGCCAGGGCGCCAGACCAAGACAGGGCGCTGGTCGCTGTCATCGGGGTGAGCCTCTGGTGGTTACTGAAAATTCTTTGCTCCCACACACTATGGTCCTGCCTGGTGTTCACACCTGCTGCCAGTGATGGCCCCAATTGGACCCACTGCCAGCGCAGGAACTGCCACTCGCACCCACTGCCAGCACCTGGCGCCAGCTCTGATCGCTCAGCACCATCAGCAGGTGTGAGCAGCGGCTGCTGGCCTTGATGACCCCTCAGGGCTTCTCCACTTCCCCCTGCTCCTGAGGGGTGATCGGGGCCAGCTGCTGCCTCTCGCACCAGCTGCTGGCGCCTGCTCCAATCTCTCAGTGGGTGCAAGTGGGGCCTGCACCATCAGCATGCAGGAGCAGCGGCAGCATGAGCAGGGCTGCTGGCAGACCGGGGACCAGGGCCTGCAGCGGGAGGGGCTGGGCGGGGGCCCAGAGGATGAGCCAAGACCTGCCCCTGTGCCCACTGCAGCCTTGCAGCCCACAGTTCCTTTCAAGGTGCACAAATTCGTGCACTGGGCTCCTAGTGTATCCTATATAATAAAAGAGAAACATGTAAATTGACCATCCCTTTACTACGCTCACCAGTCAATCAGGAGTGAATATGCAAATTGACCCAACAAAGATGGCGGGTTAATTTGCATACACAGGCGCCAGGCAGAGAGCAGAAGTGGGAGAGCCAGCAGCTTGGGGGGACATGGCTCCCTCGGTCGCTCCCTTGGTCGCTCCCTTGGGGAGACGTGGCTCCCTCGGTCACCAGGCAGAGAGCAGAGCAGGAGAGCCGGAGGCTTGGGGGGATGTGGCTCCCTTGGTTGCTCCCAGTGCGGGGAGCACCAGGAATGCTGGGAATCATAGTTCTGGTGGCAGACAGATCTCCTAGACACTAGAGCAAAGTGAGCCTGGAGCGAGTTACTGTTGTGGTGGGGGATGGAGGGAAAGCAAAGGTGAGAGACATAAGTAAAATCAGAGTGTCTAGGAAAAATTAAAGGGAAGATATCCAGAACTTCCAGGAGATCTCCACCAATGAAGCAAAGAAAAAAAATGCCTCTATTATTCTGTGAGCAACAAACCAAACTGGGTTGGAGGTCTCAGACAATTCGCTCATATGATTGCAAAGACAGACAGAAACTCCCGGATTGGAGAGGGTTCCCCTAAGGGCTCCCAGATTGGAGAGGGTGCAGGTCAGACTGAGGGACCCCCCCCCCCCCCCCCCCCCCCCCCCCACAAAACCCCCTCCC
>NW_005361391.1:2363563-2380721 GCF_000412655.1 Myotis brandtii
CGTGCACCAGGCCCTTAGTATACATATAAAAGCCTAAGTGACTGTTATGACCGAACGACTGGTTGCTATGATGTGTACTGACCACCAGGGGGCAGACGCTCAACTCAGGAGATGCTCCCTGGTGGTCAGTGCACTCCCGCTCAGCCAGAAGCCGGGCTCGCTGCTGGCGAATGCAGCTGCAGTGGCAGGAGCCTCTCCCGCCTCTGCAGCAACACTACTGAGCAGCAGCAGTGGCAGGGACAGCAGGGCCGGGATGAGCAGCAGCAGAGCTGTGCCCAGCCCAACTGGGGCTCCTCACTGGCTGCCTGCCGCTTTGACACTGCTCCATCCTCCCGAGGGGTCCCAGATTGTGAGAGGGAGCAGGCCAGGCTGAGGGACCCCACCTGTGCACAAATCTGTGCACCAGGCCTCTAGTAAGTATATAAGTTCTTTGGTTTATCTCTTCTCATCCCCTCAACCCCACATCGAGGTATGTCAGTCTATTCCTTGCCTCCATGCTTCGGGTATTATTTTGTTGGTCAATTCAGTTTGTTCATTAGATTCCACAAATAAGTGAGATCATGTGATATTTGTCTTTCTCAGTTTGGCTTATTTCACTTAGCATAATATTTTCCAGGTCTATCCAAGCTGTCCCAAAGGGTAAGAGATCCCCCTTTTTTACAGCTGCATAGTATTCCATAGTGTAAATGCCCCACAGCTTTTTTTATCCATCACCTCACGCCTATCAGAATGGCTATCATCAAAAAATCAACAAACAACAAGTGCTGATGAGGATGTGGAGAAAAGGAAACATTAGTTCACTGCTGGTGGGAATACAGATTGGTGCAACCACTATGGAAGACAGTATGGAGTTTCCTCAAAAAATTAGAAATGGAACTTCTGTTTGATCCAGCAATCCCACTTCTGGGAATATATCCTAAAACCCCCAAAATACCAATCAGAAAGAATATATGCACCCCTATGTTCATAGCAGCATTATTTACAATAGCTAAGATTTGAAAAGAGCCCTAGTGCCCATCCGTAGATAAGTGCATAAAAAAGCAGTGTGAGCCCTGGCCGGTTTGGCTCAGTGGATAGAGCGTCAGCCTGTGAACTGAAGGGTCCCGGGTTCGATTCCGGTCAAAGGCACATACCTGTGTTTCGGGATCGATCCCCTGTTCGGGGTGTGCAGGAGGCAGCTGATGGATGATTCTCTCTCATCATTGATGTTTCTATCTCTCTCTCCCTCTTCCTTCCTCTCTGAAATCAATAAAAAATATATTTAAAAAAAAACACTAAAAAAGCAGCGTGAGTTCTTGATGACATTGTTAAAATATTTTCCTAACCCTTGAACTACCTACCCTAGAACTTTCAATATATAAGACAACTAAATGTTATGAGTGCTTAAATCTTTGTTAGTTGAGCTTATCTTGAGCCAAGAGCTTTTCTAACTGATAATATGTTCATCCTTTCCTCCTTCATTTCTGTCACAAAGGAGAGTCTTGCCTCCTATCTCTACATACAGAATTACTCCCTTCTTACATGTCAGGGCTGCTTCTCCACCAATTGCCAGGTCTCCCTGTACTAGAACCTTCCATTTACATATGAGTATAATCAGGAAACATCTCTTTCTACATTGACCTGTCAACACCTGTCCAGTTATCAGTCTGCATTTGGCTCCTTACCTATAGGCATCTCCAGTTTGCTATCATTCATTCTATCTTCATGCTTAACATACTTTATCCTGTTCATCTGTTTTCTTGCCTGTTTTCATCATTATATGTAGGTTTTTAATGGTTTTTGCATGATTATAAAATACATATTAAAAGAAAGTTTGGAATATTTAGGGAAGTATAAGTTTTGCATTTGTAATACCTACCAAATTACAAAAAGAGGAACTCAATAAATGTTTATTGAAAAATGCATGAAAGCACAAATTAATAAACAAGAAAAGAAATATTTAGTTCTAATATAGAGTGGTTGTAAAATGTGTGAGTAATGAAGATTGGTTAGAATTATAGTTTGTGGTCCAATTATAGAGAGCTTTGTAATTTATGTTAAGGTGTTTGTTCTTCCCCTTGTAGGCAATGGAATACTAATGAAAACATTTTGAGCAAGGCAAAGCATGTTTAAACCTGAATTTTAAAAAGAATTGTCAGTGACATAAAGGATAGACTGAAGATTGTAATTATATCAGGCCTATTAAAATTGAGGCCAAGACATTAATTTCCCAAATTAAAGAAGCAATAGTATAGATTTTTTTTAAAAGATATTATATAAAGTGTATTTAAGAAATAGTATTGCCTGGCCATCATGGCTCAGTGGTTTAGCATCGACCTATGAACTAGGAGGTCATGGTTTGATTCCAGTCAGGGCAGATGCCTAGGTTGCAGGCTCAATCCCCGGTGTGGGGAGTGCAGGAGGCAGCCAATCAATGATTCTCTCTCATCATTGATGTTTCTATCTCTCTCTTTCTCTCCCTTCCACTCTGAAATCAATAAAAAATATTTTAAAAAAGAAATAGTATTGATATAAATCAAGAAATTGGGTAGTTCTGCAGAGAGCAAAGAATTGAAGATGACACAAGAGTTTCTAGCCTTTCTGGTGGTAAGACTTGAGGACAGGATAAGGGAATTATGCTTAGTGATAGTAAAATTAGTTGTGAATGCACTGAGATTGAGTTTTTGGCAAACTTCAATACAGCCATATTTAGGCTCAGAAAAATATTGGGGCTAGACATGAAGAACTGAGAGCCACCTGCAGAGATGGCAGTAAGTCTTCCCCAAGGGGAAATTGGGTTACAAAAAGAGATTCTAGCCAAAAACAGTCAAGATGATACTTGTATTTCAGAACAACTTAGAAAGAGGCACCAACTGAAACACTTACCAGGAGTGGTCAGAAATGGAGAAGAATCAAGAAAAGATGATGTGAATTAAAACCACAATGAGAAGGTCCTGTCCAGGTAGCTCAATTGGTGAGAGCTTCATCTCAATACACCAAGATTGCGGGTTCAATCCCAGATCAGGGCTCATACAAGGTTCATTCAGGGCAACCAATGAATGCATAAACAGGAACAACAAATCTCCCTCTCATCAATTTAAAACAGTATACAATTAATAAAAAATAAAAATAAAACCACAATGAGATATTACCACACACCTGCCAGAATGGCTAGCATCAATAAAGCAACAAACAACAAGTGCTGGAGAAGATGTGGAGAAAAGGGAACCCTAGTGCACTGCTGGTGGGGATGCAGACTGGTGCACTCACCGAGGAAAACAGTATGGAGTTTCCTCAAAAAATTAAAAATGGAATTGCGTTTTGACCCAGTGATCCCACTTCTGTGAATATATCCTAAGAATCCTGAAACACCAATCATAAAGAATATATGCACCCCTAAGGTCATTGCAGGGTTATTTGCAATAGCTAAGATTTGGAAGCAGCCCACATGCCCAGCAGTAGATGAGTGGATAAAAACAAACAAACACTATGATACATTTACACAATGGGACACTATGTGGCCTTTAAAAAGAAGGAAATCTTACCTTTTGTGACAGCATGCGAAACCTAGAGATTATTATGTTAGGTGAAATAAGCCAGTCAGAGAAAGACAAATACCATATGATCTCACTTATGTGTACAAGGAGCAAAATAAACTGACAAACAAAAGAGAAACAGAGTCGTGGATACATGGAACAGACTGACAGCTGCCAGAGAAAGTGAAGGAGGGGGGACTAGATGAAAGAAGGTGCAGGGATTAGCCAAAGAGCATATATGCACACCCCACAGATACGACAGTGTGATGATGGCCAGGGGAGAGCGAGTGGAGGTGAGCAAAGGGAAGGAAAATGGGGACACCTGTCATAGTGCCAACAATAAAAATAAAGTTAAAAACATATATTTAAAAAAAGGAAAACATGGTACCACAGATTCTAAGGGCAGAGAGAGCTAGGGAAGGAAGAATGGCACCTTCAAATGCTGCAAAGAAAGAAAACCATTGACACTGAACCAAAGAATTCTCTGACATACACACTTTTAAAAAATTTAGTTCCACTACATCCAGAATCATATAAATTAATGATATAAAAGAATAAAACTGGGGAATATAAATGAATATAAAGATAATAATAAATTATTTGTGAACAGAAGAACTCATGTTTCTAGTGATGTTTTTATTGACTACATAACCTTATGGAAACCTTCAAGCCCCTCAGGGCCTATGGCTCTCATTTGTAAAGTGAATTCATTAAATTTAATAATCATTTGACCATCGTGTCTACTTCTCAGAGTCTATGCACATCCTGTTAAACTAGAATTGTAAATAAATTTGCTGTCATGATTTTAAAATACAATGTTCAATATATGAAGCTATCTGTTCTGACTCCATAACTCTATTCTGCAGAACTAAAGGAGATTTTAAAGTATTAGTCACTAATTTTCTTAACATTCCCAGTTATTAAGCATTGCCCAAATAAAAGCTCAAAAAAGCTTACTAAGTTAAAAAAGCATAATAAGATGCATATGTCCTTTAAAGATTGTGAGATGCTTATGAATGTTTTCTTAAAGTCTCCTCCCTAAATCATAAAAGTATTTTTGCAAAGAAGAATGTGGTGTGATATATATTTACTACACTTAGTTATCATTTCATGCAACAAGTAGCAGTAATGTATTTAATATTTCCATTTTAAAACCTGGCTTTTGCAAAAACTTTGATAATTTCACTGATAGTTATTCTATTTCTCTAAGATGTTTTGTGCTCTGATGGTTCAAATACAATCTTCTTGGAATGCTGAGCGTTTTCCTCTTTTTCCATAGAAAACTATTTCTTTTGACATATTTTCTCTCATTATTATTCTGGTTCTGTTTTGGCTTAATGGCAGTGCTAGACTTGAGATGCAGCTCTTCACTTTTTTTCTCACATATTTTCATCCATACATTTTCTTTATTCATTAAGTTATATTTTGTGCATGAATAATCTAAGTGTATAATATATCAATTAACATCTATTATTTTTAAGCTATGTTTCCATTCAAATGCAAGAGTTCAAATACTAAACAAAAGTCAGAATCTAAATTCCCATAATGAGCTCTCTGCTTGTCAACACAAATCTCTGTCCACCAACCATGGCTACTATCCATGCTTTTGTTCCGGCCCTTCGGTCCAGTTTAAGAACCCATTGTGGACCTCGAGTCAAAAAGTTTGCCCACCCCTGATAGTGACATGAAATCACATTACAAAATCTCCAAATTCTAGCACCTACACAAAAATTTACCTACAATTTAAATGTCCTTAAACCATGGGTAAAGAAAATGTTGTAAGTATATATGATGGAACATTATTTAGCCATTAAAAAAGGAAATCCTGTCATATCAATAATATGGATAAATCTTAAGGACATTATGCTAAGTGAAATAAGCCAGTTAGAGAAGAACAAATTCTGCAGCATTCTACTTACATGAGGTATCTAAAACAGGCAAACTCATAGAACAGAAAGTGGAATGGTGGTTTCCAATGACTGAAGAAGGGGAATGAAGAATTGCTGTTCAGCAAGTATAAACTTTCAGTTATACAATATGAACAGGTTCTAGAAATTGCCTGTACACTTTTGTGCTTCTAGCTAACAATACTATGCTGTACACTTAAAATTTTATTAAGCGATTTAGATTGCATGTTATGTGTTCTCACCACAATAAAAAAGAATTTATTCACAAAATAACTTAATCCTATAAATTGCAAAATCTGGCAACCAATAAAAGAAACATACAATTCTGGAATTAAGCTGCAAAGCTCAGCAAATAATCTTAACCTTATCTCTTTTCTCTCTATTCAAAGAAACCATAAGGTGAATCAAAATTTTTTAGAAAGTTTAGTGCCACCATAGAGTCAGAAGATAAGTAAACTGTAGGGGAGTTCTTACCCTTTCCCGTTCTGATCAAATACTAAAAATAGTTTACACTTCAAGGAGCTAGAATAGAAGAACAAATCAAACCCAAAGTTAATAGAAGAAAGGGAAAAAAGGTTAGAGAAAAAGATAGAGTTGGTTATTTGAAAAAAAACAAAACAAAATTTGCAAACCCTTACCTAGCCTAACTACGAAAAAAAAGAGAAAAGACTCAAATTCCATCAGAAATGAAAGAAGAGACATTATAGCTAATGTCACAGAAATAAAAAAAAGGTCATAAGAGATGTCTGTGAATAACTATACACCGACAAACTGGATAACCGAGAATAAATAAATGGATTTTTAGAAACATACACCCTACCAAGACTAAATCATAAAAAAGTAGAAATTCTAAACAAACCTAAAACTAGTATGGAGATTGAATAAATAAGCAAAAGCCTTCCAATAAAGAAAAGCCCAGAACTAGATGCCCTCACTGGTAAATTCTACCAAACATTTAAAAAAATAATTAATGCCATTTGCAACAACATGGATGGATCTTGAGAACATTATGCTAAGTGAAATCAGTCTGTCAGAAAAAGCTAAGAACTGTATGATTACACTTACAAGTGGGATATAAAACTGAAACTCGTGAACAAAAAAAGCAATGTGGTAATTGCCAGAGGGAAGGAGGTGGAGGGAGAAGGAGGTCCTAATATAAAGTGACAGAAGATTTGACTTTGATGGCGCAATATACAGATCTTGTGACATAGAAATCCACACCTGAAACCGTATTTACATGTTGACCAATGTCACCCCAATCAATTTAATAAATAAATATTTTTAAAAGAATTAATTCCAGTTCTCAAACTCTCCAAGAAATATTGAAGAGGAGTGAATACTTCCAAATTCATTTTATGAGGCTAGCATTAATGATACTTAAGTCAGCCAAAAACATTACAAGAAAAGAAAACTACAGGCCAATATCCCTAATGAATATTTATGAAAAAAAAAAAAAACTTGATAGAATACTAGCAAAGTATGCTGAATTCAACAGCACATTAAAAGGATCATACATCATGACTAAGTAGGATCTATCTGTGGGATGCAAGGATGGTTAAACATACAAAATCAATTAATGTGGTACACTGCATTACCAAAATAAAGGATAAAAATCACATGAGCTTCTCAAAAGATGCATAAAAAGCATTTGATGAAATTCAACACCATTTGATGATTAAAACTCTCAATAAACTAGGAATAGAACAACAGTACCTCAACATAATGAAGGCCATATGTGAAAAGCTCGCAACAATATTATACTCAATAATGAAAAACTGAAAGCTTTTCCTCTCAGGTCAAGATCAAGACAAAGATGCCCACCCTACCTCAACCTAATATTGAAGGTCCTAGCCAGAACAATTAGGCAAGAAAAAGAAGTAAAAGGCATTCAAATGCAGTATATTTGCAGGTTACAATATCAACATACAAAAATCAGTTGTGTTTCTGTATGCTAACAATGAACTCTCTACACTAATCTATACACTAAATTTCCTTGAAAATTAAATTAGTAAAGCAATACCACTTACAATAGCACCAAAAATAATAAAATACTTAGGAATAAACTTAACTAAGGAGGTGAAAGACTTGTGTACTAAAAACTACAAAAGATTGATAAAAAAAATTTAAAGAAGACAAACAAAAAAACTTTCTGTGTTCGTGAATTGAAAGACTCAATATTGTTAGAGTGACCATATTACTCAAAAATACCTACAGAATCAATGCAATCCTTATCAAAATTTCAAGGACATTTTCTACAGATGTAGAAAAAAAATTGCACAATTCATGTGAAAAAACAAAGAATCTCAAATAGCTAAGTTAATCCTAAGAAACAAAACTGATTACAAAATATATTACAGAGCTACAGTGATAAAATGGTAAGGTACTAGAATATAGATATATAGAACAATGAACAAAATAGAGAGCGCAGAAATAATTCCCCATATATGTAATCAACTGATCTTCAACAAAGGTGCTAAGAACTTTGGGCCATGCAAATATTTCTTAAACAAGACACAAAAAGCAACAAGTAAACAGAAAAAATTAATAATTATTATTCATTAAAATATAGAACATCTGTTTATCAAAAGACACCAATAATAAAATAAAAGATAAGCCACAGTCTAACATGAGATTCGTGATGCAAGAAACAAAACAAAATGAAAAGGTGCTAAGAATACTCAGGCAAAAAGGATTGTCTCTTCAATAAATGGTGCTGAAAAAACTGGATATTCACATACAAAAGAATGATATTGGACTCTTATCTTACACCATATAAAAATCAACTCAAAATAAATTGAATACTAAAACCTAAGACCTGAAACTGAAACTCCTAGAATATAACAGAGGAAAATCTTCATGACATTGGTGTTGGAAATGATATATTGGGTATGACATAAAGCACAGGCAACAAAACAAAAATAAATAAGTGAGACTACATCAAACTCAAATGCTTCTGCACAGCAGATGAAACAATCAACAAAGTCTAAAAGCAACCTCCCAAATAGGAGAAAATATTTACAAATGATATAATTGATAAAAGATGAATCTCTAAAATATATAAGGAACTCCTAAAATTCAATAGCCAAAAAAACCCCAAACAAACAAACAACAACAAAAAAACCCCACAAAAACAAATTAAAAATACTAATAACTTGATATAAAAACTTGAATGAAGAAAACACACAAATGGCCTACCTGAAAAAAAAATTCTCAATGTTAAATTATCAGATAAATGCAAATTAAAAGTATAAAAATATACCATCTCACATTTGTCAGGAAGGCTATTATAGAAAAGACGGCTCAGTGATTGAGCATTGACCTATGAACCAGGAGGTCACAGATCAATTCCCGGTCAGGGCATATGCCCAGGTTGTGCGTTCAGTCCCCAGTGTGGGGCATGCAAGAGGCAGCCAATCGATGATACTCATCATTGATGTTTCTATTTCCCTCTCCCTCTCCTTTCCTCTCTGAAATAAATAAAAAATATATATTTTTAAAAAGACAGCAAGTGTTAGAATGGATGTAGAGAAATTGGAACTCTTGTACATCATTGGAGGGGGGATGAAAAATGGTAAAGCCACTATGGAAAACAGTATGGAGGTTTCTCAAAATTAAAAATAGTTCTACCATCTAGATATTTAAATCCCACTTCTAAATATTTACCCCTAAGAAGTGAAATTAGGATGTCAAAGAGATATTAACACTCCCATCTTTACTGCAATACTATTCATAATACCTAAGATGTGGGAACAACCTAAATGCCCATCAAGGGGTGAATGAATAAAGAAAACATGGTATATGCATACAATGGAATACTATTCAGATTTTAAAAAGAAGGGAATTCTGACACATGTTACTATGTAGATGAACCTTGAAAATATTGCTAAGTGAAATAAGCAATCACAGAAAGATAAGTATTTCATGATTCCACTTATATGAGGTATCTAAAATAGTCAAATTCAGAGAATCAAATTGTAGAATGGTGGTTTCCTGGAGCTGGCGTGAGGAAAAACTGGGGAGTTATGAATCAATGGTCATTAAAGTTTCAGTTAAGCAAGATGAACAAACTCTAGAGATCTGCTATACACTTTGTACCTGTACTCAATGATTATGTACACTTACAATTTTGTTAAGTATTCTTACCACAATAAGATAATTTTTAATTGCATATGGGTTAAACCCCAGCATTTAACAATGCCTCAGAGGAAAGACTAGGACCTACGTTTTCTAAAAAAGTCTTTAGCAGAATTATCCCCATCCTCCCAAGCTAATGTTTTCATGACCAGTTTCTTCATGATAAAGAAAATTCAATAGGTCATAAGCTCTTTGATAAGTATACTAGCTTTCTGGAAAGACAGTGATGAAAGTTGCCCTTATTACAGGAGTGAACAGAATGCCAGGATGGAGCTACCAAATGTGACAATTATGAAATATATCGCAAAAAATTTATTAAAAGAGAAAGGCTATAAATCAACAGATAAAAATTCTAACCTAAAATATACATACACTAAAAGAAGAAAACTCCACAATCACATTATGTAATGCAAAGTACATGTAATTAGGTGACTGATTCAACAAAACAGTGAAAAAAATCCTATATAATAAAAGTCTAATATGCTAAGTGTCTGGTTGACCAGTCGGCCATTCAACCAATCAAAGCCTAATATGCTAATGATATGCTATGATGTGCACTGACCACCAGGGGACAGATGCTCCGACTAGTAGGTTAGCTTGCTGCTGCGGTCTGGCCAATCGGGACTGAGCGAGATGGACTGGACCTGCCCTGGAGCCCTCCTGCGGTCCCTCCCCAGCTGGCCAACCTCCTACATTCCTTCCTGGACCCAATCATGCACCGGTAGGGTCCCTCGGCCTGGTCTGTGCCCTCTCACAATCTAGAACCCCTTGGGGGATGTCAGAGAGCCAGTTTTGACCCAATCCCGCAGGCCAGGCCGAGGAACCCCACTGGTGCATGAATTTGTGCACCAGGCCTCTAGTTTATAATAAACACAAATCACTTTTCCAAAATAACAATAGAAGTTGTTGTTTTTTTCTTTTTAAAAACAATAATAAAAGCAAAGACTAGAAGCAAATGTGCTAAGATGTTAAAAATACAGCTAATTGTTAGTGGTTTGTTTTCACTTTTCTGTTTGTTTTATCAGAAACAAAAGAAATCTATTTATAAAATTTCTTACTTAACCAATGGTTAGAACCCAGAAACAATATACCAAGAAGTTATTTAAAAGCAGGAAAGACAGGATAAGAAAGAAAATTATAAGTCAATGCATAACCCTAGATGCAAAAGTTAAGAATAAAATATAAGCAAATGAAATGTAGCCATGTACCACATATTTTTGAAGTCCTTATACTTTTTATAGTATAGTTTACATATAATATATATTTGTTTTATATGTACAACATATTGATTCAAAATATATAAACCTTATGAGGTGATCACCATGATGTCTAGTAGCCGTCTGTCAGCATACAAAGTTATTATGATAATATTGGCAATATTCCCTGTGTTGTACATTACATCTCTATGACTTATTTATTTTATAACTGGAAGTGTGTACCACTTATTCCCCTTCAACTTTGTCATCCATCCTCCTGCTTCTCTCCCCTGTAGCAAACATCAGTTTGGTCTCTGTATCTATGAGTTTGATTCTGATTTGTTTTGTTTGTTCTGGTTTTTTTTGTTGTTTGTTTGTGTGTTTTTTTAGATTACACATATAACTGAAATAACAAGGTATTTGTATTTCACTGTTGGACTTCAAATTGCATCAAACTGAAAAGCTTTTACACAGAGAAGGAAAACATCAACAATATAAAAGAATCCTAATTAATGGGAGAAGATATTTTCAAATGATATACCTGATAATGAGTTAATGTCCAAAACATATAAACAACTCATACAACTCAACATCAAAAAACAAACAAACAGTCAACTTGATTAAAAATTGGGCAGACTATGTGTATAGACATTTCTCCAAAGAAGACGTACAGTTGGCCAACAGGCATATGAAAAGACGCTCAATGTCACTAATAATCAGGAAAATGTAAATCAAAACTACAATGACAAATTACCTCATACCTGTCAGAGTGGCTATTATCAAAAAGTCAACAAACAACAAGTATTGATGAGGTTTTGGAGAAAAGGTAACCCTTGTGCACTCTTAGTGGGGATGTAAATTTGTTCAGGCATTGTAGAAAACAGTATTGAGGTTCCTCAAAAAATAAAAATAGAACTACCATATGATTCAGCAATTCCACTTCTGGACATTTATCTGAAGAAACCAAAAAAAACTAATTCAAAAATATATGTGCACCCCTATGTTCAGTGCAGCATTATTTACAATAGTCAAGATATGGACCAACCCAAGTGTAAGGGATTAGGGGCCTATATGAAAAAGGTGAAGGAAGTAAGAAGTACAATTTGGTAGTTACTAGTCAAGGTGTTAAGTTCAACATAAGGAATCCTATCTAATAAAAGAGTAATATGCAAATTAACTGCCACTCCCTCACTACGTCACTCCCTCACTCCTGCACAAAGATGGTGGCGGCCACAGAGCTGGAGCGAGCAGGAGGCTTGGGTTGCCCCGGTGATGGAGGAAGCCAAACTTCCCGCCTACCCTGGCCTGCACTGGGCTCTGCTCAAAGCTACGAAGTTTCAATTATAGAAGATAAATAAATCCCAGGTACCTGCTTCTAGCCGCTGTGGCCTCTGCTCAAGGAGGGGCTGGAATCCTGGGTTGCCAGGGGCTACCCAGGCTTCCAGCCAGACCAAGGCTACAAAGTTTCAATTATAGAAGTTAAATAAATCCCAGATCCTTGCTTCCAGCCTGCAGCCATGGCCAGCCTGAAAATGGCCCTGAGATGCTCAACCAGGCTGGCCAGGCACCCCAGTAGGGACCCCCACCCTGAAGGGGGTGTGGGAAGACTGAAAATGGCCCTTAGCCCCTCACTCAGGCTGGCCACACCCTCATGGAGTGAGGGTCCCCACTGGGGGGCTTGGCCAGCCTGCAAACAGCTATCAGCTCCTCATTCAGGCTTGCCAGGCACCCCAGTGGGGACCCCCACCATGAAGGGCCTGTGGCCAGCCTGCAAACAGCCATCAGCCCTTCACCCAGGCTGGCCATGCACCCCAGAGGGGACCACTACCCTGAAGGGGCTGTGGCCAGCCTGAAAATGGCCCTCAGCCCCTCACCCAGGCTGGCCAGGCACCCCAGTAGGGACCCCCACCCTGTAGGGGCTGTGGCCAGCCTGCAAACAGCGATCATCCCCTCACCCAGGCTGTCCAGGCATCCCAGTGGGACCCCCCCCACACCCTGAAGGGGCTGTGGCCAGCCTAAAAACAGCCCTCAGACCCTCACCCAGGCTGGCCACACTCCCATGGAGTTAGGGTACCCACTGGAGGGCTTGACAAGCCTGCAAACAGCCATCAGCCCCTCACCAGGCTGACCAGGCACCCCAGTGGAACCCCCCTACCCTGAAGGGGCTGTGGACAGCCTTCAGACAGCCATCAGCCCCTCACACAGGCTGGCCAGGCACCCCAGTGGGGACCCCCACACTTAAGGGGCTGTGGCCAGCCTGCAAACAGCCCTCAGCCCCTCACCTAGACTGGCCACACCCCCATGGGGTGAGGGTCCCCACTGGGGGGCTTGACCAGCCTGCAAACAGCCATCAGCCCCTCACCCAGGCTGACCTGGCACCCCAGTGGGGACCCCCGCCCTGAAGCGGGTGTGGCCAGCTGCAAACAGCCATCATCCCCTCATCCAGGCTGGCCAGGCACCCCCAGGCCTCTATCCTATGTAATAAAAGGGTAATATGCAAATTTACTCTAACAGCAGGACAACTGGGAATGACTGGTCACTATGACACACACTGACCACCAGGGGGCAGACGCTCAATGCAGGAGCTGCCCTCTGGTGGTCAGTGTGCTCCCACAGGGGGAGCTCTGCTCAGCCACAAGCCAGGCTGATGGCTGCCAGCACAGTGGTGGTGGCAGGAGCCTCTCCCACCTCCTCAGCAAGGCTAAGGATGTCCGACTGCAGCTTAGGCCTGCTCCCCGCTGGCAAGTGGACATCCACCGAGGGCTCCCAGGCTGCCAGAGGGATGTCTGACTGCCAGCTTAGGCCCGTTCCCCCGGGGAGCGGGCCTAAGCCAGCAGGTGGTCATCCCCTGAGGAATCCCAGACTGCGAGAGGGCACAGGCTGGGCTAAGGGACCCCTCCCCCCAAGTGCACAAATTTTTGTGCACCGGGCCTCTAGTCTATATATATAAAAGGCTAATATGCTAAGTGTCTGACCATCTAACCGGTTGCTATGACGTGCACTGAACACCAGGGGGCAGATGCTAAATGCAGGAGCTGCCATGACGCACACTGGCCATTTACAGAGAAATGGCACCACAGACCTGGCACCCACAAAGCAACACTCGGCTTCCCCAAGTGGGACACTGGACACACCACCATCCCAGAGCTACAGCCCACCAAATCACAGCCAATGCTGCTGAGAGCCCATGGTACAAAATACAGCCCACAGCCCAGCCCAGGCTGGAAACAGTGGCTGTGGGTGCCAGGTAATGACATCATGTAGCAATGCCCAGCTTCCTCTCCCTAGCGACTAGCCTCCTTGCAGTTTCTTCAGCCCAACTTGCTTCATAGCCAGGTACAAACATTTCACACTCTAACCAAATGTCTGTGAAGTGTTTTCCCATGCCTCATCCCATTTGATCCTCATGGAAGTCCTGGAGTAGGTAGATAGGAGACTCAGTGGAATCCTATTTTCTTTTCATTAGCTAGAAAACAAAAATTTAAAAAGTTTAGAAACTTGACCCGACTGAAAAGAAGTAAGAAATGATGGACCTTGAAAATGACTTCAGGTTTTTTCACTGTGCAGAATATAGTCAAATACTGCTACAGTTAAATATTTTACCCTTTGTTCTCTCCATGTGATCAACAATAATAATCTGCTTCATGTTGATATTTACTGCTGTGTTGCTGACAATTACCTGAAAGAGAAGTTGGGGTGCTTCACTGGGCTGGAAACAGTTTATCTAAATCAGAAAGCAGGTCTAATTAAGCAAGTTTATTCTAAGGCTAAGTTGCTTTGCACATGCGCGATACCTATAAAGCTCTCACTGGCACCAATCGCATGCGTGTGTTTCAATCTGTCATTGTTGGTTGTGAATTTGGTTGACACTTTTATTATAGAGAAAGGGGAATAGTGATATTAAAATATTTCTTCTAATTAATTTTCTTTAATGTGCATGAATTCATGCACCGGGCCACTAGTATAGTCAATAATATTCTAACAACTATGTATGGTGCCAGATGGGTACTTGAATTATCAGGAAGATCACTTTGTAAAGTACATAACTGTATAACCACTATATTATACACCTGAAACTAATGTAAAATAATATTTAATGTAAACTATAATTGAAAATAAAATTATAAAAATAAACTTAGTTACAAAGATTAAAAATGTATCAGTAAGCACTAAAAACAAAAAGATTTAGAATGCATGACTTTCCAACATATAAAAGAAAAATTTAAATATACAAAATCCCTGGGGAAGACTATGTTTAAATCTCTTTGATTTTGTCAAAGTTTCTTCTAAATGCTTTCTTCTGAGGTTCTGCACTCTACTAAAAGCAAACAAATCATCAAATAATTCAGTCTTGTACTCTGCAGAGTCTCTGATTAGAAGAGAAAAAAAATGTATTTCCAATCCTTCCCTTTAGCAAGCCTTCTCCTACCAAAGTCTTCAACAGTTTTGTGTTCAGTGAACAATGTGGATGACTTGACATAATTTCTATCCAAGATAGTATAACCCAATTGCAGTGATGACATCCCCACACTTCCATTTGGGCCAATTAGTACAAGGAAAACTTTGTTTGGGTCTTTGGGGAAAAAGAAAGCACCTCTTATTTGCTTAATATAAAGAAAACAATTTTTTGCCCCAGTTGTTCCTGGCAGTCATCTTGAAATCATGAGGGAAGCTAACCAAAGGAAAAATTGACACAATGGAGGATGGCAGAGCCAAAATTGTCATGGATCATTCAAAGTACACACAGATAGAAGGGATCAAATGGCCTTGTCCTCCTGCAGCTTTGTATCAGGGAGAACAATATTTCTCCTACTCAACCTTTCCGTAGATTTCAGGGGCAGGAGTGGGTCCAATGCCTAGCATTGACTGGCAAAGAGAAATAGGATTGCTGGGATATAGTGGTCATGCATATTCCTTCGTGCTAGGCCTGCTGACATATAATAAAATCTGGCTTCTGTTAACAAAGAAGAAGGCATAGACAAGCAGAATCTACCTCTGGGATCTGCTGGGGACCTAATTTTGGAAGACTAGATCAGACTCTGCATTATTCTGGCACATCTCATCTGTCCTGGCATCATCATGAGCTGAGCTCCTTTAAACAACCTTGCTCCCAGGTGCCACCATCAATGCCCACACAAAGTAGGCAAAAGCTTCGTTTCAATTAATGTTGAAATGAAAATAAAAACACAGACTTAGAGTCGGATTGACCCTGTAGCTAGAAATGGCTACAGAGCAAACATGCTCGAAGAGCTTCTAATTCTCTAAACCTTGTTCCTCCTTCCTCCAGAAAATGGCTAACTGGAACACCTAGAACAGAATGCCCCTTCTTGTTGGTGATACATTTTGAAGGCTAAGAATAATAATGGCTATGAGTTATGAATCACACGCTGAAACTTCTCATCCACTGTCTACTCACTCAAGGATAGTGAAGCATTTGGCCCCCCAAATGAAGGAACTGGTGGCTTGGGGCCACAACAAAGTCTGACATCAGAGCTGCAGTCTCTCACTTTGAGTGTTTTCTTGCCTCAGCTATTTGCTATCTCTGTGCCATATTATTAGCAGCCTCTAATAACAGAAATTTTCTCTGTCATTACTGACATGTAACTTCCCCAGAATTTTCCCAGATTCCAATAACAAGTGTCCTGTGCCAGTAGTGGTTTCCAAAATTATTACAGAAATGAATACCACATTAAAACTAACAGGACATAGAATGCATACTGTTGAAAGCAGACTAAATGGCATGGGCAGCCTTGAGAAAATGTGCACAAAATAAAATGGAAAGGAATTGAAAAATGAAAGTGGTAGAAAATATCAATAAATATTAGACACAAACTGGAAAAGATACAATAAAATGAATAAAGCAAAACAAACACCAAAGACTGATTAACACAGACATTTTCTGGTTATTTTTATCTTCAAGGAGAAAAAAGTCTATGACAACATAGGCAAAAATTAGTCCCTCACAAAGGAGAAAATTCAGGCTTATTCAAAGCTGCATTACCGTCCCAACATTTCAGCATCCAAAGTTGGAAGACGTGGAAGGGCAGATGCTATGAAACAACTGCAAGTGTGCACTGCACATATTGAATCCACAGAGAAGACTGAGGCTCAGTGATGCATTAGTTCCAGCTATGAAAAGGAAAGCAAATGCTACAAAATCTTGACATTGTAAAAATAATGTTACAATCAAAAATTAGAAGCAAGATAGGAAATGTAAAAAATGCTGTTGGGCTAAACTATCTCATATTTTGAAATGGTTCGCCATTTCATTAAAAATTGTCCAAAGAGAAAAAAGAGAAGGGGTGGGGGTGGCAGAAAAGTAAGGAAGAGGAAGATGATCCATATCTATAGGCACTGGAGTAGAACAATCTACACTAATAAAAGACAAAGATGCTAATTGACCATA
>NW_005361391.1:2382144-2390353 GCF_000412655.1 Myotis brandtii
GCACAAATTTTTGTGCACTGGGCCTCTAGTTAAGTATATTTATAATTGTGTGTGTGTGTGTGTGTGTGTGTGTGTGTATGTACATATATAATGTGTGTTGAGTGAAAAATGCAAAGCTCAGAACAGTAGGCATAGCATGATCTTATTTTTGTAAAAACAAAATTAGATGTATACACACACAAGTTAGGCTGGAACATCATACTTTAAACTGCTTCAAACTACTAACAGTTGCTACTTCTAGAAACTGGAATTGGAGCAGGATACATGAGACATGTTCACATTTAACTTTATGCACTTATCCCTTTATGTATAGTTTGCATTTTTCAACCTGAGGTTCAGAGCATTAAATACTGTTTGTTTATAGCATACTATTGTCATTGATCTATTCATGGATTGTCTCTCATTTTATGGATGTGCATATTTATGAGTTTCTCCCTTTTGATTTCCACTTTCATTCCCATTTGCCTTTCCCTATAGGCAGTAACACTAATGTGTTTAATATATATCAGTCTCTGCATGTGTTTTGTAATAATATATTTTTAATTTATTTAAATGGTACTGTGTTACATGCTCTGGTCCTCACTTTATAAACTACCACTATGCTTTTAATGTTATCCATGTTGCAGCTAGTGTACAGTTAGTCTATTGCTTCTGACTGTCCCATGGAAATGCCTCCAGCATGCCCACTCTATGGAGATCCAGATAGCACGACTCCCTGCCTCCTCAATAACTCCTCGAGAAGCTGGGCATGATTTCTTTGGAGCATAAAGCCAGGAGCAGGATTGCTGTCTAAATGAAAACGTGTAAACTTAAGTAAGCACTGCCAGACATTTTACTTTTACAAGAAAATGCTAAAAAGAACATTAATGTTTTTAAATTAAAAAAAAAACACTTTAAACTATGGAAAAAAGAAAAAATACTTGATTTATGGTAAGAAGTCTTTTTTTTTTAAGAAAGCTATTAGACATTCTTTACTCAAAACAGTATTGCCATACACAAGAAAATGAAAAGTGTCTATAATGAATCACAATTTTAGAATAAGAACACATTTCTCTTTCACAGGATTGCCTGAATCCTGGCAAGGAAGGTCTCGATAATTTAAATTTAGGTTTTACTAACCTGCGTAGCGCAGGTGCCAGGGGGCCATAGTTCCGACACTCTAGGGCCAGTTGCCAGAGAACTTTAAGTTGAGGAGTGAGTAAGCCGACTGAGTTATACCATGCAATGATGAAGGCTGCTTTATGAAAACATATTTGCCATAACTACATGAAGATTTCTCTTCATTTGTTCGCAGTGAAAAAGCTCAAATACCACACAGTCTGGCTCAAAAGTAGACATGTGACAACTCTAAAAAACTTCGTTGTGTTTTTGTTTTTTTTTGTCAGATAAAAATCTGCCTATCTACTGATGTGAAAAATATAATTTCTGAAATTGGGTTAAATTATACCAAATTGTAGCATAGAGAATTGGTAAGTTAAATATAACAGATTATACTATACTCTCGGGGGGGTCCCTCAGCCCAGCCTGTGCCCTCTCACAGTCTGGGACCCCTCTGGGGATGTCCACCTCAGGGGAGGGCCTAAGCTGGCAGTCAGACATCCCTCTGGCAACCCAGGAGCCCTCAGGAGATGCCCGACTAACGCCTAATCCACTTGATGGCCAGCCATGAGCCGGCTTCTGGCTGAGCAGTGCTCCCCCTGTGGAAGCTTACTGACCACCAGGGAGCAGCTCCTGCATTGAGCGTCTGCCCCCTGGTGGTCAGTGCGTATCATAGAGACCAGTTGTTCCGGTGATTGCACCCTTAGAGTCATTTTGCATATTACCCTTTTATTATATAGGATATTATATAGGATGGCTGAATGGAGCTGTAGGGACAACATTATCAACAACTAGATATTGTAAAGTTATAATTGTTTTACAATTTGTAGCATAAACATACTGTATAATATCCTGTGAGAAAAATTTACATCTGTCATATTTACAGTTGAAATACCATATGATATTACATTTGAAATACAATAGGTTATTAGTTTCAGGTGTATAACATAGTGATTAGACATTTACATAACTTAAGAAGTGTAGGACCCATATGACACCATATATACAGGAGTGGGCAAAAGTAGGTTTACAGTTATGTCTATGGAAAAGCCATGCAGGTTATAATTATTACAATAATGTACTCACAACTGTAAACCTACTTTTCTCCACCCCAGTAGTTATTACAAGTTATTGACTATATTTACTATGCTGTCCTTTATGTCTCTATAACTATTTTTATAACTGGAAATTTATACATCTTAGTCCCTTCCCCTTTTTAACCTACCCGCAATACCCCTCCCATTTGGAAACCATAAAAATATGCTTTGTTTCTAGGAGTTTGTTTCTGTTTTGCTTTTTCATATATTTTACTTTTTATATTCACAATATAAGTGAAATCATGTGGCATTTGTCTTTCTCTGTCGGACTTTTTTCACTCACACACCCCTTAGGTTCATCAGTTTTGTTGCAATGGCCAGATTTCATGCTTTCCGTGGCATTTCATCCTCTTTACCCACTCATTGCTTCCATATCTTGGCTATTGTAAGTAATGCTGCAATGAACATAGGGGTGCATATATCTTTGAATTTGTGTTTTGGATTTCTTCAGATAAATATCAAGAAGTGGAATTTCTGGGTCATGTTATTTTTAATATCTTGCAGAATATCCACACTGTTTTCCATAGTGCCTGTACAAATTTACAAAATCACCAACAGTGCATGAGGGTTCCCATTTCTTCACAGCTTCACCAACACTTGTTTGTAACTTTATTGATGATAGCCACTCTGGCAGGTCTGAGGTAATATCTCATTATGTTTTAATTGACATTTCCCTCATGACTAGTGATGGTGAGCATATTCTTATATGTCCATCTATATGACCTCTTTGGAAAAATAGCTATTCTGGTGCTCTGCCCATCTTTTGGTGCTGAATGAGTTACTTATATATTTGGATATTAACACCTTATCAGATGTATCGTTGGTGAGTATCTTCTCTCATTCAGTAAATTGTCTTTTCATTTTGCTGATGGTTTCCTTTGCTGTGCAAAAATTCTTCATTCATTCATATGAGTCTGTTGAGTTTTTCCAGCATCATTTATTGAAGATACTGTCTTTATTCCATTATATTCATACCTCCTTTGGCATAGATTAATAGACCATATTTATTTCTGGGTTCTCTATTCTGTTCCATTGATCTATGTGTCCAATTTTATTCCAGTACCATGTATTTGTTTGTTTGTTAATCCTAGCCCAAGGATATTTTTCCATTGATTTTTAGGGAGAGTGGAAGAGAGAGGAAAAGACAGAGAGAAACATTGATGTGAGAGAAACAAATCGATTGGTTGCCTCCTACACAAGCCCCGACCAGGGACCAAGCTGGGGAGAAGCCACACCAAGGTGCATGACCTTGACCAGAATCGAACCCAGGGCCCTTTAGTCCACAGGCCAACATTCTATCCACTGAGCCAAACTGGCTAGGGCAGTACCATGCTGTTTTGATTATGATAGTCCTGTAATATAGCTTGCTATCAGGTAGAGTGATATTTTTGCCTTTGTTCTTCTTTTTCAAGTTTTCTTTGACTCTTCAGGGTCTTTTGTGGTTCCATAAACATTTTAGAACTATTTGTTCTAGTTTTTTGAAAAATGCAATTGGTATTTCGATCAGGATTCCATTAAACTGTAGATTGCTTTGGGCACTATGGACATTTTAATTATGTTCTTTTTCCTGTTAATGAGAGCATTATAGATTTCCATTTATTTGTATTTTCTTTCATTTCTTTTTTCAGTGCCTTATAATTATCCAAGCACAGGTTTTTTACCTCTGGGTGAAGGTAAGGCTGGGCTTCCTAACACAGCCACTCTCCCCTTCAAGATGACACGGTCTCTGTAGCAGAGCTGGCTGCTCCAGGAGAGATTTCAGCAGTAGTAGAAGATGCCCAGCCAGGGGAGCCTGGTCTGCCAGTCCCCAACAGTCCTCTGGAATATAACTGTCCCTCTCTCACAAATACACACACTCCCTGCATGTCCACACACTCTCCCTTCTCTCTCTCACTCACACACTATCTTGCAGCCTGCCGTCCCGTTGGCCGCCATCTTTGATCTCCCCCAATACCATTCATTAAAGAGACTCTCTTTACTCATTCATATGTGTATGCTCTTACCTTGTTTGTCAAAAATTAATTCACCATATTGGTGTGGGTCAATTTCTGGGTTCTGGGTTCTGTTTCATATCCCTGTTCTTGCACCAATATCAGGCTGTTTTGATCATAGTGACTTTGTAGTATAATTTGATATCAGGCGTTTTGATCCCTCCAACTTTGTTTTCTTTTTTCAAGATTGGTGCAGCTATTTGGGGTCTCTTTTGGTTATAGATAAAATTTTGGAGTATTTGTTTTAGATCTGTGAAATATGCCATTGGAATTTTAATGGGGATTGCATTGAATCTATAGATTGATTTAGATAATATGGACACTTAATGATGTGGATTCTACCAATCCATGAGCATGGTATATTCTTCCACATCTTCCTCAATCAATTTTTTCTACATCTTCTGGTTTTCAGAGTACAAGTCTTTTACCTCCTTGGTTAAGTTTATTCCTAATTATCTTCATTTTTTGCTGCAGTGGTAAATGGGATTTTTTTTTAGTTTCTCTTTCTGAGAATTTATTATTGGTGTATAAAAATCACATCAATTTCTGGGTGTTGATTTTGTATCCTGCTACATTGCTGAATTTACTTATTAAATTATTTATTAAATCTAGTATTTTTTGGTAGAGTCTTTAGGGTTTTCTGTGTACAATATCATGCCATCTGCAAATAATGAGAGTTTTACTTCCTCCTTTCCAATTTGGATGCGTTTTACTTTTTCTTCTTGTTTGACCACTGGGGCTAGGCCTTCAAGTACTATGTTGAATAAGAGTGGTGAGAGTGGACATTCCTGTCTTGTTCTTGTTCTTACGGGAAATGGTTTTAGTTTTTGGCCCTTGAGTAAGATGTTGGCTGTAGGTTTGTCATATATGACCTTTATTATGCTGAGGTATGATCCCTCTATTCCCACTTTGCTAAGATTTTTCATCAAAAATGGGTATTGGATTTTGTTGAATGCTTTTTTTCTGCATCTATTGATATGATCATGTGATGTTTGCCTTTAAATTTGTTTATGTGATATATCACATTTATTGATTTACAAATATTGTACCAACCTTGTATCCCCACAATAAATCCCATTTGATCATGATGTATGATCTTTTGAATATATTCCTGGATCTAATTTCCTAATCTTTTGTTGAGGATTTTAGCACCCATGTTCATCGGGAATATTAGCCTATAATTCTCTTTCTTTGCAGTGTCTTCATCTAGTTTTAGAATTAAGATAATGAGGGTCTCTTAAAAAGAACTTGGAAGTGTTCCTTCTTCTTGGATTTCTTGGACTAATTTGAGGACAATAGATGTTAGTTCTTTTTTGAACATTTGGTAAAATTCCCCTGTAAATCTGTCCAGACCAGGGCTTTTGTTTGCTGATAGTTGTTTTTTGTTGTTATTGTTTTTTGTTTGTTTGTTTGTTTGTTTGTTTTTATTGCTGCTTCAATTTCATTAGTTGTTATTGGCCTATTCAGGTTTTCTAATTCTTCCTGATTCTGTTTTGAAAGATTGTATTTTTCTAAGAATTTGTTAATGTTGTCCAGCTTCTTGGCATGTAGTTGATCATAGTGTTTTCAAGCAATTCTTTGTATTTCTCTGGTGTCAGTTGTTACTTCACCTCTATCATTCCTAATTTTATTTATGTGGGTCTTCTCTCTTTGTTTCTTGATGAGTCTGGCTAAAAGTTCATCAATCTTGTTTTTCTTTTGGAAGAACCAGCTCTTGGTTTGATTGATTTTATTTTTTTAGTCTCCATATAATTTATTTCTGCTCTGATAATTATTATTTCCTTCCTTCTACTTACTCTGGGTTTTCATGTTCTTCTCTTTCTAGACCTTTAAGTTGTATGGTTAGATAATTTATTAGCAATTTTCTTGTTTCTTGAGATAGACCCATAGTGCTATGAACTTCCCTCTCAGGACTACTTTCACTGTGTCCCATAGATTTGGGTCATGCTGATATATTTTACACTAAGTTCCTTATAGTTCTCATTACGTTCTTTGTGCATCCTTATCATTATTATTTTGAACTCTATATCTGATAAATTGTTTCCTCCATTTCATTTAGCTCTTTTTCTGGAGATTCCTCCTGTTCTTTCATTTGGAGCCTGTTTCTTTGTTTCCCTGTTTTGTTTTGTTTTTCTGTTACTTTGTGTTTATTTCTGTAAGTGAAAAAGACTGCTATGCCTCCCAGTCTTGGTGGAGTGGCCTTCTTGTGGGACCCAGTGGTGAAGTCTCCTTGATCTTCTGATTGGGTGCTCTAGGAATGACCCTTGGATGGGTTATGAGGGTTCTCCTGTTGAATTGGATCTTGTAGGAGAGGCAGGTGGGTGCTTTCTCTCCTTCCAATGCCTCAGTTCTTGCCTGGGTTGCTGGCACCTCCTTGTCACCACCTCTAGCAATCAGGGAATTAAACAAAACACACAAAAAAAGCAATAACAAAACAAACCCCGGGCCCACTTGGCTTTCTATTCTTTCAGCATGGCTGACTATCACTAGGCGGGGCTTCTGCCTAGGCTCTCACCCAGCCATATGTCCAAGTTCCCCTGCTGCCAGGCCCAGATGCTCATGCTCATGTGCAGATTTCTAGCCCAGAGCTGTTCCACAGGTGGGAAGAGGGGTGTCTCTTCTTTGCTCAAGGTTGGGAGAATCCTACTCTTTCCCAAGATACTCATATTGGACACCGCCCTGCTCTGGGGAAAGTTATTTCAGAGAATAATCAGCCCCTCAGATTCACTGCTGGGTGGTCTGCTCAGGCCCCTCTGCTGGTTCAGAGTTCTGCTGAGGGGTTTCTGCCACAGACACTGATCTAGGCCAGCTTCCCAGTCTGGGATTGTAATCCCAGCTGAGGTGCATAGCTTCATGCCTTGGCTCACCCACTCAGTGTCTTCTCCTGACCTCTCTCCACGCTCCATGCTCCATGCTTGCAGTATTTCCTATCAGCCTTTTTCAGCGGTTTTTTCAAGTTGAATGTTCTGCAGATTAGCCACAAGTTTGGTCCCGTATTGGGAGCAAGTGGATGGAACTTACTTAGACTGCATCCATTTTTTTCTCCTCACAATGTGTTCATTGTCTCTTTGAGCAATGATTCTGCCTGTGCCAATTAGGACATATAAATGTAAAGTAATAAAAATTGAAACTCCAGATTGGGAGAAAAGATGGCTGCCGATGGAAAGGCAGACTTCAAGACAGTGTGAGAGTGACAGAACAAGAGGAGAGTGTGTGGACGTACTGAGAGTGTAAATTTGTGGGTGAGTGATAGCTATACTCCAGGGGACTGTTGGAGACTGCTGGATTGGGCTCCCCTAACTGGGCAGACTCCACTGCTGCTGAAATCTCTCCCGGAGCGGCCGGCTCTGCCACGGAGACCGCGCCATCTTGAGTGGCTGTTATCGGAAGCATATACATCCAGAGACCCTGCAACCATGGCAACCAGGGACCAGCTAAGAACCCAGGAACACCGGGTCTCAAGCAGCACAAATACATGGACTCAGAAGAGCCATGCTCCTCCTCATGGAAAGGTCAGATTTTGCCAAGATAAAAGAGAGAGAGAACTACATAACCAGACACCCGGAGAAGACAGATCATGGGGAGACAAAGAAACAGCCCGCATATGAAAGAAAAACAGGCATCACCAGAAAAGGAAGTAAACGAAATGGAGGCAAGCAACCTGTCAGGGAAAGAATTCAGAGAAATGGTCATAAGGTGGATGAAAAGAATGGAAGACAAATTCAACAATATGTGTAAGAACCAAGAAAAAATGAAGAAGAACCAAGAAGAAATGAAAAATGACATCACTGCTATAAAGAACTCAATAGAAAGCATCAACAATAGACTAGAAGAAACAGAGGACTGCATCAGTGAGCTAGAAGACAAGGTAGGAAAAAATACCCAAGCAGAGCAGCTTCTAGGAAAAAAAATTAAAAAGCAGGAGGAGAGCCTAAGAGAACTTTGGAACAACATGAAAAGAAACAACATCCACATAATAGGGATGCCAGAAGGAGAGGAAACTGAGCAAGGAATAGAAAACCT
>NW_005361391.1:2391200-2391764 GCF_000412655.1 Myotis brandtii
TACAAAGTCATGCAAAGGAAGGGTCTGAATCCAAGAATACTGTACCCAGCAAGGCTATCAATCAAAATTGAGGGTGAAATCAGGAGCTTCACAGACAAAAAAGGACTACGGGAGTTTATTACCACCAAACCAGAAATGCAAGAAATGCTAAAGGGTCTGCTGTAAAAAGCAAAAAAATAGGAAATGAAGAAGGAACACAGGAGTACAGAATAAAAATAGCGACAAACAAGTATCTATCAATAATAACTTTAAATGTAAATGAATTAAATGTCCCAATCAAAATGCATAGGGTAACTGAGTGGATAAGAAAACATGCTATCTACAGGAAACCCACCTCAGAAAAAAAGACGCACACAGACTAATGGTGAAGGGATTGAAAGGGGTTTTTCAGGCGAATGGAAATGAAAAAAAAAAAAAGCTGGGGTAGCAATACTTATATCTGACAAATTAGATCTCAAAGTGAAGGACATAAAAAGAGATAAGGAAGGCCACTTCATAATACTAAAGGGAGCAATCCAACAAGAAGAAATAACTCTGGTAAACATATACGCACCCAATATAGGA
>NW_005361391.1:2393967-2394601 GCF_000412655.1 Myotis brandtii
GATGAACAAAAATAGATACAGAGGCAGAGCAGCATCAAACAGACTGTCAAACTACAGCAGGAAGGCCTGGGAGGGTTTGGGGTGTTGGGGGTAAGAGATCAACCAAAGGACTTGTATGCACGCATATAAGCAAAACCAAAGGACACAAGACACTGGGGGGTAGGGGAGTTGGGGGGAAGGTCAAGGGTGGAAAAACGGAGACATATGTACTACTCTTTGTAATATTTTAAGCAATTAAAATAAATAAATAAATAAATAAATAAATAAATAGGCCAGATTACAAAAAAATTGAAACTCCAACATCCAGATGCTCACATTGAAATTTAAATGGATAAACTTAAATGTCAAAATGCTGAGATTAATGCATTAATCCTCTGTTTACCCTAAGTCAGTTTTCAACATTAGGTTCCATGTGTTGAGCTTATTGTATACTTTAGGATCAGAAAATGTGCCCCAGTAACTCAATGCCTGGGCATCAAGAAAAGTGAAGTGTTTATGTATATCTACCCATCTGTATGCATGTGTACAATGTGCCTTTCATTCATTTGTTGACTCATTAACTCATTCATGTTGTGATTTAGATTCCATTCACTTTTAAAAACTGAAAGGCAGAGTTGGAGGGGGAAAGGATGCA
>NW_005361391.1:2394953-2429711 GCF_000412655.1 Myotis brandtii
TCTGACTGCCAGCTTAGGCCCGTTCCCCCGGGGAGTGGGCCTAAGCCGGCAGGTGGACATCTCTCGAGGGATCCCAGACTGCAAGAGGGCGCAGGCCAGGCTGAGGGACAACCCCTCCCCCCCAGTGCATGAATTTTTGTGCACTGGGCTTCTAATATATATTGAGAGAGAGAGAGAGAGAGAGAGCTAAGATTTTTACATAAACATCTAATTAATCATACAAAATTTTATTTTGCAATCTACTCATCATTTTAACATAATTTCATGTCATTTTACTATATAAATTATAAGCAACCAGAGGATAAAACTCAAATCTAAGCAATAGTCTTTGTTTTTAACATCATAGAGATTTTAACTGCTTAATAAATGTTTTAGGGTTATGAAAGCAGCAGCTATGCCTGATAAAAATATAGTAGAGTTGCATGCAGCAAGTACAGAATGCATTTGTGCTTATGATCCTACAGTTAGGAGTTATATTTAATATGCTAGTAGGATTAACTTTATAAGTAGTTATATATGATATTACAATATAAGTTATATAAGTAAATAGAAGACCACTGCTCACAGACACGCAGTTTTATACCTGGCCAGGGAACAAAGGTCTGTTGTAATAAACTTCTCCTCCAGTCTAAGGTGATATGGTCTGGCTCTGAGATGGTGAGCTACTTTACTAAGAGAGTTAGAAGGCTAAGCACTGGATGGGCAGCCTTGAACAACTAAAGAGGCACATCTGTGTTAAAAGAGAGGCCACCCTATAAAAACATGAAAGCAGTTCAATATTCTAAAGCAGTGTTGTGGCTACTTGTTCCAGAAAAAAATATCCTCAATGCAGAATGAGTTTGATGAAAGCAGTCATCTTATTGGGTGAGAGGTTGGCCAAATGGCCTCAAAATACTGTACTTTGTCAGTTCTAAGGTTATCCCTAAAAATGTGAGATGCTCTACACATTCAAAGAGTTGAAATGTTTAACACCAAAGAAATAAACCTCCACAGAGATGGGCAGAATGACCATCACCGTCAGGGCTGAACTAAAGACAAGCAAACCAACACAGGTGTGAACAATGATCAAGGAAGGCTGTTTCCTCAGGCTTTTGCAACTTTTCTAGTTTGATACTTAAGAGGTTTTCAACCTTCTTCGTGCATATTTGGATACTGGTGGTAGGAAATAAGACAATAAAAAGAAAGGATTTGGGGAGCTGAATTAAAACAAGCAACATAAAAAAGGTCAAGGCAAACTTCACCCAGTTTCTGGAGCACTGGGTGAGAGGTAGACATTACTAGAGATTTACAATATTTGGGAAACCCAGAGAGATTACTGTTTGTTTCAATGTCTTTAAAGAATTCTGAAGAGCAACAGAAAACAAGCTCCTATGTTACAATTACTGTTTGTATAAAGATACAGTGAAATGAGAGAATTCAAGAGTGGACCACAAAAGATCTTCATGATGAAGTGAAGAGTGCAAAGTTAATCAATCTATAATTTTTTTATGATTCAAAACACATTTCTCTGAAAATGTTCCAATGTCTAAAATATACATATCACTTCTCCAAATTTCAATATGCTGAGTTAGGAAGTCAAGTTAGACTACATATGTATTAAACATATATATGGATCTGACTGCCGGCTAAATCATTTATTACACATAAAATTCCAATTTGGGAAATTCTTATAATTTTAATTAAGTATTTTTAATAAAAAACTAATTTATTAAAACTTTAAAATATAAGTAATGTTCTATTCAGACATCCAAATCCATGTAATTTGGCAAACGGTTCAAACATCTGCTTCGAAAGCAGGCTTAGCAAACGTTAGCACAATCATTTCTCCATCCTCACTAATACTGTGTAGGTATTACACAGAGATTATTGGAAATGAACAGAAAGGCTTCTAAGTTTTCATTAAATCACAAATAAGCCATGGCTTGAGAAGATTCCCTTTAATTTGTAGAGCTAATATGGCACCTGAGGGAGAAAGCTCAGGCAATCATTTTACAAATAGGAAAAGTGATTCCAGAAAGATAAGCTAATTCCCCAATGACACCCAGTGGGTTCGCGGTACAGTCAGGTTCAGAAATTGGACCTGTGCACTCCCTCGCCTGCAAACTTGTTCTCTCCCAGGACTTCTAATCAACTATTTTGGGTTCACTTGAAATAACATAAATCAATCTATATTTGTTTGAAATGAAATCCCTGACAGAAGTGAAGGTGGGCAAAGGGAACGAGGCGATGGGAACATCTGTAATAATATCAACAATAAAAATAAAGTTAAAAAAATTTAAATTGTTAAGGCATATTATAGTTGATTTTCTAAAATCCACTAATACCTCTTAGAAAATAAATTTGGAGATTTACACAATAAGATTTCTAAAGTACCATATGTTAAAAGCCAACAGTTTTATTGAGATATAATTTTGTACCATATAATTCAATCATTGAAAGTGAATAATTCAATGATTTTGAGTATATTTACCGAGTTGTAAATTCATCACCACAATTTTAGAATTTTCTTACCTCAAAGAACTTCTACTCCCCTTAGTCATCATATTCAAACCTCCATCCCACCACAGTCCCAGCCCTGGGCAACCATCTACCTTCTGTCTATAGGTTTGCCTACTTAGGACAGTTCACATAATATAGAACTAGAACCAAGCAATACATGGTCCTTTATAACTAGTTAAAGCCATTTTTGTAAAGACCTAAAAGCAAATCTGTATTCAGAAACATTTCTTTAAATCTTTGCTCTCTTCCCTTTTTAAGTAATCTTGGTAACTTTGCAAAGTGAGTTCAAACTTTATTTCCCCTATTTCTGAAATGTGGTTTTACTTTTATCATCGGGAACATGATAAACGTTTTGCCATACTGGCACTCTCCCAGAAAAGTAAACTGTTCCAAAGCTATTACATATTATTTTGTGACCCCTGCTGGCTGAATATAATAATGTATTTCAAAATCAACCCCTTGGAACTCTTTTCCTATCTCAAATCGGAAAATAATGACCAGAGCTCATGACTTTAAATTAGCATAAAATGTGATTTAAATTTGGTTGCTGAATGTAAGTATCCTATTAAAGAAGTTATACAGTTTTGGGTTAGACCAAAAGCTGTTATCAAAACCCTGTTCAAAATTGTTGCCTTCTTAAATCTTTTCATTTTTCTCAAGAAAAATGCTTAATCCTAAATAATATCATTTTAATTTTAACAAAAACATAAAATCTGAAAGCACTTTCATTAATGTTCAAAAGAATAAAATGCACAAGAGATAAAGACTTTAATAAAACAATGTGTGAAACTACTAATGAAGTGGGAAAAATATATAAAAATTCAAAACATGAATAACAATTAAATTCTATGACATGGAACTGTAAAAATGATTTTAATACAGTTATTAACATAGATATCGCTTTTTTTAGTATTTCACAATTTTAAATGGCTTTAAAATTAAATCTTTAATGTTTACTTACTACTTTGCCTATCCTTCTTTCCTTTGTTTGTAAATTAAAATAGAGGGACAATGATAGAAAATAAAATTCATAAACAACTTTCTGTGGTCTTCATAACAGCTTAGTGCTCCAGCTTCATAAACATTCAAATTCCGTAATTGTAGCAACAGTGCTTCAAAATCTATGCTTAAAAGTCTCAGGCCTTTAGCCATTTTTAAAACCATTATCTCCAATTATGCAGAAAGCTTTAGAAATGTTCAGAAGTAAATAATTGATTTAACATTAATTACTCTGAATTTCTCTCCTGGTTTTAAAAAAGAAGAACTAACATCAAAAATTCATTTAGAGCAAATGAATGAGTGTGTTTTATTAGACTTTTATGTTATTTCTATGTCCTGGATAAGTTTACCAAGAGTACTTTATTCTATTTTATAGAGATTTTAAAACATATCCATGTACTGCCTAAGCCAAAAAGTTTTTTAAAAATCAGTTTATTTGTAAATAAATAAACCTTTTGAGTTAAAGGGTGTAAATGGGTTACTATACTTTTTAAACAAATATTTTAAAATTAATTTTAAAAATTAATTTATAATTCAATACATTTTTAAATCAGTTATGTGTAAGTAACAAAGCTTTTGAATTAAAGGGTGCAAATTGGGTTACTGTACTTTTTAAAATAAATATTATTAATAAAACTAGAGGCCCGGTGCACGAATTTGTGCATGGGGGGGGGGTCCCCTCTGGGTGGCCTGCAAGGATTAGGCCGAAACCCACAGTCCAACACCACCTGTAGCTCCTAACTGCCGTTCCCACTCATCCTGGCCCCACTGTGCCTGCTGCAGGCTTCGCCAAATCAATCCTGATCAGGAGAGACTCATGCTGCCACAGCAGCACTTGCCATCCATGAGCCCTGCATCTGGCACCCTCCCAAGGAGAGTGGCCTGCAGGATAGGGCTGAAACTGGCTCTCCGGCATCCCCCGACGAGGCCTGGATTGCAAGAGGGCACAGGCCAGACTGAGGGACCCCACCAGTGCATGATCGGTGCAGGGAGGGACTGTGGGAGGGCTTCAGGGCATGTCCTGCCTGTCTCGCTCAGTCCCAATCGGCCGGACCCCAGCAGCAAGCTAACCTACTGGTCAGAGCTTCTGCCCTCTGGTGATCAGTGCACATCATAGCAACTGGTTGACCAGTTGATTGTCTGCCCCCAGGTGGTCAGTTCATGTCATAGCGAGTGATTGAGCAGCCTTAGCATATCATTAGCATATTATGCTTTGATTGGTTGTTCTGCCATTTGGTCTATTTGCATATTACTCTTTTATTATATAGGACTAGAGGCACGGTGCACAAAATTCATGCGGGGGGGGGGACTAGTGGTCCCTCAGCTCGTCCTGCACCCTCTCCAATCTGGGCCCCCTCAGGGAATGTCCAACTGTTGGTTTAGGCCCCATCCCTGCCAGTTTAGGCAGTCGGACATCCCTCTCACAATTTGGGACCGCTGGCTCCTAACCACTCACCTGCCTGTCTGCCTGATCGCCCCTAACCACTCACCTGCCTGTCTGATCAGCCCTAATTGCCTCTGCTTGCCAGCCTGATTGCCCCTTAACTGCCCCCCTGCCAGCCTGGTTGCCCTTTAACTTCCCCCCTGCTGGCATGGTCACCCCCTAACTGCCACCCTGCCGGCCTGGTCACCCCCTAACTGTCCAGAAGGAAGTCAGACATCTGGAAGATGTCCAGTCGACCCAGTCTAATTAGTATATTACCCTTTTATTAGTATAGATATTTTAAATGTATAAATAAGATATGGGTAATAAAGTATGTCCTTTGGAAAATACAGACATTTTATATAAGTGCAAAGCAAAATGAAGAAAGGATTTTGCATTGAATCTGCAATTAGACAAAGCAGGCTCAGGAAACCCACCCAGTACTTCAAACACTTCAAACACAGGGACCTCATCATCTGCTGGAAGTGAGAGAAAGGGCAAGGAAGTCCCTCTTCACCCATCACTGCAAAGGAGAAATACCCTTTTCAGGACTACCAGTAGGACTTACGTGTAAATCAAAACTGGATGACGGCATTGTGTTTACACTGGACATTATGCCATAGTTAAAGTGTATTTCCATACTCACTATTATAGGTACCTCTTTGGAATGGTAAAATTTTAATACAGAAAATAATGCTGGGTGGGTTTCCCTCCCTTTGTTATTATATATCATTGCCTACAAGATTGATCCAAGATACTGCTCCCTAAATAAAACAGCCATACCTTCTCACATATTTCTGACCTACAAAGAATATTAGCTTATCTTAGCACATTTCCTGTGCTTTTTATTCAATTGTAGGTGACCTTTATTTCTGTGCTATTGAATCCTTTATTTTTACTTGTCAAGAAGTCAAAGAGAAACTTAAAATGTTGGAAAAACATTTTCTAAGAATTTTATTTATTTATGTTGCATTTTGTAAAAAGCTAGCTCAACCCATCTTTCCTATAGAAGAAGAAATAAAAAATTAGAGAATGATTTATTTTCTAGGCCTGGTGATGCTAGATGATGGGTTATCTATAAGGGGCTAATGAGAATAGGAGACCTTGTCTTAAAGGAGCTCTACCTCTCCTCAGAAAATAGCCAGTTACTATGCACAACCCCAGCAGGCTTTAATATGAGTCAGTGAACTCAGCCTCGTGGTCCTTGGATATATCGGTACTTACTCTATGAAACAGTGAAACACGTGTTCAGCTGAAATCTGATCTTTCTGCTCATCAGTCCCCAAGATGCAGAGATTAGGGAGAAAAGACAGAAGCTTGTTGGTGACAAAAGCAGACAAATTAAGAGCAGTCTCCAAGTACATTTTCTTAGAGCAAGGGAGACTTTAGAAATTGGTAGGGTAGACGCTTTTGGTAACGTGCATTTCTAGGAGACAGACTTAGGCCCGGTTACCTGGCAAACGTGCACAGCCCTCCCTGGAGCAGCCCCGGGCACCAGCACAGCCCGGTGTCCCTGCGCTGCGCCAACACCAGGAGCCCCACGCTGACAGCGGCCAGACACTACGGACGCAGGGAGGCTCTGGCTTCTGTGCTGGGGTTCCTGAGGTTACAAATTCATTTCTTCTCTGTCTGGATTTGTTACTTGCTTCGATGTCTTGGACGAACTCCATCACGTGGGGACACTGAGACAAATGGTAGCAACAGGCACCTCCGCACTGGGGAAGCAGCGTTCCCAGGGGCAATTGGGGAGATTCTGAAACAGTTATTACTTATCGTGATTAAATCTCTTCTTTCATTTTTGCATTTTGTTGTGAACCAATGAAATATGTGAATAGGATGTTCCATGAAAACCTTCTTTAAAATGTCCTATGAACATTTTAAATGCATCTACTTACATGAAAAGCCCTATATGCCATTATATTTATTGAGAAACCTTTTTTTTTTATTTCCTGGCAAAATTTCAATCTATACCCTTAGTTTCATTCTCTTACACTTCACTCTCTTTAGTACTAGAGGACTGGGGCCTGACAATATCTAGGACAATAAGGTTCATTGGGAAGGCTCAGCTGGAACAAGGATATTTCCCCCCTGCTTTCGCCTTAACAGATAAATAATATGGGAAGGAAAATAGAAAAGACCTTTGAGAAAGACCACTCCTCAGGCTGGTGCTGCAGTTTTCCTCCCTCCAACTTAATCACCATCTCCTAAAATTAGACATGCGCCTTCTAAACAAACTCAGTGGACTCCCAGGGCCATCTCAGCACTCCCAAACCCCACAGAGCTCTCCCGCCTCATTCAACAGAGCTGGCAAGTCAAGGAATAGAATGAAGTCACCATTATGAAAATCATGCTGCAGTTTCCAGCAGTAAGTAAGCATCTGACAAATCCATTGTTAATTTGTGAAAAAGTCCAGTTTTGGATTTAAACTAGAAACTTTACATTACATTTTTGTTACACATCGCAGATCACAGGCGCACTTCACAAAGTTGCACTGATTTTGCACACACAAACAATTACCTGAATATATGTATTTATGTACATATACAAAAACTACTATAGTTAATTTATTCAGACTTCGTTAAAAGTATCAAAATAGTTTATTAATACCATTTTTAACAGAAAATAATTTTTTAAGCAACATATAACCAGACACTAGGATCTTGAGATACTCTAAATTCTGGTGAAAAATGTTGAATAAATTTCTTCTATTAAAAAAGTCTCAGGATATGAATGAAAAGTAAAATATGAACAATAAATATTTTAGTAAATGTTATCCACAAAAGTCTTTTAAACTGCATTTTAATCTTTAGATTGTATGATCTAAAAAAAAATCTCTTTTTTAGTGGTAAAACTTACAAATAAAATACAAAAAAAAACAAACCTGAGGTGAGAAAGAAATTGCATTAGTTATATTTAATGCCATTTTAAAAGCTGAGTCGAAATTGAATGTCAAAGAGTCAACATTTATTATACACGTGCTCGAGCTCGTTAAAGCCTGCATGGAGTGCTAAAATGCCCCATAGGGGTGCTCAAGTAGTGATGGAGTGGTCGGAAAATGCAACGCATGTTTCCAATAGTCAACAAAGCTGTGCCACATCGATCATGAAATACCTGGAGCGAATCTTGCTTTTCAGTTTTTTGTCACAGCATCATCTCTGTTTACGTTAGGTATTTGCATCTCGCAGTCTGTTTAACAATTTCCTCTGAAGCAGAAGTTGGAACATTTGAAAGAGAAGGGAGTGGGAGCAGGCAGTTCTGCTTGGCTAGCTTCAGTCTGAAAGAAGTTATCTATTTCTGAGTTGTCTGAGGGGCCGGGGAGCATCTGGACCCAAGGCAGGACAGGGAAGTGGAGCAGCTTCTTAGCCCCTCCTATGCGTTTCCTGTTCTTCCCTAGCTTTATTTGGGGGGAGGGTGTAGGGGAAAGCTTCCTTATTTGGTAAAAAGCAAAATTTCAGGCAGAACTTCAGGCACATATTAAAATGTAAGTGCAAAGCAAATACCAAGGCCAAATCTAAGTAATTTTTGGATTGTCATTATTTTTTATTGTTACTGTGTTTCTTCTTTTTTCCTTAATTAAGAAATAAAGAGACAAATGCTACAATGATAGAAAATGTACACATTTTCTTATAATTTATTTTCATATCCAAGGAAATAAGTGGGCACATTACTCATTAACATAGCAAACACTTCCTTCCCAAATCATCCTCCCCGTCACAGTTACTGAGCCTCTGTCCACATTATAAGGATTTGTCTCCGTTCCAAAGAAAGCTCATCAGTTAAAGCAAACATTTCAGCATTTCTGGTCGCTCTAAGTAAGGCTGGGATTGATTTCCATCATAACCTCGGCTTTTTGGGTTGAGACTAATTTGTTAAGAGAAGCTTCAAAGATCTGAAACTTTCTCTTTTTTTAAAAAGTTTTTTTTTCTATTTTTCAATTATAGTTTACTTTCAATATTATTTTGCTTTGGTTTTAGCTGAGTGGTTAGACAGTCATATACTTTACATAGTGTTCCCCTTGATATTCCCTACCAACTAGTACCATACATAGTTATTACAATATTATTGACTGTATTCCCTATGCTGTACTTTACATCCCTGTGCCATTTTGTACTTCTTAATCCCTTCACCTCTTTCACTCAGACCCCAAACAAACTCCCCTCTGGCAACCACCAGTCCTCTCTCTGTGTCTATGAGAGAGACCTGAAACTTTCATGTCAGCCCTCAGTTAACACAATCAGTACACCCACTGTAGAGCAGCACTACAGTATTTTTGGCAGTAGCGTAAATCTCAAGGAAATAGTGCAAAATCCAAAGAAGAACAGATTCCATGCACAGGTCCAATTCAATAGAAAACTTGAGCAGAAAATGGAGAGTTAGGAGGAGAAAGTACAATTTTGTGAAGAATTGGGCTGAGGCTTTCTGGGTCTGTGGATTTGTATGGTCTGAACATGTGTTTCCCCTGGGTACACAGCTGTATACCTTTCATGACCACTTTGTTTTGCTACATGCATAATGACAATCACAGCTTCCACTAATTCACACAATAATCAAGATGTCATTGCCCCCATTTTACAGATGAGAAATGATATAATGAACTCAAGCCACCCAGCTTGTGTCATCTGTTTTATTCTGAGCTCATGTGTTGTACATACAACTCGTCAAATGGTGAAGTTGGAAGGGGTATTCAAACTGATCACTAGGGTAATCTATTTTTAAATCTGTAGCACAGAAAAGAAAACTCCAGAGGGTATAAAATATGCATGACTATGCAACCTATTGTGATTGAGTAAGAGTTCTTTTTCATGGTGAAGGAAGTCTCTCTTTAGACTGCTACCTGTAAAATGCTATGACTCTACTAAACGGAGTACACCTTCAGGCTATGGTGAAGATCAGATGAACTAGCATGATTCGTGTGGACCTCCTGACACACACAGTGCCACTCCTCTCCTCCTACAATGGATGAGCAACAGTATCTAAGGCTACATTAATGATAAGAAAAGTTGATGAAAAATGCATGAAAACACACGTAGGATTCTCTTAGAAGATCCACATAAAAGACTCGTCCATGGGCACAGGGACATTCTAGACTTCACAAATAGCACAGACTGTTTTTCTATCATTGGGTATTCAGCCAATGCTATTTTCATTCCCAAGAGTGTTTTGAAGGGAATCCATGATATCTGAGAACTTCTGCTGTTAACCATTTAATCACTCACCACTCACTTGAAAAAGACACTTTGTATCTAAGAACTTTCTGCTGTTTTACGCAACTTCTCCTTTTAGAATTCAAATCTTATTAAACAGCAGGCAGAATAAAGCATTTCTCCTTTTTTTTTTTCCATTCTAAATTTGGTATAAGAAATCTGATCTTGAAACTTCCTGAATATTAAAATTGCTGGCTCTGGTTCAAATTGATTAGAAAACAGCTGAATTAATAGGGCGATGGTAGAAAAGGGTACAGATGGAAGTAGGCTTTGATCATTTATGAATTAGCTGTGTGTCTTGAAAACAATTCTACTCCCTTGGCCTGTTTCCTCACCTTTAAGATAAAACTGGTTGGCTATATAATCTCAGAACTTGAATTTCTAAATTCTGTGATTCAAACCCAGTGCTCTCTGACACCCACATGCGACTATATGGTTCCTGAATAAAACCTAAGAGGGAGAGCTAGCTGCAAAATGGTCTGGATCCAAATTACTTGGACCGAATTTGAAGCATCTCGGGGTTGTAGATTGCCCAGCCCTCACTTGTTCCTTTTTGGTTGCTGGTTTTGCAACACTCTATAAAGCTCAAGTGGAAAGGAAGGAAATGACAGGTGTTAGATTCGTAGGGAAGAGACACAAAAGAGACTTTGACTTTACCTATATGCTTTACTTATTTTATATAAAGAATAAACTAAAGTATATTTTAACACATTAACATGTGTTAATCTTGAAAGGTGAGCACTTGAATTTTTGTTATATTATTTTCAGCATTGTATTTATTTTGAATAGAAAAGGCAGCAAGAGACATTAAACAAAATATTTTAAGAAGAAATTTAAGATTTCCTGAATTAGATTAACAAATTTAGAAAATTTGAAATCAGATATGTATTTTATTTTTCTATTCTTACATTTTTAAATAAATTGAATATTTCTGCCCTGGGAAAAAGATAGAAAAATTCAGAAATCACAAACTAATGTTTGCAACTGAATTGATATTTTGGTTTACTACATCAGGCACAATAGATACAAAATGTTCACAATTCTTCAAATTCTCTATTGTCAATATCTTTATTGTCAAACCAACTTCAGCAAAATTATAATTCCATCAAGCTAAACACAATTCAGTATATTTATTCTTGCATTAATTAGACAATTTCTGGTTGTGAGGAAATTGATACCCTGGTCTTCAATGACTAGTTGTAAACATTTATTTTTGTACAAAATGTGTATGTACATAAGATGTACATCAAGCTTACAAGAAAAATTTTTGAAAAAAATATAACCTGTGCTACAGGTGATTTTAAATTCCTAGATATGCAGTATAATCTCTTAACTCTGAAAGAAAAGTGTTAAACCACAAAGCCAAAAAAAAAAAAGATATGGTGGTTAATATGGGCATGCATTGGGTAACAAAACAGGGCATATTTGCTGGAAAATTGTCTCATACCATTCACAGGAACTGCAAGAACAGAAAATATTATTCTATCCTAGTTAATATCAGGAACTAAGTAGCAAGTCACATTATCAAATAACTTTTATTGACTTCTGAAAGAAAACCTGAAAGGCAAATATAGCAGTAAAAGCTTATACAAGTAAGCAGCAAAATAAAACTTTAAATAAATACCTAAACAGGTGGTTATAGCATATGTACACAAAACATTTTTGTTTCAAAGAATATAGAAAAATAATTTTGAAGATAATATAACATCATGCTTTGTATGATTGAAAGCATATCCAACCCTAATATTAATACAAATAAGAAAAGTGGATAAATAATGTATTCCAATAGAAACTGATATTTCAATAACTATCATTTGTGCATATACAATAGGCAGAATGACCATGAAGAAAAAAGTATTAAAAGTTTCCACTTTAATCCTCACAAACTAGAAAACCAGCATCTTCAAAAGCAGGGAAACTCCCCTCCCCACCCCCTCTTTGGAAATCCATTCTGGCTGCTGGAATCCAGATGATTCTCTTTCATCATCACTGGATTCTCTCCGCTGAACGCTAAGCCAGTACTATCTTCAAACAATAAATCATTCTCCATCATGCTGGAGGCATTGCTAATTCCACATTTTCAGAGATTTTACCACTACCTCTTGATAGTAGGCATTTCATGAAGTCTTAAATCACTCCCGCATTGTCAGAGGGCCACTTCCTTCCCCTGTCAGGGTCACTTTAGAAGCCCCGGCTTGCTCCCACCTGTTCCATTCCTTCTTCCGGAATCCTTAAATCCCACAAAGAGTCACATCTGAAACTCACACTGGCCTTATCCTATCCGGATTACAGCTAAACAAATATATCCTCCCAACACTTGGCACAGACTAGAGTTGAGTTTTAAAAAAGCTTCACAGGTTGCCTGAACCTCTCTTCCTCTATTAACAATTTCACTCCATCCACATTTATCCACCATTTGTATGGAAGCAAACAAATTTTATCTGGGATTCTTCTGGTACAATATTTCTTCTTATAATTAGACACGATGGCCTTTCATGAAATTGGCTCAACAAAATGACACAACTCTATAGGTGTTTTCTTATTTTCAAAAGTTGTAATTGGCACAAATTACACCTCTTTTTTTTTTCTTTTGGGATGCACAATTACTCGCACTTGGGTGAGGGGGACTTCTAGACACATGGGGGAGTCAAGGAAATGTGTTAGACCACAAAGCTATGCTGAATTTTAAATGGCATTTTAGTCTCGGTGACTTCTGAGATTTCTTATCTTTTTTACTTTCTTATATCCAGTATTCTGTACTTGATAATATAAACAAACAAAGCTTTGGTTATACTTACCATCTATAAAAGGTGAAAATTAGCCTTTTTTCCTAACATCATAATTCATTTGTTAAAGTTGATGGTTTCAACTTAATATGCAGTTAGTATATTTTGTGCTACCTATAAAACTCCTTATAATCTATAGCAACAACAAAAAAGTTGATCCATCTGTCTATTGTTACCAATCATTGTTCATACATTTTTATTTTAATGACCACTGAATTCTCCAAGTTTCTTTTATCTAATATTTAAATTTATAAAATGTTGTGTTTTTGTTCATATTAGAGATTATTTTTGTTGTTGTTCTTATGCTGTGATAGCTACCAGCTTCTTCTCTTCTAGATTTCTAGAATTCTTATTATTTATTCTGGTTTCAGTGGGCAAAATGACACTCAGCACCTCATTCTTCATTTATTTTACTGAATAATTAATATGTAGCAATGCTTTCACTGTTTTTGAGCCATGGGCCAGGGTACCAACAAATATAAAACTAAAATGTGAAGGGAATTAGCAAAATTATACTTATGAGCAAGTAGTTTGCTATTTTTTTAAAAGGCAACAATGTGTGGGAAACTGCAGCCTTGGCTAAGTTACTATGTGAAGTCCCCCACCACTAGGAGAACACAGCATAGCTGTTGTCCTGTTGTTCACCCTTTGGAAATGGTAAGCTTATGGACTGTGTTTTCCATCAACATTTTCTTAACATTTCTAGGTGCAGTTTTCATTTATTTTGTGCATGTTTTTTAGAGTTAACAGAGTAAATAACTTAAGAAGTGACATTGACGTTAGCTGTGTATACTGTTAAGTAGTGACAGTAGGTGACATGAACTTCCTTCCGCCTTTAAGTCAATCTGTTCTTTCATGTCTTCAGTTTTTAACATTCTATTTATAATACAGACACTGAATACAGGGTCATTCTCTGTTACAGTTCTTTGGTGAGGAACTAATTCATCTTTTATATTATCAAGTACAAAATATATAAGAAAGTAAAAAAGATAAGAAATCTCAGAAGTCACCGAGACTAAAATGCCATTTAAAACTCAGCATTGCTTTGTTGTTGTTTTTTTTGTTTTGTTTTGTTTGTTTTTTTTTACCTTTAATTTGATTGGTTTAATTCTTTTTTTTTTATTTGCTAAAAGTATTACAAAGGGTATTACATATGTGTCCTTTTTTTCCCCCCCGCCCTTTACAATCCCCTGCCCTCCCTTCCCCCCCAGTGTCTTATGTCCATTAGTTATGCTTATATGCATGCATACAAGTCCTTTGGTTGATCTCTTACTCCCCTCAGCATTGCTTTGTGATCTAACACATTTCCTTCACTCCCCCATGTGTCTAGAAGTCTCCCTAACCCAAGTGCAAGGACTTGTCCTCCATTCATCATTTGCCATTCAGGTGGTACAGCTGCTCCCTGTCTGCATTCCTGCTCCTACTGCCACAACCAACTCTTCTCTCTCTATCCTCCTCTTTGCTCCCATTTATAAGATCTGCTGCATAAACTACTGCAAAGTTTTTGCTTACCATCTCATCTCTACTGACCTCTTTATTTGAGCACAAATTATCATTAACCCACTTATTTGAAAATTATTTTTTGAGCACCTAGTATGTAGTGGGCACTCCTCTAGGCACTGGACATACAGTATTAATAAAACTATAGCTCCCATTCAAGTGAGCTATAAACAGAATGGAGAACAGTACAAAAAATAGTAAGAGGTGAGAACAACTGGGTCAAGATGGCAACATAGATAACTGTGGTACTCACCTACTCCTACAACCACATCACAATTACAACTAAACCACAAAACAACCATCATTCAGAATTACTGAAAATATGGCTGAATTGAAGCTCTACAACTAGAGAATTAAGGAAGAAGGCACAGTGAAACTAGTAGGAGGGGCAGAGACACGAAACTGTCTGGTCCAACACCCATGTGTGGCAGCTTTTTAATCTGGAGGGATATCTTAGCTGCAGAAGTTTCTGTGGGGAGCAAGGAGTCCCAGTCCCCTCAGCTCAGGGTTCCAGTGCCGTTAAGAGTAGTTTACCTGACTTTGGGCTGTGAAAACCAGCAGGAATTGTGTCTGAGTGACATGGAGACTGCTGGAGACCCAGGCAGTTCCTCTTAAAGGCACATGGACTTACTTTGACTCACTCTCTTTGAGATCCTGCACAGGGGAAACAGCTTGAAAGGATCCAGCGACATACATATGGGGATGAACTAAATTATCTGGCATCAGGGCAAGAACTGGGGGGCTGCTTTCTCCCAGACAAGAGTGCTGGCAGAAGCCATTTTATACGAGGCCCCCCTCTACCACAGAGTAGACAGGCAGGAGCCATATATGAGTCTCCATCCACCAAGCCCACACTTTTTGCCCTACCCTAGTGATTCCCTGAGAACCTGCCAAACCCAATTTTCTGCCTCACCCAAGCTATTTGGAGTGGCTTTTCCATATGAATGACCTATCCTGGCTAAGGCTTCAGACTTTCCTAAAATCTCTCAAAAAAAGCAACAGCTGGCCTCAGCATACCCCTATACCCCTCAATAAGTGATCGCAGGCCTGGTACTAGCAGCAGCCTGCCAAGGTTCACAGCTTGACTTCTCCTGAGCATCTCCAAGCCCAACACAAGCAGATATTTGGAGTGGCTTTTCCATATGAATGTCCTATCCTGGCTAAGGCTTCAGACTTTCCTAAAATCTCCCAAAAAAAAGCAGCAGCTGGCCTCAGCATACCCTTATACCCCTCAATAAGTGATCGCAGGCCTGGTACTAGCAGCAGCCTGCCAAGGTTCACAGCTTGACTTCTCCTGAGCATCTCCAAGCCCAACACAAATAGCAGCTATCTGAAGATTGCTCTGTAGCTTGTGCCAGAATGCCCCAGGAAGGGCACAGGCAGTGGCTGGCTTTGCTCCTCCTGGGAGACCCCAGAACCAGTGTACCCAGTGGTAAACTTCCAACCACACCATATTACAACCTTACCACATTCACATGCAACATACTCAAGGGGCAGACAAAGTGAACACCCAAACCCCACTAAAGCAAGTCCTGCTTCATAGGGGAATCTCCAGCACAGAAGCTCTTCCCTATCTGTGGTCCTCACTGCAATTGTCCTGGGGGTCAATCCCTCCTAATGATGCCAACATCAATGAAGGCTCAACTACAACATGCCAGTGTGCACGCAGGGGCATACCTAGAGTGCCCAGCTCAGGTGACTGGGAAGTCTGAGACATTGGGCCCTACAGGACACCTACTACACAAGGCTACTCTACCAATTCCAGGAGACATAGCAGCTCTACCTAATATGTAAAAACAAATACAGGGAAGCAGCCTAAAATGTAGTGACAAAGAAACACGTCACCAATGAAAGAACAGAAGAAATCTCCAGAAAAACAACTAAATGAAATGGAAGCAAACAAACAATCAGATAAATTTCAAAACAATGGTTATAAGGATGCTCAAGGATCTTAATGAGAACTTCAAGGTACAGTGCAAACATCAACAACATAAAGAATAACCAGTCAGAAATGAAGGGTACACTAGCTGAAATGAAGAATAATTTACATGAAATCAACAGTAGAGTAGAGAACACTGAGAATCAAATCAGCCATTTGGAATATGAGGAAGCAAAAAATACCCAATCAGAAGAGAAAAAGAAAATATGAAGATAGTGTAAGGAGCCTCTGAGACAACTACAAGCATACCAACATTCTCATCATGGAGGTTTCAGATGGAGAAGAGAGGGACCATGAAATTGAAACACCATTTGAAAAAATAATGACAGAAAAATTCCCTTACTTGGTGAAAGAAATAGACTTACAAGTCAAGGAAGCACAGAGAGTCCCAAACAAGATGAACCCAAAGAGGCCCACACCTAAATGCCTCATAATTAAAATGCCAAAGGTTAGCCTGGCTGTTGGGGCTCAGTTGTTGAGCACTGACCCATGAATTAAGAGGTTACTGGTTCAATTCCCAGTCAGGGCATATGCCTAGGTTGTAGGCTCAATCCCCAGTAGGGAGCATGCAGGAGGCAGCCAATTGATGTTCCTCTCTTATCACTGCTTCTATCTCTCTATGCCTCTCCCATCGTCTCTTTCTAAAAAGCAATAAAAAAAGCATATTTTTAAATGCCAAAAGTTAAAGACAAAGAGGATAGGCTCAATCCCAGTAGGGAGCATGCAGGAGGCAGCCAATTGATGTTCCTCTCTTATCACTGCTTCTATCTCTCTATGCCTCTCCCATCGTCTCTTTCTAAAAAGCAATAAAAAAAGCATATTTTTAAATGCCAAAAGTTAAAGACAAAGAGGGAATCTTAAAATCAGCAAGAGAAAAGCAGTTAGTTATCTACAAGGTAGCACCCATAAGACTGTCAGCTGATTTCTCAACAGAAACTTTGCAGACCAGAAGGAAGTGGCAAGAAATATTCAAAGTAATGAAAAGTAAAGACCTACAACCAAGATTACTCTACCCAGCAAAGCTATCATTTAGAATTGAAGTTCAGATAAAGAGCTTAACAGACAAGAAAAAGCTAAAGGAGTTCATCATCACCAAAACAGTATTACATGAAATGTTGAATGGTCTTCTTTAAGAAGAAGAAAAAAAAAGAGCAAAAATATGAACAATAAAATGGCAATAAATATATATCTATCAACAATTGAATCTAAAAATCAAAATAAACGAACAAGGAATCTAGTAAACAAAATAAACTGATGAATAACCAGAAGCCTGGAAACATGGAACAGACTGATGAATCTCATAGGGAGAGCATGAAGAGATTAACCAAAGAACTTATATGCATACTAGAGGCCCGGTGCACGCATTCTTGCATGGGTGGGGTCCCTCAGCCTGGCTGGTGATCGGGGCCAATAGGGGCCCTCTTGCCCAGTACTGATCAGGGCCGATCGTGGCTGGCCGGGCCAGGGAGAAGGACCGCTGGAGGTTGGCCAGCCATGAGAGGTTGGCTGTGGGAGCACACTGACCACCAGGTGGCAGCTTCTGCATTGAGCCTCTGCCCCCTGGTGGTCAGTGTGTATCATAGCAACCGGTCGACCGGTCATAATGGTTGCTTAGGCTTTTATATATATAGATATGCATTACCCATGGACATAGACAATGGGGTGGTGAAGGCCTGGGGCAGGATGAGATCTGGGTAGAGGGAGGTAATGGGGGAGACATAATAGGGGGACATCTGTAATACTCTCAACAATAAAGATTAAAAAATAGTAAGAGGTGAAACTTTTTATGAGTAAAAGGTAAGTCAGTAAGACTAGGAAGTTCTAGGGTAGGAAGACTACAATTTTAGAAAGGGTGGTCAGGCAGGTGACCTTAGAGCAAAGATTTGGTGGAGATGAGAAGTGAAATATGAGGCTATATGAGGGAAGAGGGTTCCAGTCAGAAGGAACACAAGTGAAAAGGCCCCCAAGGCAGGTCTGTGCCTAGAATGTTAGAAGAACAATGAAACTAAGTTGGAGCCAACAGAGTGAGTGGTGGACTTGTACAAGAAGGTCAGAGAAGCAATGTGATGCAACATGTGTAGGGCACTGTCAGACACTTGCATTTTCCTTTGAGAGATTGGAAGCCTTAGAAGGTTTTGAGCCAAAGGAAAACCTGATCAGATTTACATATTTAAAGAATCACTCTACTGCTCTGTGCAGAAACAATATAGTAAGAATTAAAGGTGGAGCAACAAGGGTTGGAAGAACAGATGCAAGAAAGTAAGTTAGGAAGCTACTCCAAACCCCCAAATGAAAGAGCATGGTGGAGAGGTGGCAGCTATGATTCAGGATATATATTTTTAAACATGTTTTTATTGATTTCAGAGAGGAAGGGAGAGGGAGAGAGAGATAGAAACTTCAATGATGAGAAAGAATCATTGATCTGCTGCCTCCTGCATGCCCCCTACTTGGGATGGATGGGGGGATAGAGCCCACAATCCGGGCATGTTCCCTGATTGGGAATCAAACTGTGACCTCCTGGTTTATAGGTCAATGCTCAACCACTGAGCCACACCTGGCCAAGCTCAGGATTTAATGTAAATCCAACATGATTTGTTCATGGACTTGAGGAAGAGTATGAGTTAAAGAGAAGAATAACAAAATGACTCAATATACTGCTGTGAAAAACTTAAAAGGATGAAGTTGCAACTTACTGACAGGACCAGGAGTTTGCTTTTAGAGGAGATATATTTTAACTGCTTATTAGACATCCAATGGATATGTCCAAGAGATGACAAGATATCTGAATCTACATTTCAAAAGAAAGATCTGATTTGGAGACCTTTTCAGATGTTAAATGATATTTAAAACCATATACTTGATAAGATTGCCAAGATATGAGTATATTTAGACAAGAGACGAGATCCAAACACTTAGCTCGGGAGCAAAGTTGAATTTAGAGGTCACAGACATAAGAAAGACCAGCACAGGGTCCAAACTCCTGCAAAGGAGTTTGGACCATTCACGTGAGGAGGAGAGTCACGTGAGGTTGGGGAAATTAAGGCAACATCATCTTCTGGAAGCTTAGCAAAGCGAATGTTTCAGTAAAGAAAGAATGATTGGGTCAAATGTCACTGACTATAAAAGTATGATAAAGACTTAGATTTGACCACTGTATTAGCAACATTGTTCTTTGGTGACTTTGACAAGGACAATGTAAAAAAAATGACTAAGAGTTAATTCATAGAGAATAAGAGGGGAATAATTAGATAAAGTAAATATAGACAGTTATTGAGGAGATTTTTTACAGAGGAGAATAGAGAAAGTGGTAGCTGCAGAGGAATGTGAACTCTGAAGAAGGGACTTTTAGGCTGAAAGATACAAAAGCATGTCTGTGCACTGCCAGGAATGATCTAGTAAGGAGAGGAAATCAAAGATAGAGGAAGGAGAGATTGCTGGAGACATCTGCTACTAAACAAGAGAGGATGGAATTCTGTGTATTCAATTAAGTGAAGGGAAAATGTCACCCATAGCCACCAAAAGAAGGATGTAAGAAAGGAAATGCAGGCAAGTAGGTAAATTGCTGGTAGAAGTGTATAGAAGGTATTTTCTGCATATTTTTTAAAATATATTTTATTGATTTTTTACAGAGTGGAAGGGAGAGAGAAAGAGAGCTAGAAACATCGATGAGAGAGAAACATCGATCAGCTGCCTCCTGCACACCCCCCACTGGAGATGTGCCCGCAACCAAGGTACATGCCCCTGACCGGAATCGAACCTGGGACCTTTCAGTCCACAGGCCGACACTCCATCCACTGAGCCAAACTGGTTATGGCATTTTCTGCATGTTTTTATGTTCTTTGAGAAATGAAAAGGAGCTGAGAGTGAAAATTGGAAGCTGAGGCAAGTGGAGAAGATATGAAAGAGTTGGGGAAAGTTAATGAGTGAGAGGACCAGATGAATGTAGATCAACAGATCAGCAACATGAGACCCCACTGGAGACCAGCAGTCTTAAATCTAAATGAGAACCATCAACATGATTGAATATTCTCCAGCTAATATCATAGTCCATGTTAGGCTGGAGTTGACTTTAACTAGAAGGTTTTGATGAGAAAAAAGAAGAGGGGAGTTGGAGTGTATGAAAGAGATGGATTATGATGGTGGAGCATAGGCTCCCCACTGAGCCAAAAGGACAAAGTGCATGATGTGGTGAGAGGCCATGGAGGAGTGTTGGGTCAATGGGCTCTGGGTAAGGTCCAAGCTTTGCAGGAGTTTGGACATAAATCAAATGCACAACAAATATGAGAGATCATGGTCTGAGTAAAAAAATCTTGAACTGAAATGATGGAGGGGTTGCCTCCATCAATGAAGACAAGGTTTGAAGGGGTCATCAAGGAAATGAGTGATTGAGGTTGAGTGGAGGAAACTGTCTTCAAAAAAGAGAATGACAAGAAAGTAAGAGATCAGGATATTAGGAAATCATATCCATAGATATTAAAGTCAAATTTAAGAAAGGAGTAGAGTTTTAAAAATACAAAGGCAGGAGCTGAAATCTTCAAGGAATACTCTGGGATAAACTCAGATTATTTAAGGATAAACCCCTGTATCTTTGGAAAGCCATCTTTTAGAAATGAATATTAAATTACAACACCATAAAACTAAGGAAACATACTATTAATAGTGTTAACTGTCTGACACTCTTCTATAACTCCTTGTTTCTACATGATTTTCCAGTTACTCACCTGAATGTTTTTTAGTTATCTTGTCATATAACAGTGATTTTGTAATATTTTCTATAAAGGAAATAACAAATAATTGTCTTTTCTCCAGCATGGTTATTAGAAATTTGAGGGGGGTTATTATTGTTTGTGTTTTAATTATTAGAATATTTTCTTTCAATTTCTATAGTTTTTTTATTGGTAATGCCACAACTAAAACTGTTTCCAGATTCCTACCTAGTTGCTCTTGCTCAGGGGCCTGCACTCTGAAACTGTAGCCCTTGAAGCTCACTCAGCCAGGCTTCTGATCAGCCATACAGCACTCATATTACTCTCACAGGGTGTAGATGCTCGAGATGTTCATGGAAGCAGGTTGTCCGGATGTGGGTGGCCAGGATCCACTCTGGGACATAGAGAGCAACCCTAAGGCAGGCAGCAACCTAGACCTCCCACACCTGCCACCTGTGTGGCCTTGCTGCTCACTTTCCCTCACCCTGGGGGAGAAAAATCCTAGCCTTGGAAGGGACATGTGATATAGAGGTTCCTGAAAGCTAAGCTTCATCAGTATCATAGGAAATCTACTTCTGGTTTCAGGAACTGGGGGGAGAAGGAAAATTGAATCAGAAAATAGTATGTACCCAGACTTGTGAGGATAGGGTTGGTGATCCCAGAGGCCAGGACTTCTTGCAGAGAGGGGTGTGAGTGGGATTAACAGCCTGGTGGTCACAGGCAGGCATCAATGGAATTTGGCTGTGGGGGATGAGGGTGAATAGAGGAGTAGTGAAGGCCCAGAGTTCTTGAGCATCCACCCCCTCTTCATCCCACAGCCATGATACAGGGGCTAGAGGAGGAAAGTTCTTAGCTACAGGTTGTTGGGTCTCCATTCTAAACTCTGAAATGCTGATCCCAATGGCTTCAACTAGACTCCTGCCACGGGAGGTATACAGACGGAGGAGGAGCATGGTCTTACCCTGCACCCAGAGTTCTTGGTCCTTTCCATGGTAGCTGAGGATGGACCAGCAACTTGGCATGCAGTGTGGTAATGGGGCTAGCTTAACAGATCAGGCTCTGTCCAATCTAGAAATTTATGGCATGGGTGCCTTTAGCAACCTCCAGAACTTTCTCCAGGAGAGGCATGACTTGCTCCTTTAGTGTTCAGAGTCTAAAACCAGGTCTGGGAAGAGACAGAGTTTCCAGCTGGCTGGGTGTGAGGGGGCATTGGGAAGTGTCTCAAATTGTTCCTGGTGCCCTGAGGCTATGCTTATCTCTACCTTTTGCATTCAAACTACCACCCAAGAATATGAGATAGTATTAGCCAGGTATCATTTACTGAGGCTAAACTGGGAAAAGAGATGAAGACTAGAGCAAAGCCCTTTTTAATTGGGTGTAAGGAAGAACTCTGGCACCCAGAGCTGACATAGAGGAGCTGCACTGATAAGCAGCGGGTGTTTATCATTGGACATATTTTAGCAAAGATCATAGTATAACTAGTAAGAAATGATGTAGAGAGGATTCATTCATGAAAGGGGGGGTTGGAGAAAGTGATTTCCAAGTTTCCTTGTAACTATCATTTTCTAATTCTTTCAGCCTTCTGTGAACTTTAACAGTCTCTTCCTGTTCAACATTGGTTTCACGTAAGTCCATATAGTCTCCACCTATACTATGAGCTTCTGGGGAATAGACACCACATTTCATTTTCCTTTTGTATCCTCAGAACCTCAAGCACAAAGTTGGAACTATTGATTGGCTAATTGATGACTTGGTAGATTGATATTGTCAGTGGGGTTACCTGGTCCACAAATTACTATGACCTTTTCCCCATAATTCCACAATTTATAATAAAACAAATAGGGCAAAATGTTTAAGAAATGATAAACCTAGTTTTAGAATTATGGAGGTTTATTATACTATTTCTGCATTAATTTAAAATAAAAAAGTTTGAAAGACAAAACCCACAAAAAAGGTTGGTAACAATGAGTGTCTGACAAAGGGGGCTGGTTCAGTCAGTGGAGTGCAGTCACAAAAGTTGATGACAAAAGTCATGCTGGAAAGCAATGCATAAGCAATAACATGATGAAATGGGCAGGAAAATGCTGCTTTAATAAGGAAAAACATTTTATCGCTTTCACTGAACCCAAACCTCTGCACCTTCCACTTGAAAACCTTCATGCAGCTTCTTTCTGCTCCCTTTCTCTCACTGTCAGGTGAAACTGCATAAAGAAATCTTACCCTTTATTCAGCTTAAGCTCCTGAGGTCCCAAAATTATTTTCCTCTGATAAGAAAAGGCCAACAACCACAATTCTTCTCATTTTCTCGCACTAACTTGTATCCTTACAGCTCCTCATTGGATACTTAACAATTAAAACTGCTTGAATCACATAGTGAAAGTGACAGAGGCAAAGGGCAGAAGGGGAAACCTGGGCCACGCCCGCCACCCTTCAGCACAGTGGCCTCTGGATCTGATGGGTGTCTCTGCTGTGCTGTCTCATTTGCACTGTCAGTTCCAGAAAAACAGTGGCTCAGACAAATAGAACTGAGTAATGGAAACAACCTAAGCCTGCTTTCTTGTAAATCTGTGATCTCTCTCTACCATTATTAGATAACAATAACAACACGCCTTTATTTCTCTCCCCACTGGGACCTCATCACAGTCTGAGGGAAGGTTCCCTGAAATGTTTCTAAAACGCATGGCTTTGCGCATCCGGTGACAAGGAAGCTGATGTGAAGGCAAGAAGAGTAGAGCTCCATCACCCCACAGCGCAGCATTGGGGAAGCTGGTGCCTGTACCAGCACAGGAGGCAGGACTGGAGAAATTGGTGTTTGTAGATCCCAGGCACCAAAAGATGAGACTAATGAGCCACCTTTTGGAACAAAGGTGCTTAAAGCCTTTCGGTTTGGTAAATGATGCTGGGCAAAGAACACTGGAAGGTGTGGCCTCCACAGTATTGCAAAGAGCACCAGGGATGACACAGGGAGAAAGAGCACGAGCCAGGATGAGGATGAGGGAGCTGGGGGAGCAAGACAATTTGATGACTTTTAGTATATTCACAGAGTTGTACAATCATCACTATAATCAATTTTGGACACTTTACTCACCCCAGAAGGAAACCTTGTACCCATTGGTAACTACCATTTCCTTCCAATTGTCTCCCCCAACTTTGTCCTAGACAGCAACTGATCCATTCACTGTCTCTATAGATGTGCCTATTCTGGAAATTTGATATGCATGGAGTCATAATATGTGGCCTTTTATGTCTGGCTCCATTCATGTAACAACGTTTTCAAGTTTCATCTATGTTGTAGCATTGCTTTTTAAGTATCATTCCTTTTTATGGTTAAATGCATTTCATTTTATGGCTATACCACATTGTATGGCTATACCACATCTTATTTATCTAATCATAAGTTGATAGACATTTGGGGTTTTCCCAATTTTGCCTATTGTGTATAATGTCACTGTAAAGATTCATGTAGAAGTGTATGTGTGCACACATTTTCAATTTTGTTGGATATATACCTAGAAGTGGAATTGCTAAGTCATAGGGTAACTCTGTATTTAACTTTGAGGAACTGCCACACTGTTTTCAGAAATGGCTCACCATTTTGCATCCCACCAGTAGTCTCTGAGGGCCCCAGAATCTATGATCCTCTGCAACACTCATTAACTGTATATTTTTTTATTATAACATCCTAGTAGCTGTGAAATGTTATCTCAATGAAGTTTTGATTTGCATTAGCCTAATGACTATGTTGAATATGTCTCCACCTATACCTTCTTTGAAAAAAAGTTTATTCAAATTATTTGTCCATTTTCATTTGGGCTATATATTTATTGTTGAATTGTAAGAGTTCTTTATATGTTCTGAATATTAGACCCTGATCATATATACTATTTACAAATATTTCTTCCATTCTTTTTCATGATAGTGTCCTTTGAAGCACAAAGGTTTTTAACTTTGATCCAGTCCAACTTATCTGTTTTTCCTTTTGTTGCTAATGCTTTTGGTATCATATTTAAGAAAACAATTCCATCCTATGAAAATATCCTACCCTGAACACCTTTAGTGACTTTAATAGTTATGGAGGGCTCAGACTAGTCCACTTAAGAATTATTGAGTTCTATTTTACAAAAGCAGAGATAAATACAAAAATTATTCTGAAATGAGTGAAGTGCTGAATCCGAAGATGAAAACAGAACACCTTTATTCAACAAAGAAAATATAGATCCATAATTGAGACACATCCTAGTTAGGTTATTGAATTTCAATTAAATTGTATGGACTTTGAACATTTTCTCTCAATACTCAAGTGGAAAAAGGAAATCACCTACAAAGGGGAAAATTCCTTTTAGTTTCAGAGTTTTCCAATAAGCAATGCCAGAAGAAATGGCAGAAAGTCTATGAAACCCTGTAGAAACAAAAATGTGACTATAGAATGTTGTATGTGGTCAACTGAAGTTTGAAAGCTGCATTGAAGTTTAAAAAATAGTCTCTGTAATGTCATCAGACAACCATCCATAAATGTGCAAACATAAATGTGTAATTATATATACATAATTCTATATTATTTCCCATTGTTCTGTGTGTTTTCCAATATGGAGTAAAAGTCTCTTGAAGGCAAGAACATTTCTCTTTTACTCTTCCAAGAACTGGACCATAGGTGATACATCACACTGTGTTAACTGGTTGTAAATATGACACCTCTCTACCCAGCCACTCTTCCTTTGGACTTTTAGCAAGTTGATTCTCTAATACAGTCATTCTCAGACTTTAATGCTCATTATAATCACCTGGAGGGCTTGGTAACAGATTTCTGGGCCCCACACCCTGATAGCCTAACTGAGCAGGGCTTGGTGGGATAGACACATCTGCATCCAACAATTCTCCAGTGACTCAGCTGCTGCTGGTCCAGAGAGCACACTTCAAGAGCCACTGCTCTAATGCAGCTGTCCCCCACTTATTTGCACACTGAAATCACTGGTAAGGTTATCACTGATGCCTGGACCTCACCCCCAGATGTAATGAATAATTCAATCTATTAGAGAGAAGACTGAGCACTCAATGATTCTCATGTGCAACCAAGGTTGGAAATTCCCACTCTAATCCCTGAACTTCCCTTCTTCTTTACCGTCCTGTGTCTTCTTTTGCATCAAGATATGGATATGTATACATACCTTTAATTGAATATGACTGATTAAGGCAGAAACTTGGCAAGTTTATGTATTGCTTTACTTCCAAGCATCTCTAATAGGGATCAATGATGGGTGCTCCAAAATAGTTTTTTTTAAATTTTTTATTGTTTTATTGCTTAAAGTATTACAAAAAGTATTACATATGTCTCCTTTTTTTTCCCGCCCTTGACAATCCCCTGGCCTCCCCTACCCCCAGTGTCTTATGTCCATTGGTTATGCTTATATGCATGCATACAAGTCCTTCGCCTGGTACTGGCACAAGAACAGACATATAGATCAATGGAATAGAATAGAGAACCCAGAAATCGGCCCGAACCAATATGCTCAATTAATATTTGACAAAGGAGGCAAGAACATACAATGGAGCCAAGATAGTCTCTTCAATAAGTGGTGTTGGGAAAATTGGACAGATATATGCAAGAAAATGAAACTAGACCACCAACTTACACCATACACAAAAATAAACTCAAAATGGATAAAGGACTTAAATGTACGACAGGAAACCATAAAAATTCTAGAAGAATTCAAAGGCAACAAAATCTCAGACATATGCCGAAGCAATTTCTTCACTGATACAGCTCCTAGGGCAGTTGAAACTAAAGAGAAAATGAACAAATGGGACTACATCAAAATAAAAAGTTTCTGCACAGCAAAAGAAACCATCAACAAAACAACAAGAAAGCCCACTACATGGGAGAACATATTTGCCAACATTATATCTGATAAGGGCCTAATCTCCAAAATTTATAGGGAACTCATACAACTTAACAAAAGGAAGATAAACAATCCAATCAAAAAATGGGCAAAGGACCTAAATAGACACCTTTTAAAAGAGGACATTCAGAAAGCCAAGAGACATATGAAAACATGCTCAAAGTCACTAATCATCCGAGAGATGCAAATCAAAACAACAATGAGGTACCATCTCACACCTGTCAGACTGGCTATCATCAACAAATCAACAAATGACAAGTGCTGGAGAGGATGTGGAGAAAAAGGAACACTTGTGCACTGCTGGTGGGAATGCAGACTGGTGCAGCCACTATGGAAGACAGTATGGAGTTTCCTCAAAAAACTGGAAATGGAACTCCCATTTGACCCTGTGATCCCACTTCTAGGAATATATCCCAAGAAAACAGAAACACCAATCAGAAAGGATATATGCACCCATATGTTCATAGCAGCACAATTCAGGATAGCTAAGATCTGGAAACAGCCTAAGTGCCCATCAGTAGATGAATGGATTACAAAATAGTTTTTGAATGAAGGAACGAATGAAAGAAGTTGGAACAAATCACAAAAAGGAATTTTAATGCAGTGTTGTTATGGAAATTCTCGCCCACATCCTTTGCAAGAACCCTAGCTTTATGTATGGAATAATATCTCACTCCCCTGAAAGTATTTTCTGCCCCAATCACCTTGTCTCCAAGACATCTCAGAGTTCTGACCTCCTTGGTGATACTCCTTGATGGCCAAGTCCCACAGGGGGTGTAGGTGGAAATGGGGGCCAGAGATCCAGTCCCATGGTCTGGAGGGCACTTGGAGGCCTCATCAGATTTTTTCTCTAAATTTATCACTATTGCAAACAATGCATATGCCTATTTCTTTTTCCTTTTAAAAATATGTTTTTATTGATTTTAGAAAAAGAGGATGGGGAAGAGAGAGGGAGGGAGAGAGAGAGAGAAAAGAGAGAGATATATATACATCAATGTTAGAGAGAAACACCAATGGGTTGTATCCTATACGCACCACAACCAGGGATCAAACCCTTAACCTAGGTATGTGCCCTGACCAGGAATCAAACCGGTGATCTTTCAGTGCACTGGATGACACTCAACCAACAAAGCCACACTGGCCAGAGCAAATATGCCTATTTCTTGAATAACTGAACTCTTATGTAAAGTCTATCAAATGGAGCTTTCTTTGCTCTATTTCACAGAAACTACTCTTGTCAAGTTCAAGGTCCTACCTCTTATCAAACATAGTGGTTAATTTTATGGCTTAATCTCATTCAACTTCTCAACATATTACCATCTGAGATGCTTCCAAGTCTTGGCTTAGGTCATATCTCACTTTGCTTTCCTTCTACCTTCAGGGCTGCTTCTTTTCTGTTCCTTGGCCAGTTTTTCCTGTCACTCAACCTCCAAATGTTGAAAGGTCTCTCTCTGGATTCTTTCCTGAAGTTGCTCAGTTGCTCTTTATCCTCACAACCTGCACCCATGATTTTATCCAGAGCTCTCTATGAGATAATTGGGGAGAGAGTGGAAAGAATATATATATATTGCAGCACATAATTCATGGCTAATAATCCTCTCTCTGTTGTAAAGCCACCTTCTGGACTTATTTGAAGTACATAGACAAGGAAGATTCCTCATTCAGAATCTCCCAGAATTTCATAATGGATTCAGTTGGAAATATGAAAACTCAGATATTTCTCAGAACTTCCACTTCACTTGCAGAAGCCTGTGCTAGGGGAGGCTCTTCCTTTTGGTTTGATATGCACAGCTAATTAAAATTCTCACTGGGTCAATGATCAAAGAGTCCTGTCCCATTGCATTCTCACATTCTTCCTTCTTCTTTCAATGTCTTCCAAGGTCTATTTTAAACTAGAAGTGTTGTGTACTTTTCAGCAGCCCTTTGACCTGTTCCCATTAAATCAAAAGGGGGAAATAGATCTCAACCATTCACCTAACAGCCAATCAGTTTAAGGTCTGGACAAGTTTTTCTGAGTCCATTCCCCTCCTAGGGAAGTGACTATTTCAAAATGCTTCCCTGCTAGTCAGTTGATTGCTAATCTGAATCCATATTAGTGGGTAATTTTGAAATTAGACTCTCTGAGGTTAAGAATGAAAATGTGCAAAGGATGAAAGTCCCAGAGAACTTTTACAAACCTTAGGAGATTGATACAAGAAGTTTGTAATGAGCTGGAAAAGAGTGGAGAGAACTAATATGGCCCTGGATCTTTTCCAATTCCCACCCAGTCTGTTGGCAGCTCACATGATACCTTGACTTTTCCAAATATTGGGAAGAAAAAGCAGCCAAGGTTTCATGCAAGAATGCAAAGGCCTAAAGCACTTCAATTTCCGGTGGTGAAACAAAGAGGACAGGACACACACCAAGAAAAGTCACTTTAAGTACGTGCAGAATTGCTGGACAAAAGCAGGTAGGCATTTAATCAGAAAAAAAAGTACTGTCATTATTTGGGTATATAGTAGAATTGTCATAAAGGTATGTTTTCATAAATTTCTTGGGCGTTTTCTAGTAGTGGGAAAATGCTATAAGGTCCACAGCTCCTCAAAATTTAACTAGAACTTGGAGATAAAGTACACAAAGGACAAAAGTCCCAGAGAACTTTTACAAACCTTAGGAGATTGACACAGGGAGTTCACAATGAGCTGCAAAGGAGTGGAGAGAACTAATATGGCCCTGGACCTTTCCCAAGTGATATTAATCATGACACAAAATTACTGCACAAGGCAAGCTATTCTTACTACAAATACCGCATACTTACTTACTGAATGTTACAGTTGTTAGTGCCAGAGGGGTCCTGATTTTACAGTTAGTACCCCTGAAACCCAGAGATATTAATTGATTGATTTCTCCTCAGATGCACACACCTGGGAGGAGCAGTGATCTAGAGCGAGCTGCCCAACCAGGGCAAATCTTTGATTAGCAGTTACCGTAACACTGCCTGTCAAAAAGGTCAGTCAGAGGAGGGAGGCACGGAAAGAGTTGCAAATTGATTCCAGACTCCTCTTCTTTTAAGCCATCATGGAAATAGTTACTGAACTTATATTAAAAAATTCCTACCAGGGTGTGATTCCTCCAATTCTCTGATCTTCTGCGTCAGAAACTGAGGGAAAGACCAGGAATAGGACTCTCAGAATGCCTTAGGTCTCACCTGTGCCATGTAAGTTAATCTACAAAGAAGGTGAGCATGTAGAGGTATAGCCCCAGGGGCACAGCTGTAGCTACCTCCCTCTTCCATGTTTTTGGATACCTGAAAATTCTTTACCTGGGGACATTTTGTTGTGCTATAATCCCCTCTTGGGAATCTTAAATTGACTACTTTTAGTAATACCTGAGGAATCATGCTAGATAAAGAGAAGTGGCAAAACACTGGAGGCAGACAAATACACTAATTTTTTATAGTAAAGAACAGTGAGATGAATTTTAGGGTTCTAGACTGGTATATTTGCTTCGGATACCTGAAAAATTATGCAAAGTTGTCCCCAACTTAAGATGGTTGGACTTATAATTCTTTTACTCCATGATGGTGAAAAAGCTATACATATTCATAGAAACCATACTTCAAATTTTGTTCTTTCCCTGACTAGCAATATGCAGTAAATTCTCTCCTATTAAGCTGGGCAGCAGCAATGGTGTAATTTTGCCCAATCATAGGCTAATGTAAGTGTTCTGAGCATATTTAAGATAGGCTAAGCTGTGATATTTGGTAGGGTAGGTGTAATAAATGCATTTTCAACTTATGGTATTTTGAACTTATGATGGATTTATAACCCCACTGTGAGTTGAGGAGCATACAATAGAGAATAGGAATAGAGAATACATCCAACCAAATGAATTTATTTACTTTTTTGGTGAGGTAACTAGGCATGTAGAAGAACATAGCAGAATGGATTCTGCAAAGTTTGGACTTGGTGGAGAAGGGAGGCCTGAGCGAAGGTGTTATAAGATATGTTTGTAGTTGATGAAAATAGTGACTAAATGGGTGTTGACTAATCCATTGACATTAGCCTGAGGAAAGTCTAATAACATCAAGCTGGCAGGTTCAGCTGATATGCTAGGTGACAGAATCTACATCCACAATGATTCTCAGGCCTAGGATAAGAGCCAAAAACAAATAGATAAAATTTATTAGAAATAAAAGTAAGAAAAATTGAAATTCAGATTCTGCAAATAATTACACAATTTCAGTGTAGATAACATCTAGCTCAGAAGTGATTTTCGAGAGAAGGGCCTGATGATAGGGTGTGCTGATGTCTCCCCAGGACCTTCCATCTCACTTCCCACATGTCAGAAAGGCCCTTGGCCACCCTGTCCTACAGTCCCTTCTCCCACACTCCTGTACCTGTCACACTTTCCCATGAGTCTCAATGTTCCCTGTCTGTTGTACTTTTCTTTTGCCAGGATGCTAGTCAACCTAACAAGCATTGACTACCTTTAACAGAGTCTCTCACATTTCATCTGTCAAAACTGTAACTACCTACTCATTTTCCAAGGCCTCACTCAAATCCTGCCTTCTCTCTGTGGCTGTCCTTTCCTCACCATTGGAAACAATTCTGCCACCTCTGTGTGCTTATGGACTTAACAGCACATTATCTTTATGACTCCTACCAGCCTTATCAGGTGTTGTTGTTGCTTGTTACATTTCATAGCATCCTAAACAATTTCAAAGGCAACTGAGAATGTAAACTATGCTTTTACATATAGTTTGCATTTACAATATAAACATATTTGTATTATGAGTAAGAAAGAAGGGGAGAGAGAGAGGAAGGATGTGAGTGTCCAGAATGGTATGCCATCCTAACTACCAGCTGCTAAGGAGGAGTCGAGGTCAGTCATGCCAAATGTTACACTGGATCTGACACTGGTTTGTCAATGATAAAGCTCAGTATGAGAAGTTAATTCCCACACACCTCGAGGTAATCAGGTTTTGTATTTGTAGACTGATATTTCTTCATCTGCGGAGATTAATCTCTTAAAATAAAAAACACCATTGTTGTCATAGTCCCACCACCCCCACAAAGAAAATTTATTCACAGCCCCGCATCTCAGTACATAGGGTAGGAAAACCAAATGCAGAGAAAAATGTGTCTCTAAGCCCAGCAATAATGTATTAAAAGGTCAGGGGATATATAAGCATTTTCTCCTGAGGCATATGGAGACAAAACTAGAGGAAAATGCAAGTATAAAATATATTACATTTCAAACCAGTAAGGGCTAGTTCAACAACTTTTAAAGAGGTGCTGGCTGCACATCTAAAACTTGTAAGCGAGTCTGTCTCCAGAGAAAGGAGTGCCCAGCTCTGCTCTCGAAAATGGGAAGAACGTGGTTCAGGAGAAGAATTAATTCTGCAAGCAGGTTTTTGCATTAACAAACCTAGTGTGCTTTAGAAGCAAATTTCTTCTAGAAGTTTTTAATGGGTTGTTACTATTTCTATTGATTTTCTCTAATCCCTCATTTTTGCTGAGACCTCAAATTTGCCAACCTAGATACTTTTGGGGAATATGGCTAATGACCATGAACTCTCAAAATATCCCCCTGAGGGGCCAAGTTTCTAATGAGAAAGTCTTGGGTACTTATGATAGGTTCGTGTATACAAAGACAAAAGTTTTTACCCACAGGAGCTCCCAGACAAAGATTCTTGTCCTAAAGTTTAGGACCTAAACCATCACCACTGAAACAGACAGATAGCATAGTAGCTGTAGGCAGAGGGTCTGCTTCCAGCCCATTACTACTGGAATGAAGAACTAAATGTGCAGAGCTTCTCTCATTTAATCCTTGAGTTTGGGTATAAATACGTCAAAGGTTTGAAAGAAATCATGATAAGCCATGAGAACAAAACTCAGATTTGCATATGACACCACCCCAAACCTAAGAGATGAAGGGTGCTTTCATTTCAAATTCAGGGTCATTTGACACAAGGCTGATGGTGAAATGGGCCTAAGTATGCAAAACCAAGATGGTTTCGCTTAAAGAGTGAAGGGCGTCAGCTATGAAAACTGCATCAGTTTTTTTTTTTTTTAATCTCATTTAACTTGCTGCAAATCCAACCCATTAAGTTCCCCTGTAAAGCGGGTTTATAGAACATATGGAACTTGCTGGCTTTGGGGGATATTGCAAAGACAGATTTGTTGATGGAGAATATTATGCACTTTTCCCTATTTCCTACTTCAAATTTATTATTTTCTCCTTTTAAAATATTTTTTGCAGAGAGTGAAGTTTGAATCAAGCCAAAACCTCAATCTTTATATTTTATTTTTGAACATATAAGTAGACACTGAAAAGAAATGTTGAAGCACTTGTACTCTTTTAACCAATCCATAAGAAAAAATTTAAACTTTCCAAGACACCAATTATAGGATGTACAAAAATTCTGCAAACACATGAAAACCCTGCTTTTAAACAGCATGTTATTTACACTATTAAAAAAGATATATTCAATATATTTTTCTTCAACCTGCAGATAGCTTTTCAGATGAAGTACCTCTAAACTTAAGGCAATGAAGGCAATGAACGTATTGTTCATCTGAAACAAAATTGCAAGTACACTACAGTGTCCAAATATTCTCAAAACATGGAAGGAATATATTTATTGTACTTTTTCAGACTAAAGATTGGATATGTTGCTTTAAATTTAGTTACTTTACCTAAAAAAATGTCTGGAGTTTGAGGGAAAATGTATTAAGTATATTATTGAAAATTTGACTAATAAACTACTTGAAATACTGTAAGCTTATCCTCTGTTGCCAGACTTTTCAGACAGCTTGTATATTATTTTGGCTCAAATAGCAGAGCATTTTACATACTGATGAATTACATATGTATTGCAAAATTACTGCCCAATAAAAGCTAAAGATATGAGTGTACATATTGATCTACAGAAAGAAGCTGATTAGGGCAAGGAGCAGGGCATAGAATCTCTCTGAACCTTCAAGAGAGAAAAGTACTTGAACAAAAGTTAGGGATTGACATCCCTCTGGGGGACCAAGTTTCTGAAGAGCACATGGTTACTAAAGTTCTGAGATGCTCAACAATTGATCACATAGGTATTGATGGTTAGTGCCAAGTCTATGGTCAATTATTTGTTCACTTATTCAACACACGTTGTCTGAGTACCCACCCTGGGCCAGACATCATAATTCCTGGCAAACTCTTCTGTGTTTAGATACAAAGCTGCTAAAAGGTTTGAGACTTGCTAAAATGCAGCTTAATTCACAGCATGGATGCCTCTTCTCTGAACACCGCAGGGAAGTGTGCCCAAGGATACGGACCATTCATGTGGTGCATTCCATGGAGGAGCTTCGATTCCTCTGTGTAATGAAACTCCTGAGTCTTTGGAGGGCACCTTCTGGGGCACCCCCTGCTGTTCGCTGGCCTGGGACTATTCTTAGGATACAGGCAGAAGATGCTATTTTGTTGCCTCTGGCCAAGAAGTGAGCCTTAAGCACAGTGGGTACCCCTACTCTTAAATTGTAAACTCACATTAGCATAAGCATCACAAAGCAACCAAGAGTAAATGCACATCCAATTTTAATCTCTGATTGACTATATTACACAAATCTGGACTATTTTATCTGGTTAGATTGAAAATGAGCAATATTACAATTTGTTAATTACCAAATATCAACTGTATATGTTTAGTATGATTGTTTCTGCACTCTTATCAAGATACCCCAACCCAATTAATTTCCTCTGAGACCAAATGTCCATCCTTTATTAGACACTAGAGGCCAGCTGCACAAAAATTTGTGCACTCGGCGGGGGGGGGGGGG
>NW_005361391.1:2430830-2439503 GCF_000412655.1 Myotis brandtii
GGAGCTCAGAGCCCGCCGCAGCAAGCAGGAAGTTTGGCTTCCTCCATCATTGGGGCAACCAAGCCTCCTGCTTGCTACAGCTCCATGGCTGCCGGCCACCATCTTGGTTGGGTTAATTTGCATATAGTCACTCTGATTGGCTGGTGGGCATGGCTTAAGGCATAGCGAAGTTACAGTCAATTTGCATGTTTGTCTTTTATTAGTGTAGATTTTGGATACTTTAAAATAAAAATGTCTACAACAATATAGTAAAATGTACTGTACATCCTCATGACTATTTTGTAATTATTAATTTGTACTTCTAAATCCCTTCATTTTTTATCCAGTCCCTCAACTTCCCCCTCCCCTGACAACCCATCAGTTTGATCTCTGTATGAGTTTGTTTCTATTTTGTTTGTTCATTTGTTTTGCTCTTTAGATACCACATGTAAGTGAAAACAGAAAGTATTTGTCTTTCTGTCTAACTTATTTCAGCTAGTATAGTACTCTCTAGGTCAGTGATGGCGAACCTTTGGAGCTCGGCATGTCAGAATTTTGAAAAACCCTAACTTAACTCTGGTGCCGTGTCACATATAGAAATTTTTTGATATTTGCAACCATAGTAAAACAAAGACTTATATTTTTGATATTTATTTTATATATTTAAATGCCATTTAACAAAGAAAAATCAACCAAAAAAAATGAGTTCTATTTTATATATTTAAATGCCATTTAACAAAGAAAAATCAACCCAAAAATGAGTTCGCATGTCACCTTTGACACGTGTGTCATAGGTTCGCCACCACTGCTCTAGGTCCATCCATGTTATCACAAGAATTAAGATTTCATTCTTTTTAATAGCCAGATAATATCCCACTGTATATATGTATCCCAACTGTTTTTTCTACTCTTCTGTTGATGGGCACCAGGGTTGCTTCAATATCTTGGCTATCTTGGCCTCTCCTTTTTTTCTTTTTCTTTTTCTTCTGGGATTTATTTACCTTCTATAATTGAAACTTTGTAGCTTTGAGAGGAGCTCAGAGCAGGCCTGGGCAGGCAGGAGGGAAGCCTCCTGCTCACTCCAGCTCCGTGGCCACGGCCAGCTGAAAGCAGGTATCTGGGGTTTACTTGCCTTCTATAATTGAAACTTTGTTGCTTTGAGTGGAGCTCAGAGCCCGCTGTGGCAAGCAGGAAGCTTGGCTTCCTCCATCATTGGGGCAACCAAGCCTCCTGCTTGCTATGGCTGCCGGCCACCATCTTGGTGGTTGGGTTTTGCATATAGTCACTCTGATTGGCTGGTGGGCGTGGCTTTAGGTGTAGCGAGGGTATGGTCAATTTGCATGTTTGTCTTTTATTAGTGTAGATTCAAACTGGCCTTTAAATATAAGCACACATAACCCCAAGAAATCTGAGGCATTTCTATACACCAATAGTGAACTTTCAGAAAGAGAGATTATAAAAACAATCCCATTTACCATCGCACCAAAAAAATTAAGCTACCTAGGAATAAACTTAACTAAAGAGGTAAAAGACCTCTACTCAGAAAACTACAGGACGTTGAAAAAAGAGATAGAGGAAGACATAAACAGATGGAAGAACATACCGTGTTCATGGATTGGTAGAATCAACATCATTAAAATGTCCATACTACCCAAAGCAATCTATAAATTCAACGCACTTCCCATTAAAATACCAACAGCATATTTCACAGACCTAGAACGAACTCTCCAAAAATTCATCTGGAACAAAAAACGACCCCGAATAGCTGCAGCGATCCTGAGAAAGAACAAAGTAGGTGGGATCTCAATACCAGATATCAAGCTGTATTACAAAGCCACTGTTCTCAAAACTGCCTGGTACTGGCACAAGAACAGACATATAGATCAATGGAATAGAATAGAGAGCCCAGAAATCAGCCCCAACCAATACGCTCAATTAATATTTGACAAAGGAGGCAAGAACATACAATGGAGTCAAGACAGTCTCTTCAATAAATGGTGCTGGGAAAATTGGACAGATACATGCAAGAAAATGAAACTAGACCACCAACTTACACCATACACAAAAATAAACTCAAAATGGATAAAGGACTTAAATATACGACAGGAAACCATAAAAATACTAGAAGAATCCAAAGGCAACAAAATCTCAGACATATGCCGAAGCAATTTCTTCACCGATACAGATCCTAGGGCATTGGAAACTAAAGAGAAAATAAACAAATGGGACTACATCAAAATAAAAAGTTTCTGCACAGCAAAAGAAACCATCAACAAAACAACAAGAAAGCCCACTACATGGGAGAACATATTTGCCAACATTATATCTGATAAGGGCCTAATCTCCAACATTTATAGGGAACTCATACAACTTAACAAAAGGAAGATAAACAATCCAATCAAAAAATGGGCAAAGGACCTAAATAGACACCTTTCAAAAGAGGACATTCAGAAAGCCAAGAGACATATGAAAACATGCTCAAAGTCACTAATCATCCGAGAGATGCAAATCAAAACAACAATGAGGTACCATCTCACACCTGTCAGAATGGCTATCATCAACAAATCAACAAACGACAAGTGCTGGAGAGGATGTGGAGAAAAAGGAACTCTCCTGCACTGCTGGTGGGAATGCAGACTGGTGCAGCCACTATGGAAGACAGTATGGAGTTTCCTCAAAAAACTGGAAATGGAACTCCCATTTGACCCTGTGATCCCACTTCTAGGAATATATCCCAAGAAACCAAAAACACCAATCAGAAAGGATATATGCACCCCTATGTTCATAGCAGCACAATTCACCATAGCTAAGATTTGGAAACAGCCTAAGTGCCCATCAGTAGATGAATGGATTAGAAAACTGTGGTACATCTACACGATGGAATACTATGCTGCTGTAAAAAAGAAGGAACTCTTACCATTTGCAACAGCATGGATGGAACTGGAGAGCATTATGCTAAGTGAAATAAGCCAGTCAATGAAGGAAAAATACCACATGATCTCACTCATTCATGGATAATAGAGACCATTATAAACTTTTGAACAATAATAGATACAGAGGCAGAGCTGCCTCAAACTGATTGTCAAACTGCAGCGGGAAGGCTGGGGAGGGTTGGGGGGCAGGAGGGAAGGGGGTAAGAGATCAACCGAAGGACTTGTATGCATGCATATAAGCAAAACCAATGGACATAAGACACTGGGGGGTAGGGGAGGCCAGGGGATTGTCAAGGGCGGAGATAAAAAAGGACACATATATAATACCCTTTGTAATACTTTGAGCAATAAAAAAATAAAATAAAATAAAATAAATATAAGCACACACATATGTAGAGATGTGTTAACTTAGAGTAACACCCTATTGACCTTTTGCCTTCAACATTTCCCCAGAATGCTTTCTCAGTCTTTTCCTTGATCAAGCCAATCTACCCAAAATGCTGCATTAACATTCTCTCCACTTTGCCAGGCTATCAGTCTTCAAGCTCCTTCCAACATTATAGACACTCTTGTCACCATAATATTAGTTTGTAAAAACAAAAATTGAGGTTTAAAAGAAGTAGCAATCTGAGAATTAGGCATCAGACCATTAAAAAGCTCAACATAACAGAAAATACCAACCAGAGTCATGAAAAACGTAAAACACATGTAGTCCTCCTCTGTCCTTCCCTCCAAAGTGCATTCTGAATAATTAGCTAATCTATAGTTGGGATATAGAGTTAGCCTTGTTGACAGATACACAAGATAATAGTTTGTGCTTCTACTACATAAAGCAGGGGTCCTCAAACTTTTTAAACAGGGGGCCAATTCACTGTCCCTCAAACCGTTGGAGGGCCGGACTATAGTTTAAAAAAAAACTATGAACAAATTCCTATGCACACTACACATATCTTATTTTGAAGTAAAAAAACAAAATGGGAACAAATACAATATTTGTATTTGCATGTAAAGGCCCTACTAACTGCAAAATAAAATTAAAAAATAGACCTCCTAACTTCAAAAAAAATAAATCCTAACTTGTTCTTACCTCGGTCCTCAGGCAACAGCAAGCTCTGCACAGGCAAGCTCATGACTCGTCCGATCACACCCGAGACTGAGAGGAGGAGTCGAGAGACAGAGAGAAGTAGGGGAGTCGGAGAGTGCGGCGCACATTCCACACATGCGCACTGTGGGCCCGGGATGAGTCGGCTGCTAAGCAATAGGCAGCGGCGGCAAAAACACCCGGCGGGCCGGATAAATGTTTTCGGCGGGCCACATGTGGCCCGCGGGCTGTAGTTTGATGATCCCTGCCATAAAGTGTCTAGGGCAGTGATGGCGAACCTTTTGAGCTCGGTGTGTCAGCATTTTGAAAAACCCTAACTTAACTCTGGTGCCATGTCACATATAGAAATTTTTTGATATTTGCAACCATAGTAAAACAAAGACTTATATTTTTGATATTTATTTTATATATTTAAATGCCATTTAACAAAGAAAAATCAACCAAAAAATGAGTTCACGTGTCATCTCTGACACGCGTGTCATAGGTTCACCATCACTGGTCTAGGGGTTCAGGCTTCATGTGCTGTCTCTCCATGGAGCTCACATTTCAGCCGCTAAGAAGGCAGGAAGTGGAAGCGGAGAGCCTGTTCAATAAGGCTAAAGCATGGGTGTTACTTACATAATTTCTGTTCACATCCCCCTAGCCAGAACTTACTCACATGGCCACACCTAGCTACCAGAGAGGCTGGGCATAGTCTGTATTTTGTTCTGTTCAAAATTTCACATTGAATATCTATGTTCCTATAAATATAGTACATTATGGACTATTCAGCTTGTATTTCAGGGCATTCCTGGGCAGGCTCTACTCGATCAATCTTATTACCAGCTCAGGCTTTCAGAAGCCCCTGAAATTAGCCATCCTGGCTCACCTGCCCCTCGCATCTTTCAGAGAGCCTGGATCAATTCCCACACCTTTCTATAAATTTCTCCCTCCTTGCTACATTCCATAATACTCTCTTCCTCTCTTAACTCATTTTGCATCTGTTGCAGGGCCACTCCTTACTTGCATCCAGATGCTTTGGATGTCTCACCCTTGTACCTGCTGAGGCCATTCTAATGCAAGAAAATGCAACTCTCAAACTGAAGGCTTTCTTTTGATCTTCACACAAAAAGCCAGAAGTGCTGGGGAGTAAATGCTCCCAGGAGCTGCCCTTAGTCAAGGATGGGTGGGAATTAGAGGATAACTACCCCACCTCTCTCTTTCTTAGGTATACTAACATCAGGTTGTGTTCTATACCATATCCTAGGAGAATTACCAGTTCCTTACTTCAGTTGTCTTCTTTCTCTTCCCTGTCTCACTTCTTTTACTTTCCTATCCATGGTTCCTGAAATCACTCCTAATTAAAATAGTAATTATCAAATCCTTGTCTCAGTGTATACTTTGTGGAGAACCCAAACTGAGATAATCACACCCACTCTTTTTCTACATTCCCCAGAGTCCTGGACAATTCAAGTGCCTCCATCTGATTATCGTGTCATATCCCATACCTGACACATAGTAGGTGCTTGGAAGATGCTGCGGTTCTTCAGAACTGATTGTATTTATTTTTTTATTTTTTGTTCTAAAGTCAGAATAGTAATTTTTTAGTTCAATATCCAAATTGCTAAGGAGTAGTCACTGAAGAAACCTTTGATCTGGGCAGGTACCACACAGTGATTAAACAGAAGTAATTTTTCTGTGCTTTATAAAGTATAAATATTTGTTTTGGTTCCATCACCACACTTCATTAAGCAGTAGAAAAGTGAGGTTATACACAAAACCAATTTGCACTAAGCTGTCTTTACTTTCTGTCACTATTATAAAATTCATAGTTTACATGAAGCTCTATTGTCCACTATTCTCCCAAATGTTAGCAATTCAAAATGCATAGCAAATGGTTATATTTATACAACAACAGCAGCATTTAGAACAGATACATTGTTCTCTTCTTCCTTCCTTCTCTCCCTACTCTGCATGCCTATCATTCTGATTCCCTTTCAGAGAAGCTTATAGAAGAGATAACTGTTTCCATCAGTGAAGTCACACATAAACTGCATACTGTTTGGATTTGCACCTATCATTCTTGTTATCCCTCCAGGTCATTTACACATGTGTGCTGTTGAGTACTGGCACATATGTAGAAATATGTCAAGCATTTCGAATTCTGTAAAATCCAGAAGAAACTTCACTTCTTGTTTTTTAAGCCCAAATACATTTAAAGGGATATCCAATACTTTTGTTTTTAACCGGTTACTCATAGCCAACTAAAGTGTTGTGTTTTAAAAGCTATTTGCTGTTAACGGAGCCTGGGGATTTCATTTAGAAATCCATTTTCTCTGAAACAGAAAGTTGTATTTTGCCAAAAAGTAAACACACTCTAACCAGATTACAGAATGACTGAGTTCTATAGCTCACATGTAAAAATCCACAAGAGTAAAAACTTGACCAACACAGTTAGAGTTAGAAAGCAATAAAATGAAGATTAGAGGCTTAAACCAGCAAAGATTTTTTTTTCCTTCTGGGTCAGAAACTATAGATGGCTGGAGATGTGTTTCTCAAAATCTAGAGCATCTCAAGTTCAGGGCATGAATCCTACAGCTCGTAGCTACCAATTACTGTCTGGATTTTCTCACTCTTAATATTTCATTTTACTTTTAATTGGCACTGCAGTGCCTGAAGAAGAAGCAATCCAACCTGTTCAAGTTATATATTTGGGAAAATATACCATCCAGGCTAGATAAAGCAAATTGAGCTTTACTTCTTTTTCTTACTGCTTTGCTAAGTTATGGACTTAAGGAAATGCATAATCACTCTGTATCAGGGCTGCCATAACAAACCACAAACTCGATAACTTAAAACAACAGCAATTTATTCTCTCACGATTCTGGAAGCTACAAGTCTGAAATCATGGTGTCAGCAGAGCTGTGGTTCCTCTGAAGCAGCGGTTCTCAACCTGTGGGACGCGACCCCTTTGGTGGTCGAACGACCCTTTCACAGGGGTCGCCTAAGACCATCCTGCATATCAGATAGTTACATTACGATTCATGACAGTAGCAACATTACAGTTATGAAGTAGCAATGAAAATAATTTTATGGTTGGGTCACAACATGAGGAACTGTATTTAAAGGTCCAGAAGGTTGAGGACCACTGCAAAGGTTCTAGGGAAGGATCCTTCCTTGCCTCTTCTCGTGTCTGGTGTTTGTCAGCAATCTTGCTGTTGCTTGGCTTGTAGATGCATCACTCCAATTTCCGCCTCTGTGATCATGTCTGCCTCTTGTCCTGGTGCGTATGATGCCAGTTATTTTGGATGCAGGGCCCACCTTACTCAACTATGAACACATCTTATTTGGTGACAACTGGGAAGACCCTATTTCCAAACAAGATCACATTCTGAGATCCCAGATAGACATGAATTGTGGGGGAGGACACCATTCAACTCTGCAGAATCTACCGGCTGGCCCCAAAAATGTACATCCATCTTATGTACAAAAGACATCACCCTACCCCAACTTTCCCCAAATTCTTAGCTCATTGAGTCCAAAGTCTCAAATACATATCAATTCAAAATGTTCCAAACCTCATTACCTAAACTATCTAAATAAGATATAGATGAACCCTTGTGTAGGAGCTATTCTGGGTCAAAATACTTCTCCATGTGTGAAACTAAAGAACAAATTAATTGCTTCTAAAATGCAATGATGGGACAGGCATGGGATAGCCATTCCCATTCCAACATGGAGGAAATGGAAGAAATACACTCGCTCTTCCCAAGCAAGTTTGAGACCCAGCAGGACAAATTTCATTAGGTTTCAAGGCCTGGGAATAATCCTCTGTGTCTCTGTGCTCTGTCCTCCCATGGAGGCTTTAGGAAATATCCAGTCAGCCCTGATCTCTGAGCAGTCTGTTTCTTCTTTATGGCATCTGAGTAGCCTGACAGACTTCCCTCCTTTTATCCTGTCTCTGTCTCCTCCAGTCCAAACTGGTAGTGTTTCTGCTAGTATAACATTCTCAAAAACCTTGTTGATGTTCCATGGATATCACAGATATTCATGCCATTAGACACAAGGATCCTCCATAGATCTTTTTTCATAACTCTATCCTTATTCCTAGCTTCTGCTGAAATGGTTGAGTAGATCCATGGGTCATATACCTAACCTCTTCAACCAAGGTTGTCCAACCTTCCTCTTGGCCCTTTCTCCCAAGTACACTTTGGCATCTTTGGCAATATGGACAGCTGAGAGTTTTTCAAATTATCAAATGCTGGTTCCTTTTTGTTTACCAGTTCCTTCCTCAGTTTATCTCTTTTCTCCTACATCCTATCTAATAAAAGAGAAACATGGTAATTAGCCATACGGCCGCTACCCTTCCCATTGGCTAATCACTGAGATATGCAAATTAACTTCCAACCAAGATGGCGGCCGGAAGCCAGGCAGCTGACGCCAACAGGGAGGCTTGCTTGCTCCAGTGACGGAGGAAGCCAGGTTCCCCGCCTGCTTTGCCGGCCTCTCAGCAGCTCTCTAAGAAACATTGCAGCAAATATAGAAGCTAAACAAAACCCCAGAAACCAGCTTTCAGTCAGCCAGGCTTCAGCCAGCAGGACCGCAACATTGTTTCAAATACAGAAGGTAAACAAAGGCCAGAAACCTGCTTTCAGCAGCGGAGGTCTCATAGCTGGAGCC
>NW_005361391.1:2440296-2444403 GCF_000412655.1 Myotis brandtii
GGGGCGGTGCCCCAACCCCCCAATCGGCCCTACCCTGAGCGTGACTGAGGGTGGCATTGCAACCTCCCGATCCGCCCTGCTCTGTGCATGACGGGGTGGCGCCCCAACTCCCCAATCGGCCCTGCTCTGAGCCCAACCAGGGGCTGCACCTAGGGATTGGGCCTGCCCTCTGCCACCTGGGAGCAGGCCTAAGCCAGCAGGTCGTTATCTCCCGAGGGGTCCCAGACTGCGAGAGGGCACAGGCCGGGCTGGGGGACCCCCCTCCCTGCCGAGTGCACAAATTTTTGTGCACCGGGCCTCTAGTTTTACTATAAACAGAAAGAAGAAACCAGACCACAACTTCCACATTTTGCTTGAAAATCTGTTCAACTAAATACCTAAGTTTATCACTCTAAAAGCTCTATTTTCCATGGAATGGTAGAAGATAATTTAGCAAAATTTTCTACCATTTTATAACAAAGATTACCTTTCCTCCAATGTCCATAACATTTTCCTCATTTCCTCCTAAGGTCTCACCTTTAATGTTCACATCTCTAGCAACATTCTGATTATGACAATATATGTAATCTCTAAGATAATGGTAATTTCTCTATCATCCTATTCACTTCCTTCTGAGACCTCATTAGAATCACCTTTAATGTCCATATTTTTACCAACAAGTTCTTCAAGGCAATCTAGTCTTTTTCTAGCATGCATCTCAAAAGTCCTCCAGCCTCTACCCACTATGTAATGCAAAAAGCCACTTTCACATTTTTAGATATTTGCTACAGTAGAACCACACTTTCCAGTATCAAAATCTGTTAGTCAGCTTCTCTAGAGAAACAGAATCAATCAATAGGAGCAACAGATGATTGATAGATAGATAGATGATAGATAGATAGATAGGTAGATAGATAGATAGATAGATAATAGGTAGGTAGGTGATAGATAGATAGATAGATAGATAGATAGATAGATATGCAGTTTTATATCTGGGCTCTCAATTTTGTGCCATTGATATGTATGTCTGTTTTGATTATTGTAGCTTTATAGTATAACTAGAGGCCCTGTGCACAGATTTGTGCACCAGTGGGGTCCCTCAGCCTGGCCTGCGCCCTCTCACAATCCGGGACCCCTCAGGGGATGTAGTACTGTGCCAGGAAGGAGCCCGAGCCTGGGCCAGGCGCTGCGCTGCTCCTTCTCATCCCGGCCCCACTGTGCCTACCACCACCACTGCTTGGTAGCGCTGCCATGGAGGCAGGAGAGGCTCACACACCGCAGTTGCACTTGCCAGCTGTGAGCCCGGTGTCTGGTGCCCGGCGGTTAGCTGAGCAGCACTCCCACTATGGGAGCACACTGACCACCAGGGGGCAGCTCCTGCGTTGAGCGTCTGCCCCCAGGTGATCAGTGTGCATCATGGCAACCAGTCGACTGGTCATTTGGTCATTTGGTAGTTCGGTGGCTTAGGTTTTTATAGATAGATAGATAGATAGATAGATAGATAGATAGATTTGAAGGCAGGGAATGTGACACCTCTGTCTTTGTTCTTTTTTCTCAGGATTGCTTTGGCTCTTCAGGGTCTTTTGTGGTTCCATACAAATCTGATGAGTTATTTGTTTGTTCTATATCTTTAAAAATGGCATTAGGATTTTATCATCCCAATGACACAGACAATAGTGCAGTGAAGCCTGGGGAGGGAGTGGGAGTGGGGCAGAGGTGGTTAATGGGGGCATTTGTAATACTTTCAATAATAAAGATAAATTTTTTAAAATAAATAAATAAAAGGAAAAAAAGATAAAAGTGTGATTGGGATTTTAATGGGGATTCTATTAAATATATAAATTGCTTTAGGCAATATGGCCATTTTAACTATATTATTCTTCCAAACCATAAACAGAATATCTTTCCATTTCTTTGTGTCTTCTTCAATTTCTTTCAATAGTGTCTTGTAGTTTTCAGTGTATAAGTCTTTCACATCCTTTAAATTTACTCCTGGGTATACTATTCTCTTTGTTGGCATTGCAAATGAAATTACAAAGAAACAGCAAAAATGGGAAACAGAGAAACAGGCCCCAAATGAAAGAACAGGAAGAATCTCCAGATAAGGAGCTAAATGAAATGGAGGCAAGAAATTTATCAGATATAAACTTCAAAGTAATGGTTACAAGGAAGCTCAAACACTTAGTAAGAACTACAAGGAAATTAGTGAGAACTACATCAGCATAAAAAAGGATATAGAACTATGAATAAAAACCAGTCAGAAATGAAGAATGACATAGCTGAAATAAAGAATAACCTGGAAGGAAGCAACAGTAGATTAGAAGTGGAAAGCAAAATCAGCAAATTAAGAGACAAGATAGAAAAAATATCACTGTATTAGAGCAACAAAAATAAAAAAAAATGCTTAAAAGGCATGAGGACAATGGAAGGCAGTGGTTATCAACCTGGGGCACATGCCCCACAGGGGGGCAATTTGATTTTGATTTTTAAGGGGTGTAATTCAAGAATGGGTTATTAACAGTGAATAGTTTGCATTTCTTATATTTCTAGGGGCCTTATTTACAGTATATAAATATATGTTGTGACATATTTATGCATTTCAGTTCTCTATTATATGTTTTGAAACTTTATTTGCTATTTTTCATATCACTTCATATTATTATTTTTTAACAATTTCTTAGCGATTTATTCCTCAGTATTTCAACTGTCCTTTCGTTCTTTTATTTTTCTCTTTCATGGATGCCATATCCTTTGGAAGCATGTTTAGACCAAGTTAATGGCCTTTTAGGCTTCCTCCACATGAATGGGAGTTCACTTTTTGAATAATAAGAATTATATGTCATGGGTGGGGGGGGAGTCAGGATTTTAGAGATGCTTAGGTGGGGCATGGCCAAAAAAAAGGTTGGGAACCACTGGGGTAAGGGAACTGTGGGACAACATGAAATGGAACAACATCCATATCATAAATGTACCATAAGGAGAAGAAAATGAGCGAAGGATTGAGAACCTCTTTGAAAAAATATTGACAGAAAACTTCCCTAAATGGGTGAAGGAGAAGTCACACAAGTTAAGGAAGCACAGGGAGTCCCAATAAAAATGAATATAAAGAGAACACAGCAAAATACATCATAATTAAAATGGCAAAGTTAAAGACAAAGAAAGAATGTTAAAGGCAGCAAGAGAAAGATAGTCAGTTACCTACAAGGGAGCTCCCATAAGGCTGTCAGCTGATTTATCAATAGGAACACTACATGCCTAAAGGGAATATCATGAAGTATTTAAAGTAATGACAAACAAGGATCAGAAACCAAGACTACTCTATCCAGCAAGGCTATCATTCAAAATTGAAGATGAAATAAAGAACTTCCCAGACAAAATAAAAAGGCTAAATTAGTTTATTACCACTAAACTAACACTGCAAGAAATGCTAAAGGGACTGGTGTAAGAAGAAGAAATAAAGAGAAAGAGAACAAAACAGGCATTAAGAATAAGAATGGCAATAAATAAGTACCTATCAATAAAAAGACACAGGTTAGGAGAATGGATATGAAAACATGACCCATATATATGCTGTCCACAAGAGACTCACTTCAGAAAAAGAACTCACACATATGAAAGTGAAGTGATGGGAAAAAAATTTCCATGTAAATGGAAACAAAAAAGAAAAGCTGGGGTAGCAATACTCATATAAGACAAAATAGACTGCAAAACAAAAGCCTTAAAAGAGACAACGGGGAGAAACCAAGATGGCGGCATAGGTAAACACGGGAGTTTGCTGCCTCGAACAACCACTTCAAAAATACAACTAAAAGACGGAACGGACATCATCCAGAACCACAGGAAAGCTGGCTGAGTGGATGTTCTACAACTAGGAGGAAAGAGAAAAGCATACCGAGGCTCAGAGGAGGCGCAGTGCTGAAGTAAAATACTAAGGTTCGGAGTGCATGCGGAGCGGGCTGGAGGCTGAGGGCGCGGTTGTCGTTTTCAATCGGGAGGGAGTCTCAGGCTCTGAGCTCCAGTTCCGGGAGAGGACCCACACTCATACGGGAGAAGCGGGACTGTCTGGCATCGCTCAGAACCCTAGGGCAGCTTTCTCTCCGTGGGGCTTGCAGCGACTACTGGGACACT
>NW_005361391.1:2445897-2452771 GCF_000412655.1 Myotis brandtii
GGGGGAGAAAGGGGTGTGGGGGTGAGTGAAGAGATTAGACAACAATCGTGCACCTATGGATGAGGACAGTGGGTGGGGAGTGAGGGCAGAGGGTGGGGTTGGAACTGGGTGGAGGGGAGTTATGGTGGGAAAAAAGAGTAACTAATGTAATAATCTGAACAATAAAGATTTAAAAAAAAAAAAAAAGAGACAACGGTCACTACACAATACTAAAGAAATCAATCCAAGAGGAAAATATAACCCTTGTTAAAATATATGAATCCAATACAGGAGCACCTAAATATATATATACATATTAAAAAAACTCTTGATGGACTTTAAGGGAGAGATAAACATCAATACAACCATAGTAGGGGACTTTAACATCCCACTGACATCACTGAATAGATCTTCCAGACAAAAAATCAACAAGGAAACAGTAGCCTTAAATGACACACTAAATAATTAAGGAAGAAATCAAAACCTTCCTGAAAACAAATGAAAATGTACACACATCAACCAAAAATTTATAAGACAAAAAAACAAACAAAAAAAAATATAACCCTACAAGTAAAAGAATTAGAAACAGAACAACAAAGTAGCTTACATATGCAAAAAAAAAAAAAATGAAACTTGACCTATACCCCATGCCTTATATGAAAATTAACTCATAATATAGATCTAGCCCTAGCTGGTTTGGCTCAGCAGGATCACAGGTTCAATTCCTGGTCAAGGGCATATACCTCAGTTGCCATTCGTTTCCCGGCCCTGGTTAGGCACAGGCAGGAGGCAATCAATCAATGTGTCTCTCATGTTGATGTTTCTCTCTCTCTCTTTCTCTCTCCCCTCTTTCCTCCCTTCCACTTTCTCTAAAAATCAATGTAAAAATATCCTCCAGTAAGGAATAGATAGATAGATAGATAGATAGATAGATAGATAGATAGATAGATAGATGATAGATAGATAAATAGATAGATAGATAGATAGATAGATAGATAGATAGATAGATAGATATAGATGATAGATTAGATATAGATATAGATATAGATATAGATATAGATATATGATAGATAGATGATAATAGATAGATAGATAGATAGATAGATAGATAGATAGATAGATAGATACAAATATAAAGCTTTTAAAAGAAAACAGGGGAACAATATTTTCTTGACATGGGTTGGGCAAAGAATTTTTAAACATGACATCAAAAATACATACCATAAAAGAAAAAAATTATAAATTAGGCTTCATTAAAATTTAAACTTTACTTTGCAAAAGACTATCAAGAGAATAGAAAGTCAAGCCATAAACTGGGGGGAAATATTTGCAAATCACATTTCTGTCAAAGGATATGTATCCAGAATATTTAACAAACTTTCAAAGTTAAACAATAAGAAGAAAATTTTAATAGGTATAATAATTAAACAGACATTGCACCAGAGAAGATATATGGATGGCAAAGATGCTCAACATCTTTAGTTATTAGGAATATGCAAATAAAACTGAAATGTGATACCACTGTACATCTACAAGAATGTCTTGAAAGAAGAAGACTAACGACACCATGTTCTGCTGGCTATGTGGAGCACCTAGAACTCTCATACAATTGTTTGTAACATCTTTATTCATAATCATACAAAGCTGTAAATAATACAAAGATTCATCAACTAGGAGATGAACAAATAAACAGCAGTACATCCAAAGAATGGAATACTACTCAGCAATAAAAAGGAATATGCTACAACACTGGTGAATGTCAAATTTGTTATGCTGAAAAAAAATAAGCAATATTCAAAAGACTTAAATCCTATATGATTTTGTTATACAAAGTCTAAAAAAGGCAAAACTATATTGACAAAAACCTGATGAGTGAAATATGTTAGAGTGATGGAAAGCTTTCATATCATAAATTTGGTTATTTGGTGGTTGTTATATAATTGAATATATTTGTCAAAACTCATCAACTTAATTAATTTTACTTTGTGCAAATTATTCCTCAATTGGGCTTAAAAAAAAACAAAAGGTATATTTACAGACCAGCCAGTAACTGGGTTAGAACCACCACCACCACCCCCAATGTGATGTACACAATTTCCAAAGTCCTACCAGCACTGTAATTCTTTCTTACTGGTGGGCAGTATAAGATACAGCAATTCCTCCCTTAGTGGTTATATCCCAGCACATCCCAGATCACCAGACCTGTAGATACATCACAGATCTATTAGGTCCTTTAACTTTTGCAGAGTTTATCTCCCACTCTCTGCTGTGCATATGTGTTTCCAAGCCATCTGGAATGCTTGCTATTTTCTGCTCACTAGGGCCATTGCATAATATCATCAATATAAAGGGCCACCTTGAGGTCTATAGGATCAGAATAATCAAGTTTCCCTCCAGTTTACATCAGGACAGTTAGCTAGAAAACAGATATAACCCTGTGGCAGGAAAGAAAAAGTATACTGCCCCATGAAAGCAAATTGCTTTTCAGTACTTTTGTTTTTAATGATTAAAAAATTGTTTTTAGCTCATTCAAATTCTGTATACCAAATGGTAGGGGCTACAGGTTCATTTGCTTGAGAATATATACAGCTAGAAGAGCAGCTGGAATTATCATCGCCACCTTATTAAGTTTAGATATCTACAACAGAAGTTCTCAAAAAGCTGCCCCAAGACTAGCAAGATTACAATCACCTGGAACTGTTAAAAATACAGATGCTCAGGTTTCATCCCAGACCTAATGACTCAGAAATCCTGGAGATAGGACCCAGCACTCTGTTCTTCAATTCCCTCCAGGTTATTCTGATGCTCAGTAAAGTTAAAAGAATCATTTTGCTATGGTGATTCATCACAAACCATCTGGATTTTGCAACAACATAATTAAGATGAAGAGGCTAATTAATTACAAAGTAGTAGAAAACAGTCCTACATCTTTTAAGTCTTTGAAATCTCTGAAATTCACCCAGGATGCATTATTGCTTTTGGTTTACCATGTTCATTTATGGACTGAATGAGAAGAGACATGTTTCCAGGACCTTCCACTTCATCTTTTCCTCAGAAAACAACCGTAGGATTTCTTCTGGATACTAATTCTATCTATAACCAAGTACATATTTGTCCTTCTATACATTCTTGGCTCAAGAAAATAATGGGTCCTACTGGCCCCTTTGGGGACAGACTTGGGCAAAGGCACTTAAATCACCTGACTCCTTAGGCTTCCACTCTAACGTGTGCATCACAGTTTGAAGTCAGTATAAAATAATCTACAAGAAATCTGAAATTTTTCTTTCCCCTGTGTGCAGTAAACCTGATGCACAGGTCTCTTTAGGGAAGACGGGGCAGGGGTGGTGGGGAAGAAAATTACTGTATATAGCTGTGACCACCTTGCACAGGGACTTTCCTTGCCCTCAGTTTAGGAACTCTGGGTCTGTGAACTGCATTAGCTGTACTGGTATTAGGTACGAACCCCTACCACAATAATATAGGTTAGGTTTCTACCCACAAAAAAGTATAATTTTTCCTCTGATATACATTAAGCATCTTCTTGGTAACCTGCCCATGTGTTTCATTTGCAGCAATTAGATCAATTAGCCATCATGCAGATCCATGATTACCACTCTCCCTATAGCTTCTTATTGTAATTCTGCCCACCTTCGCTCTACCACTTAAGCACCATCAACTGGTTCCTTACACTTTTAGGGGCAGAATCTTTCATCATCATCTCTGGCCTATAGATATCAGACGCATACTGCTTTCCAAAGATGCTGGTGCTCCCTTGTCAGCTGAATACCTTTGTCAAGGGAGTGTCCTCCAGGCTCTATTGAGAAAGGGAGTGAAAAAGGAAAGGAACCTGATTAGAAGGTAGTTAGTCAAGTTGTATCTAATAGAGTCCATTTCAACTTCACATTTTCTTGGGCCATTAGGAAGGTTCCCGTACTTGAGGCTCCCTGACTTTAGGTCACTATTGAGTCCAGGCTTCAATTAGCCAACATAGTAGACTCAAGCCAACACATTAAATTCCAAATCAAGCCAACACATCAAATTCCAAATCAAGCCAACACCAATGGCAATATATACAGTCAAATCAACCCTTATATTTAATTTCTATTGGTCTAGCAGCCTTATAATACATTCCTATATATGCTCCTCAGCCACCAGCAGATAAAAATTGGCAAGATCTTGCAACTCTTTTGGCCAATAGCCTATCTCCTCCAAAAAATAGGTATTGTGTTCCTCCATCTGGGCTCTGCTGGAATTTAATTCTCCTATTGGCCTGGAGGCTGTTACCACTGGTAGGGGCTTACAGCTGAAAAGAACCAGCATCCTATTATTAGCAAATTCCCAGGTGCATTCATGAGGGCATTTCTCTATTAGGAAGGGGTTGCCTGATGGGAAGAGCTCAGGTCATTTGGAGGTTTAAACTTCTTAGCCTCTTCTTTGCCCAAATGGCTTCATTCCTTATCTCAGGGTTCCACTCATTCCCCACCAGTGTCATCAGCTTACAGTAATAGCCAAAGGGCAGTACATTTATTGTGCTGCAACTCTATAACCCATATATCAGGCTTCAGGATTTGTATCTCAACCATGATGCTGTATGACTACAGAATGTGTGAAATTCCCACAAAGCTGTCAATTATTCTAACTATCTGAGTATATTCTGAGTAAATAACCACAATTTTTAATTTCTCCTTTTATCCTTAAACATTTTCTGACCTTGGAATCCTTTTTATCACTGTTGTAGCCATAGCCAAAGGGCCATAGCCACTTGATCTCCCTATTGCTAGTCCTCCATCTACACTTGATCTCATGCCACCATTGGAGACTATTCGAGTAATTATGGTGTACTCCATGCTACAAATTACCACAGTCTCATTCCCTCAACAAAGTGTTTGCTCTAGTATATGAGCAATCCAATGCCAGAATTCTATTTTGAGGATTTGTTTTCTGGGGCCATTTCTGGTACCAATTATGCTGTTAGATGTACAGATGTTATACTTAAATGTTGTAATTGAGAAGAATTTAATAAAAAACATTTCAAAATATCTGAGCAAAAAATAGAGTATATAAATTATAGGTACATAATAAATAGATTATAGATGATGATGCTGCTGATGATAGATAGATAGATAGATAGATAGATAGATAGATAGATAGATAGAATACAGGTAATAAATAGATAATTGATAGATGATAGATACATATATACAGATGTATGTACATATATACATGCATGTATACATATATAAATTGAAAAATACACATATAGATAGACAGATGATAGATGGATAGATGATAGATATAGATAGATGATGATGATGATGATGAAGATAGATAGATAGATAGATAATAGGAGATACATAGATGGTGGGTACATAGATGATATAGATAGATGATGATAGATGATAGATAGATATAGATGACATGGGAGGAGGGGTTCAGGGAAATCTGTTAGGGACAATGAAGTCATGAAGTATTTTATTTCAATAATTCAACAGTAGGGAGGGAGCCACTACCACGCCTAGGCCTGAAGGAGCAAAACTTGTTACTGGAAGGCAGAGAGGGTAGTTATATGGAGGGAGCCTCATAGAAAGATGACTTTAACAGAGTAATGCAGCCAAACAATGTGATCCCAAATGGAGCCAGAGAAGAAACAGCCAACCTCACTCATCTCCTGGTGCCTTTGCAAGCAATCTCATTGACACAGAGCATATGGATTACCTTCCTGGGGACAGGACAGAGGGGAGAAGGGTGGGAAAGGGTCCATGAAGATACTTAGCATATTGTCAAATCAAAACCTCCCCTTGCCAGGTCATGATGGTGGGTGGGGCCAGGCCCACTACTATCACTGATGCTTTCCTCTTACTCCAGGTCACTTTTCTCTTGTCATGACACTTACAATCCTTAAATACCCCAACAAAGACAGCCTGAAGGGAATTCAGTACTCTCATAATTGTCATCATACATAAACTTGTCCTGTTAGTGAAGCTATGTTTTACCTCTTTTATGTTGTTTCCCTAGAGCTACCATCACTGTCAGTGAGCTGGATCATCTTAACAATACATGTGTGTTTCTGAAGCCACTAATGCTGATGACTCCATGCATGTTTTATATTGTAAAAGAGTGTAAGAAAAAATAGTACTCCCTATGTGGAGCTTACCTCTGCAGAAGGGTTAATCAGTTTCATCTCTGTAGGAATGGAAATATTCTGTGCCTTTGAAATAGTCATATACTGTTTTCAAAGTTAACAAGATCAAATAGAGTATAAAGCATTTTATTTAGAAAAGAAAAACCTGATAGAAAAGAGCTCAATCAAATAAGAACAATGCCCTTATTTTTCCAGTAGGAAACATATCTTTAAAAATTCCAGTATTATATTCCCTTTAAAAATCTTCCAAATGAAGGTAAAATTTTGTTGTGAATAAGTTGGTTTCAAAAAGCCCTGGACAGTGTTGCTCAGTGGTTTGAGTATTGGCCTGCACACTGGAGATTCCGGGTTTGATAACTGATCAAGGTCACATACATGGGTTGCAGGTCTGATCTGAATGTGGGAGACTGCAGGAAACCATTTACTGTCTTCACTAGCTGAGTATAGAGTCTATACTATAGACAGAGACCCCCAAAAGCTAGTAACCTTTGAAAGTCCTAGAAAAGGTCAGGACTGTACACCACCCAGTTAATTTAGACACCACCCAGTTAATCTAGATAATGGTAGCTAAAGCATTATCCCCACCTTAGCTCACTGAATTCCTTAGATATTTGTGTAGATCCTTGTTGATTATTGTTGATCAGATACCCTGCCTATTCCTGGAAATTGTCTACAGATGAGCTAATCAGATACTCTGTCTATTCCTAGAAACTGTCTGCTAATCTGTGTGTCATTGAAATCTCCTTACCTAAG
>NW_005361391.1:2453000-2476245 GCF_000412655.1 Myotis brandtii
TCTCTCTCTCTCTCTCTCTCTCGCTCTCGCTCTCTCTCTCTCTCTCTCTCCCCGACCCCCACCCAACGCCTCCCTTCTACTCTCTAAAATGAATAAAAAACATATCCTCACTCCTTGGGTGAGGTTTTTTAAAAAAAAAAAAGTCATATTCTGGGAAGTTAAGTAGTCTGCCTCTACTAGAGTTAAGAAGTAGGTGAAAAATGTTTGGTCACCAGGAAGTAGAGAATGATGGAGATTTTTGTAAACTAGAAAAGGAAGCAGGAAGTTTAGAAAAATCAAATGGCTGAAATGAAATATGCATGGAAGAAATATTTGCCTTACTCAATCGGAAAATCAAAAGCCATATAACATTATGGTCAATTCTGGGTATAATTGTGAAGTGAGCAAAGTTAGTATTTGATCATTTTATTTGTGTTCTTTCTCTACTTGCTATCAAACCTACCTTGGCATCATAGATACTGTTTCCTTCTTCCTATCACCTTTCCCTCATCATCCTCTTCCTTCCCTTTTCTCTTTCCCCTCTTCCTTTCACACGGGCTTCCCTATCCAATTACTTTTACACTCCATTTAAATGTTAATTTCAAGAATCAATAATGTATCTAAGCAATTCCCTTGATGGTAAAAATCACTAACAAGGCTTACTATAATATTATTATAACTTTGAGAACTGTTACCATTTCACACATGACAATGACTTCATAAAAATTTAGATCAAAGTGATATAATTATCAAATTTTTGGGAATAGTAAGTGTGATAGTATGTTTCTGTGCCTGAAGATGGGTCACAAACATTCTAGTCAACAAAGCACAGCGTATATCCAGTGCCTACTGTACACTAGGCACTTTAATAAAATTTAAAAAGGGAAATTAACAAACTCAGTTAATTGGGAAAGCTCTCAAAAAAAGCAATTTCCTTATACATGAAATAGGTATAAACCAATTTATCAGTAAATCATTTTAAATATTCAAAAGACACATATTTATAGATCTATTTAAACATTCACAGAACATAGAGATGAAAGAAAAGGTTTGACACTATTTTATCATTCTATGTAAAGCTGGTATCAAAACTCGACAAGAATAGCACAAAAAAGAAAATGATGAGACTTTGCCTGTGCTGCCCGGAGCCGGCACTTCTACATGCACCCACCATCCACTGAGACCCACCGACGGAGAAGACATGGGCAGAGCCATGTTAGCCAGGCTACAACTGGGGCTGCTGCTTCAGGCACTGCTCCTACTCACCCAGAATTATTCAAGTTAAACAACTGCTATAACACCTGCAAGTAACCCTCCCACAATACCTGTACTACCCAAAGTCCAGCGAATGTCATCACCAGGGCAAATGGTGGTGCTCTGCAGTCAACAGCCAGTGTCTTCGTGATCTCATTGGCTCTTCTATATCTCTACTATTCAAAGACTCGGTGCAATTCCCATTAAAATACCAATAGCATATTTCACAGACCTAGAAAAAACTCTCCAAAAATTCATATGGAATCAAAAATGAACCCAAATGGTTGCAGCAATCCTGAGAAAGAATAACAAAGTAGGAGGGATCACGATACCAGATATCAAGCTGTATTACAAAGCCACTGTTCTCAAAACTGTCTGGTACTGGCACCAAAAAAAGACATATAGACCAATGGAATAGAAGAGAGAACTCAAAAATCAACCCAATCCATGATGCTCAATTAATATTTGACAAATGAAGCAAGAGCATACAATGGAGTCAAGACAGTCTCTTTCAATAAATGGTGCTGGGAAAATTGGATGGATAAATGCAAAAAAATGAAACTAGACCACCAATTTACACCATACACAAAAATAAATTCAAAATAGATAAAAGAATTAAACATAAGACAGGAAACCATAAAAATCATAGAAGAATCCATAGGCAGCAAAATATCAGACATATGTCGTAGCAATATCTTCACCGATACAGTTCCTAGGACAATGGAAACTAAGGAAAAAATAAACAAATGGGACTACATTAAAATAAAAAGCTTCTGAACTGCAAAAGAAACCATCAACAAAACAACAGGAAAGCCCACTGCTTGGGAGAACATATTTGCCAATGCTATTTCAGATAAGTGTTTAATCTCCAAAATTTACAGAGAACTCATACAACTTAACAAAAGGAAGATAAAAGATCCAATCAAAAAATGGGCAAAAGACCTAAATAGACACTTTTTGAAAGAGGACATACAGAAGGCTATGAGACATATAAAAACATGCTCAAAGTCACTAATCATCTGAGAGATGCAAATAAAAACAACAATGACATACCATCTCACACCTGTCAGAATGGCTATCATCAACAAATCAATAAATGACAAGTGCTGGTGAGGATGTAGAGAAAAAGGAACACTCCTGCACTGCTGGTGGGAATGCAGACTGGTGCAGCCACTCTGGAAAACAGTATGGAGTTTCCTGAAAAAGTTAAAAATGGAACTCCCATTTGACCCAGTAATCCCACTTCTAGGAATATATCCCAGGAAAGCAGAAACACCAGTCAGAAAGGTATCTAATCCTGAAGCTGGGCTCCCCAGCAGAGAGCACCAAACTGAGGAGGGTACCCACATAACATCTAGTTGTGAAAAGCAGTGGAGTGCTATCTGCCAGGAAGTGGCAGCTGAAAGTTTGGGCACCCTCTTAAAGGACCAATGCACAAAAATTCCCTGTGGAGCCACCCAACGTGTGCTCTAGCAGAGGGAGGGTGAAGTTGACTGGAGCTGTGAAAGCAAAACCCAGGACAGGGGGCTGGAGGATAGAGCTGAGAAGGCAGACACCCAAGTTTCCTGGGCTGAGTCATTTCCCTCGACAGCAGAGGACATATTTCCACGTAGATATCTGCCTTGCCTGGGGGTAAGACAGTCAACACACCCTATTGGAAAACACCTTGCCCTGAGGCCACTTAAGAGATTAAAATAACAATTAGCCTCCAAGTAGAAGCAACCACCCCACCCTGCTGAAAAAACTCTCGCCACAGTCTGTGATAAAGAATGATATAACACAAATAAAGAACACATTGGAAGGAATACACAGCAGATTAGGGGAAGCTGAGGATTGAACCAGTGAATTAGAAGACAGAGTTGAAAATATCCCTCAATCAGAGAACCAAAAAGAAAAAAGCAATTAAAAAACAGGAGGACAGCTTAAGGGAGGTGTGGGACAATGTGAAACATAACAATATTACAATAGCAGGTGTGCCAGAAGAGGCAGAAAGAGAGAAAAGAATAGAGAAGGTGTTTGAAGAAATAATGGTAGAAAACTTCCCAAATCTGGTAAAGGAAAACGTCACACAGGTTCAGGAGTCACAGAGAAACCCAAACAAGAAGAACCCAAACAGACCCATGCCAGACACATCATAATTAAAATGCCAAAAATCAAAGACAAAAAGAGAATCTTAAAAGCAGCAAGAGAAAAGAAAACTGTTACCCACAAAGGAGTTCTCATAAGGCTGACACCTGATTTCTCATCAGAAATTCTACAGGCCAGAAGGGAATGGCATTAAGTACTCAAGGTAATGAAAAGGAAGAATCAGAGACCAAGATTACTATATCCAGCAAGGCTATCATTCAAAATAGACGGTCAAATAAAGAGCTTCCCAGACAAAAAAAAAACAAACTAAAGGAGTTCAGCACCACCAAGCAAGCATTACAAGAAATGCTAAAGGAACTGCTGTAAGGGATTACTGAGGAGAAGAAACCTAGCCATACAGAATTAAAATGGCTATACATAAGTATCTCTCAATAATAACCCTAAATGTAAATGGATTAAATGCCCAATCAAAAGGTGTATGGTAGCTGAATAGATACAAAAACATGACCCAACTATATGATGTCTACAAGAGACCCACCTCAAAACAAAAGACACACACAGGATGAAAGTGAAGTAATGGGAAAAAAATTTTCCATGCAAATGGAAAAGAAAAAAAAAGCTGGAGTAGCAATACTCATATCTGACAAAATAGACTTTAAAAGCATCATGCTAAGCGAAATAAGCCAGTTGGAGAAAGATAAATATCATATGATCTCACTCATTTGTGGAATATAATGAACAACATAAAGTGATGAACACAAATAGAGCCAGAGGGGGGAAAATATTCTTGAATATAGTAGAAGTAACCCTGCTATTTGCAGATTTTTAATATTTCCTACAACTTTTGTGATATCATACTACTAGTATGTTAGTAGAACTTTGGTAATATTATACTTAAAATTTTTTTATTCATGATATATTAATGTTTATTTTTTCTTGAATAATTGGTGTTTAGTGCATGTAACATTATCGTATTTAAGATTGTGTTTCTTGAAATATTAAGGTTTACTGTATGTAACATTATTATATTTAAAATCATTTTTTCTTGAAATAAAAAAACTGATTTAAAAAAAAAAAAAAGGCTGCCAGAGAGAAACAGAAAATTACCTACAAGGTATCTCCCATCAGACTATCAATTCATTTTTCGACAGAAACACATCAGGCCAGAAGGGAATGGAAGGAACTTCACAAAGTGTTGCAAAGCCAGGGACTGAATCCAAGAATAATATATCCAGCAAGGCTATCATTCAAAATTAAAAGTGAAATCAGGACTTTCACAGACTAAAAATGGCTAAGGGAGTTTATTACCACCAAGCGAGCAATGCAAGAAATGCTAAAGGGACTGCTGTAAAAAGAATAAATAGGAAGGGAAGAAGGAACACAGGCATACAGAATAAAAATGGTGACAAACAAGTACCTATCATAGTAACTTTAAGTGTAAATGAATTCAATGCTCCAATCAATTGACATAGGGTAGGTGAATGGATAGGAAAACATGACCCATATATTTATTATATACAAGAAACCCACTTCAGAACAAAGGACTCACATGGACTGATAGTGAAGAGAAGAAAAAAATTTTTTCAGGCAAATGGAAATGAGAAAAAAGCTGAGGTAGCAATACTTATATCTGACAAACTAGACCTCAAAGTGAAGGCCATAACAGGAGATAAAAAGGGCCACTTCATAATACTAAAGGGAGCAATTCAACAAGAGGATAAAAGTCTGGTAAACATATATGCACTCAATACCGGATCAGCCAAATACATAAAAAAAAACTTCTGGAAGATAGCAAGGGAGAGATTCACAGCAATACAATCATAGTAAAGGACTTTAATACCCCATTGAAACCACTGGATAAATCCTCTAAACAAAAAAATCAGCAAAGAAACAGCAATCCTAAATAACTCACTAGATCAGATGGACTTAATTGACACCTTCAGAACATTTCACCCCAAAGCTACAGAATGTACATTCTTCTCAAGTGCACATGGGACGTTTTAAAGGATAGGCCACATTTTAGGACACAGGCAAAGTCTCTTCAAATTCAAGAAGACTGAAATCATATCAAGAATCTTCTCAAATCACAATGGCATAAAATTAGAAATCAACTACAATAAAAATAATGAAAAAAAATCAAATACTTGTAGGCTAAATAGAATGCTATTAAACAATGATTGGGTTACCAAAGAGATCAAAGAAGAAATAAGAAGCATCCTGGAAACAAATGACAATGAAAACACAACAATCCAAAATCTATGGGACACAGTGAAAGCATTCCTGAGAGGGAAGTTCATAGGTCTACAGGTCTACCTCAAAAAACAAAACAAAAAAAAAATGGTAATAAATTATCTTACCTTATAACTTAAAGAATTAGAAAGAGAGCAACAAGAAAAGCCCAGAGTAATCAGAAGAAAGGAAATAATAATGATCAGAGTGGAAATAAATGACATAGAGACAAAAAAAATTATGCAAAGATTAATAAAACCAAGAGCTGGTTCTTTGAAAGGATAAACAAGATTGAGGAACCTCTAGCCAGGCTCTCCAAGAAACAAAGAGAGAGGACCCAAATAAACAAGATCAGAAATGAAAGAGGTGAACTAACAACTGACCCCAAAGACATAAAAAGGATTGTAAAAAAAAATACTACAAACAACTCTACTCCAACAAACAGGACAACCTTTATGAAATTGGCATATTCCTAAAAAAAAAAAAAAGCTTCTAAAACTCAATCAGGAAGAATAAAAAAAAGTGAATAGGCTGATACCTACTGATGAAATTGAAACAGTGATCAAAAACCTTCCACCAAACAAAAGCCCTGGACCGGACAGTTACAAAGGCAGTTTTCTAAAACATTTAAAGAAGAACTAAAACCTATCCTAATCATACTCTTGCAAAAAATTCAAGAGGAAGGTAGACTTCCAAGATTTTTCTATGAAGCTAGCATTACCCTAGTGCCAAAACCAGATAAAGACGCTACAAAGAAAGAGAACTATAGGCCAATATCTCTGATGAACATAGATCCTAAAATCCTCAACAAAATTCTAGCAAATCAGATCCATCATTACATTAGAAAAATCATACACCATGACCAAGTGGGATTTATTCCAGAGATTCAAAGCTGGTACAATATCCACAAGTCAGTAAACATGATACATCACATGAACAAATTAAGAGACAAAAATCACATAATCATATAAATTGATGCAGAAAAGGCATTTGACAAAATCCAACATCCTTTCTAGATAAAAACCCTCAGCAAAGTGGGAATAGAGGGATCATACCTCAACATAATAAAAGCCATATATGACAAACCTACAGTCAACATCATACTCAAGGGGCAAAAACTAAACCATTTCCCCTCAGAACAGGAATAAGACAGGAATGCCCACTCTCACCACTCCTGTTTGACATAGTACTGGGAGTCCTAGTCATAGCAATCAGACAAGAAGAAGAAATAAAAAGCATTCAAATTGGAAAAGAAGAAGTAAAATTGTCATTATTCACAGATGACATGATATTGTACATATTAGCAGAAAACTCTAAATACTCCATCAAAAAACTACTAGAACTAATAAATGAATTCAGCAATGTAGCAGGATACAAAATTAGCACCCAGAAATCTATCGCATTTTTTATACACCAATAATGAATTCACAGAGACAGAATCTAAAAAAACAATCCCATTTACCATTGCAACAAAAAATTAAGATACCTAGGAATAAATTTAACCAAGGAGGTAAAGACCTGTACTCAGAAAACTACAGGATGCTGAAAAAAAGATAGTAGATGACATAAAGAGATGAAAGAACCTACCATGTTCATGGATTGGTAGAATCAACATCATTAAAATGTCCATACTGTACAAGGCAATTTATAAATTCAATGCAATCCCCATTAAAATACCAATGGCACACTTCAAAGACCTAGAACAAACTCTCCAAAAATTCATATGGAATAAAAAAAGGTCAGATACATGCAAAAGAATGAAACTAGATCACTAACTTACACCATACACAAAAATAATCTCAAAATGGATAAAGGACTTAAGTGTAAGATGAGAGACAATAAAAATCTTAGAAGACTCCATAGGCAGCAAAATATCAGACATATGTCATAGCAATATCTTTACCAATACAGCTCCTAGGGCAATGAAAACAAAAGAGAAAATAAAGAAATGGGACTACATCAAAATAAAAATAGAAAGCTTCTGCACAGCAAAGGAAAGCATCAACAAAACAACAAGAAAGCCCACTGCATGGGAGAACATATTTGCCAATGCTATCTCAGATAAGGGTTTAGTTTCCAAAATTTATAGGAAACTCATACAAAAGGAAGATAAATAATCCAATCAAAAAATGGGCAAAGGACCTAAAAAGACACTTTTTAAAAGAGGACATAAAGAAGGCCATGAGACATATGAAAACATGCTCAAAGTCACTAATCATCCGAGAGATGCAAATCAAAACAATGATGAGGTACCATCTCACACCTGTCAGAATGGCTATCATCAACAAATCAACAAATGACAAGTGCTGGTGAGGATGTGGAGAAAAAGGAATCCTCTTGAACTGTGGGTGGGAATGCAGACTGGTACAGCCACTGTGGAAAACAGTATGGAGTTTCCTCAAAAAATTAAAAATAGAGCTTCCATTTGACCCAGTAATCCCACTTCTAGGAATATGTCCCAAGAAAACAGAAACACCAATCAGAAAGGATATATGCACCCCTATGTTCATAGCAGCACAATTTATAGTAGCTAAGATTTGGAAACAGCCTAAGTGCCCATTAATAGATGAGTGGAATAAAAAACTATGGCACATCTACACAATGGAATACTATGCTGTGAAAAAGAAGGAACTTTTACCATTTGCAACAGCATGGATGTAACTGGAGAACATTATGCTAAGGGAAATAAGCCAGTCAGGGAAAGATAAATATCACATGCTCTCACTCATTTGTGAATATAATGAACAACAGAAACTGATGAACAAAAATAGATCCAGAGACATAGAAGCATCAAACAAACTGTTCAACCTATGAGGGAAGGCGGGGGCTAGGGAGGTGGTGATGGTGGTGGTAACAGATCAACCAAAGGACTTGTATGCATGCATATTAGCCTAACCAAGGGAAACAGACAGTAGGGGGATGAGGGCATGTGCTAGAGGGTGGGAGCAGCCGGGGAGAGATCAATGGGGGAAAAGGGAGATTTATGTAATACTTTAAACAATAAAGAATTTAAATTATTTTGCAGAGACAGAGAAGCAGAGATCAGACTGTCAAACCTCAGAGGGAAAGTAGGGGAGGGTGGGGGTAAGGGGGAGAGATCAACCAAAGGACTTGTATGCATGCATATTAGCCTAACCAAGAAATGAGGTCACATATGTAATATCTTAATCAATAAAGAAATTAAATATTGAAAAAAATTACTTTATGGTCATTGAAAGTCTATTCTAAAGTTTATATTCAAAGGCAAAATACCCAAAATAATCAACACAATACTGAAGAGGAACAAAGTTGGAGGACTGACAATGCTCAACTGCAAGACTTACTATAAAGCTACAGTAATCAACACTATATTAGTGGAAGAATAGACAAATAGTAAATGAAACAGGCTACAGATCCCAGAAATGGACTTACACAAACATAATCAATGATCTTAGACAAAGAAGCAAAGGCTACGAAATACAGGAAGGATAATCTTTTCAACTATGGTGCTAAAAAAACTGGACTTACACATGCAAAAAATATATATAGACAGGCTTTACACCTTTCATAATAATTAACTAAAAATGAATCTTAGACCTAAATATAAAATACTAAACTAGGAAACTCTTAGAGAAGTTAACATAAGAAAAAAATCTAACTAACCATGGGTTTGGCAATGAATTCTTAAGTACAATACCAAAAGCACAACCATGAAAAAAATATTGAAAAATATTAAATTTAAACTTTTGTTTACAAAAGTTTAGGATGAGAAGACAAACCACAGACTGGAAGAAATTTTTTTGAAACATACATCTGATTAAAAAAATAAAACTGGTATCCAAAATATACAAAGTTCTCTTAAAACTCAACAATAGTAAATCAAACTCAGAAGCAGAGAGAACAGTGGTATCTTGCTGATGGGGATAGGGGGTAGGGCTGGAGAGATGTTGGTCAAAGTATATAAAGTTATAATTATGTAGGATGAGTAAAGCTAGAGATATAATGTACAGGCATGATGACTATATTTAGTAATATTGTATTAATACTATAGAAATATGCTAAGAAAGTAGATTGCAGGTGAACTCATCATACATGTAAAAAAAAAAATTGGTAGTGCCCAGCCAGTGTTGCTCAGTGGTTGAGCATGGACCTATGAACCAGGAGGTCACAGTTTGATTCCTGGTCAGGGTACATGCCCTGGTTGTGGGCTTGATCCCCAGTAAAGGGCATGCAGGAAGCAGCCAATTAATGATTCTCATCATTGATGTTTCTTTCTTTCTCTCTCTCTCTCTCTCTCTCTCTCTCTCTCTCTCTCTCTCTCTCTCCTTTCCTCTCTCTGAAATCAATAAAAACATTTTAAATGGTAGATATGTGAAGAGATAATATGTTAATAAGCTTGACTGTAGTAATCATTTCACTATGTATGTTATATCAAATCATGGTATACACCTTAAATATATTCAATTTTATCATACAAATAAATGAAAAAAATGAATTTAAAAAGAAAATAAACTATTCAGTTACAAAATGACCAATGACATCTCATGACCAAAGAAAATATACAAATGACAAATCAACTTATAAGAAGATAATCAATATCATATGTGATTAAGAAATTGCAAATGAAAATATCAGTGATACCAATACACATAATTAGAATAGTAACAATGATTTCTATTATTAACTTGTAGAATAAACAGGATTTGCTCTTTGATGTTTCAGAAAAGCATGAATTTTGTCAGACGGCTAGGAGAAGTGTATTTTTTGTGTACAAAAATACATTTTGAACTAAACTAAAAACAGACTAACTAATAAGACCACTGAAAAGATAAGGAAAAGGCAATGAGACAAAGACCTGCATGAATATTTAAACAGAGGAAATCAAATACTTTAACATCAATATCTAACTTTGTCATATTACTGTTAAATATAATCAATGCCCCATTCCTCAACCATCACTAGCATAATGAAAATATTTTACAAGAAGAACTGATATTAATTTCTTATATATATATTTTCAGTTTTATTGATATATAAATAATTAACTACACATCAGTGTATAAATTGAAGACGTACAGCATAATGGTTTGACTTACATATATTATGAAATGATTATTGCAATAAGGTTGGTTAGCATTTATCATCTCATACAGATACAATAAAAATAAAACACAGGAACATTTTTCTTTGTAGCAAGAACCCTTAGGATCTACTCTCTTAATAACTTTCATACATATTGTCAGCAAATGATTGTCAGTGCCAATTTAACACCAACAGGAATCTCCAGTTTGGGATCCAGTGAAGAAGGGAATTTTATTAGCACAAACAGCTCAATTGTAATACAGCATGGCTGTGAAAGCAAGGCCCTTCTCCAACTAGATCTCTCTACTCTGCTCTGCTCCAGACAGGGAAATGTAGTCCAGCCTTTGGTGGAAAGGGAAAGTATGGCCTATGATCCAGGGTGGAGGGCTGACATATAGTCAGGAGTCTCCATCCCTCATACCTGATCAGCTTGTCCTCATGCAAATGAGGACTCTAAATCCTCAGTTTTATTGCTCCAAAAAGCACTATCCTGACTGGTCAAAATGGAGTTGCTCTACTTGATTGGTGAAGATGCTGATGGGGGATAAAGCTGCACAACTCTGCTTGGATGGATAAGTCTCAGTTCTATTGGCTGAAATACAGTTCTAGGAACTCCTTTATAGGGGCTGGCTCAGATGGCAGGAACACAGTGCAGACAGGTAGTTCAGTACAGGCTTCTTCCTGAAGTTCAGTTTGCATGCGAGGCGGCTGTGTGGAAATGGCTGCTCAGCTCTAAATTTTTTATTTTAAGCTCAGTTGGCCACCAGGGGCCCTACTTAGTAGGTATTGTCTTTCTCAGGTCCACAATATCATACAGCAGTGTTAACTATAGTTGTTATGTTCTACATTACATCCCTAGTACTGATTGATCTTATAACTGGAAGTTGGTACCTTTTGACCACCTTCTTCCAATTTACCTGCCCCACCCCACCTTTGGGAACCACAAATATGATCCCTTTTATTGTGAGTTTTGAGGTTTGGTTGTGTGGGTTTGTTTTTTTTAAATACTTTACATATAATTGATGTTATACATATATAGGGTGTCTCAAAACATTTGTACACACTTTAACAGCTGATAGCTCAATTGATGTTTCTTTCTTTTCAGCCAGACTACACTTTAAACAAAGTAAATTCATCCTAAAATGCTACTGGAAATTTGAAAATGCAGATGAAGTACAAATTATAAAGTGCATTTATAATTATTCAAAATTTGTGTGTCCCCCAAAAAATGTATACAGACAGTCCTCGCTTTATGTCATTTTGTGGTTATGTCGCCATCTCCCATGTATTTATAAAAAAAAAAAGTTCTGTCATTTCGACGTATGTACATATGTACTTTATGTTTATTTGTTTTTATTTATCACAAATAAAGGTCAGGAATTGTTATCTTTCTTTTAATTTTTTTTTTACTGTTTCACTTCATTACTGCTGTGTATGTGCTCCAGGTGAGTGACGTAGGTGCTTATGTAGGTGGGTTCCAACTTACAGCGAAAATCGCGTTATGTCACGCAGTAGGAATGGATCTCCGACGTAACCCGAGGACCTACTGTATACATTTTAACAGCTGATAACTCAATTTTTACTCCTTTTCAGGTTTATCTGATTTAACATAATGGGTGAAGCCATACTAAGCTTTGAACAAAGAACATTTATCGACTAAACTTTTTTATGGGGATACATAAAAGATAAATTTTCTAGTACAAAACTGGCAAGAATTGATGATTTAGGTGTACACAAATATCAAATGAAATGAGTCTTGATGTTTGCAATTTCATTGCTTTGCATTATCAGCAGTGCCTGGACCAGAATTTCCATCAGTTTGAGAAAACAGGTATTGACCAAAAAAGTTATTCATTTCTGTAGATTCTTTTAATTTTTGAAAATGAGCTGTATGTTAATAAACACTGACTTTATAATCATTAAAAGTGTGTATACATTTTGGGGGGGTACCCTACATTTGCTTTTTTCTGTCTCACTTATTTTACTTAGCATAATATCCTTAAGGTCAATCTATGTTGTCCCAAGTGGCATGGCAGGATTAACTTATTTTTTAATGCTTAATAAAATTCCATTATATATACCCCAATGTCTTTACCTATTTATCTGTCAATGGACATTTAGGTTGTTTCCATGTCTTGGCTATTGTAAATAATGCTGTTATGAACATGAAAGCATAGCTATCTTTTCAAGTTAGAGTTTTTATTTTCTTTAGATATATTCCCAGAATTGGATCATATGGTATTCATACATTTAACTATTTTAAGGATTCTCCATATTGTTTCTTTACTGGCTGTACCAGTTTACAGTACCACAACAGTACACTGGGATTCTCTTTACTCCACATCCTTGCCAGCATTTGTTATTGCTTGTCATTCTGATAATATCCATCCTAATAGGCATGCTCATCTCTCTTCTTAATAAAAATCCAATGTGGAATTATTGAAAGCAATGGTTCTCAACCTGGGAGCTCTAAAAATGTCCAGGTCAATGAAATCAGAATCCTTGGATAATTTTGAATTTAGTTTACTTAAGAGCTAAATTCTCTATAAGTGGAAGTGCATTTCTCCTATTTCATATTTTTCACAAGCCTGCCTTTGACATAATAATGATAACAATAATAATAGCTACTACCTGTATAGCACTTACTATGTGGTGGAAGCTACAATAAATCATTAGCTTCTTCATGCATAACAATTTTGTCTTGGTCTTTAAGAAGGTAAAGTCCACTCAATTGGGTTAAATTTAAATTAGAGGACAAAATTAAATATTTTGTTCACACAATAAAAGAAGATGCACCTGAATAAAAGACTTTCTGTTTTTATTTCTACTAGTGAAGAAACCTAAGTTATGAAGAACTTAAATATATGATGAAATTATTTAAAGTGACCTTTCATTCCACAACAACAGAACACTTACAGATTATCTTGACACACCTTTAAGTGGTCTTTATCATACATTTCCCCCTCCTTATTTGTATCCTAGAGCTAAGCAAACTCATAATGGATAACTTTAGCCAAAACCCCACATCATCTTAAAGCCACACTCAGCACTCCTCCTTATCTTCAAAGTAGTCCAACTGGACAAGGCATAGATAAAAGCTGGATTATTCTCTCAGGATTCATAGAGATATGGATAAAAAGCTAACTTGTGCACTTGCCCAAAAAAGTGAATCAAAATTTCCATTAAGCAGCTTTGTTCTTTCCCTCAAAGATCCTTTTCCTTGCCAACTAACTCAACTCTCCTCTTCTATTCTCCTAGTAGAGGCCCGGTGCATGAAATTCGTGCATGGGGGGAAGGGGTTCCCCTCAGCCCAGTCTGCACCCTCTCACAATCTGGGACCGCTGGCTCTTAACTGCTCACCTGCCTGCCTGCCTGATCACCCCTACTGGCCCCTCTGCCAGCCTGATCATCCCTAACCACTTCTGCCTACTCATTTCCTTCATTTGTGTGCCTCACAGCCCCCCCGCCAGCCTGGTAGCCTGGTAGCCCCACACAGCCCACTGCTCAGTCGTTTGGTCACCCCTCACTAACCCCCTGCTGGCCTGGTCGCCCCACGCAGCCTAGTACTCAGTCGTTTGGTCATCCCTCACGGCCCCCCCTGCCGGCCTGGTTGCCCCACACAGCCTGCTGCTCAGTCGTTTGGTCGTCCCTCACTAACCCCTTGCTGGCCTTGTTGCCCCACCTAGCCTGTTCAGTTGTCTATTCAGTCATCCATTCAGTTGTCATGGCCCCTGGCTCTTTATATATATAGATAAGACCTGTAAAAACTCCTACTGAACCCACATATTAAGCTAATAACCTACTCAGCAGAACAAAAACACAACAGCTAACTTTATGGTGACAATCTGTTTTTCCCTTGAGCAGTCCCTTTAGGAATCTCATCTCCCAAGACAAGTAGCCTATGAAAGTGTACCTCCAATAAATACAAGGCCTAGTTCTACCTTCTTAGAAGACTTTTTCCCATTCAATGTCTATACAATTGTGGTTTTTTTCCCCAAATGGTTTTTATAGAAATCATATAACAAGATACTCACTGCAACTCTGAATCTACAGTTCTGAAGGTACAAAAAAAGGAGTTGAAGTTTGCCTCCACTTACAGGTGGAGAAACAAGAGCATTGAAAGAATAGATTATTTGTTTAATTTCTCAAAGCTAATGGCAAAATTTAGACCATAATCCCAGACCTTTGACTTATAGCCCAGCTTTCTTCCCACTGAAGACCTCTGCCTCCCAGTAAGAACCAATCTTTCTACTTGAATTAGGTCCTTAATCTTCATTTTCTCATCCATAAACTATACCTACACCTTACCCTTGAAAACTCAAGTGGTTTCTATGAAGATGCACATTATAAATGTGCACATCTTTGTATTTCTTAGAAGAAATGTATATAATTCATACAAGGTGCTGGTCTAACAAAATCCAAGTTTTGAACTCTGATATATGTGAATGACTGATGTCATACATGTCAAAGGAAATGTAGCCCAATATTGTCTAAATCAGGCATGTAAATTAACTTGGCCATAAAAATTTTTAAAAGAGGGAGGATTTGGCAAATATATTAAAATGTGAAACAACGTAAGTATTTCAGGCTGTCGATGCTATTCACTGCAATTCTGTGTGTTATTGTTAAGACATTGACAAGCATGAGAAGGACTAGTGACTCCTGTGGGCTGGTAGATTTTTTTAACCTATTCATAGCATTATCATATTAATTTCTCTCAAACTGTACCAGCACAGAGAAGAGGAGGAGATTGAAAATATCAACTGAGATAAAGTAGGTAATCCAGTCTTTTTCTGCCCTCCTTCCTCGAAGTGTTTTGCCTGTCTGTATAATGCAACAAATGGAAGTGAAGGTGTAGCCATTAAATCATTTTTCTTTACAATATGTCTGATTATACTATGCTAACAGGATGATGACATCTTAAAACATGGCTAACAACTGGTGAATTGAATGGCATTAATTTCATTTCCAGAAATCTAAAGTTGATGATATTTTTGGTGTTTTTTTTTAATACAGAAAACACACTTGATATATATTTGTCTGGTAGGGGCGTAAGATTGGCATAAAGGTAAACAACTGGAAAATTGTTCACAGCAATAAATTTGCCCAGTGGCTTTTCATTCCAAAACTTTAAAAATTAGAGACTGTTCACCAGATGTTGTAGGAAAAAAAGTTTTTGTTTTGTTTTTTACTCATTTAACTACTAAATTGCTAAAAGGTCCACTCTGGTAAGTCCTCTCTTAGCTGAAAATATCTGTGTCTTATTAAATGTTTATTGAATAGTGTAATTATATTGCTTTTGCTGTTAAATGATATTGACATTTTGAATAAAGATTTTTATTCGGTCAAGATGAAATGTGAACATCTGGCAGTAACCTTATGCATAACATTGAAACAAACAAACAAAAATTTGTCCCGTGTGTACTTTTTTCTTTTTTCTCTTTCCCAGGTTCTCTGTACTATATATGACTCACATCAGAATATACTTAAATGTTAAAAATAAATCCCTAGCAAACTGGTGGCTGCTGGAGTTGGGATCAATTTAACCATAAAATAACTGTTTCTCAAACAATGAGGCAGCTGCTTAGTTCATTTTGTGTCATTGTGATAGTAAAAAAAAAAAAAAAAAAAAAAAAAAAAAAAACAAAAAACAAAAAAAAATAAACAACAAAAAAACATTAAAAATACACAGAATATAATGGTCATTTATTATAACATTTTCAGAAGCTTAATCTTCTTGATAAGTTTATTGGGAGTCCAAAACTCCACAATTAGATAAAGGAATTAATTTCCAGATGGTATTGTGAGTTTACTATTGGCTTTTTTCCTTTACACAGAATGTTTCAGTTTAAGAATCTCTTCAGCCTGGGTGGTGTGGCTCAGTGGTTGAGTGTTGACCTATGACCCAGGAGGTCACGGTTCAATTCCCAGTCAGGGCGCATGCCTGGGTTTTGGGCTTGATCCCCAGTAGGGGGTGTGCAAGATGCAGCTGATCAATGATTCTCTCTCATCATTGATGTGTCTATCTTTCTCTCTCCATTCCTCTCTGAAATCAATTTTAAAAAAAAATTAATAAAAAATGAATCTCTTCATTTTTATCTGTTATATGACTGACCCTCCTCCACAGAGTGGCTAAAATTGTGCCACAGGAAGAGGATCACCAGAGTGATTAGCTCACTGTATTCCTAGCACATTTCTATCTTCCCATTCCCATTTCCCCTTGTGTAATGAAGGATGACAGAAACTTGGCTCTCCTGTATCCTGAGAACTCTTTACTAATTTAAAAGCATATTTTGATTTATATGGAATAAAGAAGGTCATATAGCCCTGAGTGTTTCACAAGGAATTTTCAAGGCAAATTCTTTTTTCTTTTAGATTTCCTTGTCAAAAAATAGATTTAGACATCAGAGTAAGTCAAATATAATTAAATGCAAATGTCTAACACCAGCTGTATCTACACAGCAAAGCAACAGTGACAAGTCAATTCCCTTAATCTAAGCCCAAGTCCAAATGCATTCATTCATCTAAAATATCTAGATTGGTTTTCAAGAATGTCCCCAGTTGGCCAATTTCTCAGCATCCTGTTTGTATTAATTACTTAAAAACATATTCCCATACATCCATGGCATAAAAAATAACGTAACCAAACCATCTGGTGCCTGGTCTTCTGCTCATCCACGCAACAGCTTTTCATAGTGTGCTAGGATGACCCTAAGTAAATAGAAAAATACAAATTCTATAGTCCCAGAACAAATCCTGGATCTGAATTGACTCTACTGGCTATTAAGATAGCCTTGAATATAGTAGGCCTGGAAATGTAAAGAGCATTGATAAAGACATTCAAGTTGAGGAAAAGCATATGTATGGTGTTGAAAACCATAGCAGTATATTTGGTGAAAAATGAGTAGGTTTATGTAGTCAAAGTAAGAGGTATCAGGTAGAAGGGACAAATATTAAAGAGAACAACATGCACAACAGCTTAAATTAACCTGTCAGATGAAGATAATTACAAGAAGTTTTGCATTTGCACGGCTGGAATATAAATTATGGGTGTATCAATGGAGGAAATATTTAATTAGCATAATGCAATTAGGTGGGCAGGAGTCATGTAATTGAGTCACCAGGCATGTGAAGATGTTTGAATTTAATACAAGAGGCAATGGTATTTTTTACAAGAATGTACTATGATCAGCTTTGTGTTTTAAAAAGATCACCTCTATGACTTTATGAAGGACTAGTGGCTCGGTGCACGGATTCGTGCACATTGAAAGGAAATTAATTAGAAAAATATTTTAATATCACTATTTTCCCTTTATAATAGAAGTGTCAGAGATGAAAGAAAATTAGTAAAATTTATATGAAAATAACATACCAGTATTAATTTATTAATAAATAAACAAAAACAACATGATATAATAACAAACAAAACATATGTAACAACAAAAACATGATATAAAAACAACATTGATAAAAACAATGACTGATAAATTGATTAAACTTATTCTAATACCTCCCTGTATACTACATTAGGAGTAAAAACACTTTCAGAGTGCTTGACTAATTTCCCTTGTGATGAAGTATTTACGACTTTAACGTCACACGCTCTTCGAACTCTAGAGAAAGCAACATATAACTGACCATGTCCAAAAACAGGTTGAAGTAGGAATATTCCTACTCTGTCTAGAGTTTGTCCTTGTGATTTATTAATAGTCATCACAAATGCTAGCATCACAGGAAACTGTCTTCGAATTAATTTAAATGGGAGGCCAGTGTCAGACAGGTACAAATCAATTCTTGGAACCAGAACAACCTCTCCTCCCACAGATCCTGTTAATACTTCAGCTTTGATTGTGTTAGGTCACAATCTTTTGATTATAAATCTAGTACCATTACAAAGACCCTTTTTACTAATAAGATTTCTCAGTAGCATGATGATTGCACCTATTTTCAATTTTAACTTATGACATGGAATCCCTGAAGGAGTAATACTATTAAGAAATTCGATGGGAAAATTTTCCTTTTGGCATCACCTGTTGAATTGATGGATTCATTACTCAAATAGGTGTGAAAATCTCCATCGAGTATATACAAAATTTCTTCATCTAATTTATGAACATATTCATTTTTAGGACAAAGAATTGCACGTTTAGATATATTTTTAATATTATTTCCAAAGGGAGCTTCAATAATAGATTCGTTACAAATCATTTCATGAGGGATTTCAATAATATCCATTCCGAGAGTTTTATATGTATCACGCATGCATGAGTCAGTATTCAGTTTTAAACTAGAGGTCCCTCTCCCAATCTGGGACCCCTCAGGGGATGTCAGAGAGCCAGTTTTCAGCCCGATCCTCCCAGGCCAGGCCAAGGGACCCCACCGGTGCACAAATCCATGCACCGGACCTCTAGTATGCATGTAAGATCTATGGTTAATCTCTTCCTGCCCTCCTCCCTCCCCCTTTCCCTCTGAGATTCATCAGTCTGTTCCATGTTTCCATGCCTGTGGTTTCCATTCCTGCATTGAGCGTCTGCCCCCTGGTAATCAGTGTGCATCATAGCTACTGGCCAGTCGGTCAGTCAGATGGCCAGATGGATGGATGGTCAGTCATTTAGCCTTTTATATATATAGATGGGCTGGAGGGACCATAATGAAAGGATGAAGAGATGAAGTAAATGGGAGAAATTCTAAAAAGACAGAATAGACAGGCCTCTTTATTCAATAGAACCTGGAAAGTGATAGAGATGTTATCCTGGTTGGTGGTTTGGGTCACTATCTCCAGGAATGTGCTAGACTTAGATATGGGGAAGAAGATAAGAAGTTTGGTTTGAGATAAGATAAACTAGAGAATTGCTTATTGAACATTATAACAGAATCCCTAGTAGATGAATATAAAATTTAGGAAGGATAACTGGAGCAAATAAATAAATATATACAATATAAAATAATACATATAAATTATATATAATAACTAGAATAAATTATATTTCATATATTATGATAATGATTAAAAAGTAACAAGTGTTTGTTTTAGAAAATTTAGTAAAATCAGAAAAGTGTAAAACATAAGCTATGCAGCTGGGTTTGATATATAAATTCAATAGTTAAATGTCCTGAATAATAGTTGCCATCTAGTTCATGTGTGGAACATACATTTTCAAAGATTTATCATATAATAAAATGTGGAGAGCAGCTCCCAGGTTGCTAAGTGATATAGGCTGCGAGAGGTGCAGCAAGTAAACAAAGCTTGATCAGGTGCATGTAATTGAGTAGATTCGAAAGCCACGAGAACATTGTAAACATCTTGACCATACCCTTACTTTGCCTCCTGGAATCTGGCTATAAAATAAAGACTCAGCTTGTAGGCTGTGGCACTGTCTCTCTAATCAGAGGGCAGTGCCCCACCTAGCCCCAGCTTTATTCTCTTGTCTGTCTTTTCTAATCCTTCACCGCCACCGTCCCCCCACCCCAGGTTCACCCATGGCTGTGCTGGCGCGGCACAATAAGATACATTTAAAAGTAAAACTAAACTGTATACATGACATATTTTAACTTTCATGAACTAAGAATGACCATAAGAAACTGAATTACTGCAAGAAGAAAAAGCTCAGTATTAACTGTCAATATCTTAATTACATTCATATCAATCTAATTAACTCTTCAACTTCATGAGAATATTTTTGCAGCTAGCTCATCTTGGCAGGCCCGTTAGGAAATGAAACTACAGAAAGTCAGGGTCCACATGAGACATAGCCTTAGGTTCATCTACAGTTAAAACAACTGTGCACACCTGCCACTATAATTTTCTCTATATCGAATTCTAAGATCTCAAATAATAATTGCCAAATACAAGGGGAAATTCAAACCTTTCCTTGAGAAAGGGAAGAAACCACCTGGAGACTGGTAGGAAGGGCGAGCTCACGAGAGTGGCTGTCACAGTTTCCACAGGCATCAGGCCGAGAGTGAGGAGAGAGCTCTCAGATGCAGGGGGGTTTACCTGAGAGGACTGAGGCCAGACCCTAGTCTGGGCTCTCCAGTCCAGAGCACCAGAACGAAATATGGTGGACCATGTAAAATCCAGCCATAAAAGGTGACAAGGCTTTTGGCTGCAGGAGAGACCAGAGCTGGTTGGAGATAAAGCCATAGTTTGTTTGTTTTCATTTTTGTTTTTTAAAACCCAGAGCACAGGATTTTCGTTTGCAGTTATTCACCTGAGGCTTCAGTGGAGGAACGGTGGTGCAGACTGAAGTTGCCAGAGGATAGGCAGGGTTGGGAAGCATAGATGTGGAAAAGAGGTGACCTGGAGGCCTGCACTCAGTCATACCCCCTTCTCCCCCAAACCAAAACGACCATTTTTCCTAAGAGGCGCTGGCCCCTCCCAGAAGCCACAGATGAGGAAGAGGAAAATACCCCACCCTAAGGGATACAGCTTGCCCCACCCTGATAAACCCTGCCCGCCACACCCAGCATCTTCACCCTTGAAGCGGAGATAGCAGCAGAGGCCAAGTCTAACGTTTGAACAGTATCCCAGGAGGTCACTGGCTTGGGGGTGGGGCCATCCACTCCACTGTCCCAGGGAAGCTGACTGGTGCTTCCCCTTATGGCAGAGCTGATAGAAAAACAAGGATCTCTGCCATCTGAGGACAGGGAAATATTTTGGGACGTTCTCAAAGTAGCTCAGGGACAGTGAAACACACCCACCACTTTCCCTGATATCAGACCTGCACCTCGCCCTGACAGGACACCGGAATTTGCCTAAAGCCCTTTCAGAAATAGACTTTTCAGTGATTAAGAGTGACAGCTAGAGAGCAGGTGAAGGTGGGCAGAGGCAGAGCCTGGGGAACCTGGGGAAGTTTGCTGACCATCCTTGGGTCCTGTGCGACTAACAAACCAGCCTTAGAGTACACCTTGGTTCCTCCCATGAGCAGCAAAGTGCTGTGGAGAGAGACACAAACCGTGGATCACTTCGAGCTTCAAACAGGTTGCTGAAAGCCAAAGGAGGACAGTTTCTGATAGTGGTTAGTACCAAAGTGCCTCCCAGGAGGCCCTGAAATAGCAGACAAAACAGTCAGTCTCAGTAATCAGAAAAATAGGATCCAAAGGGAGCTCTCAGGAGGCAATAAATTCTGCTGAAATGAATGTCAACGCACTTTTTTTTTCTTGCATTATATTCTTTTTTTTCCCTTATTGCTTTATCATTTTAGTCTCTCTTTTTTCCTTCATATCTCTAATTTTTCTCAGTCTACTTTTCCGTCTTTCTCCTGCTTCCTCTTCATTTATCCTTTTCTTATTTTTTGTCTTTCTGCTTTCTACTCTTTTTATTTTCATAATTTTTGTCTTCCTCTTTTCCTTTATACAATTTTCCTCCCCCTATTTTTTATTCTTATTTATTTTCTGCCACCTGGGCATTTTCCTTTTTCTTCCCCTTTTTCCTCCTCTTATTACTTTATTTTATTATTCTTATTCCCTTTTATCTTTCCTAATTCTCTTTTCTTTTGTGGTCACTTTTGTTGTTGTAATAGGGATCTTTAGTATGTTTTTGTTTTGTTCTTTGTTTTTGTTTTTGTTATGTTGTCTTTTGTTGTTTTTCTGTCAGCACCTGCACAACAGATTGTAAGACATAGTCATGGGTGAGTCAGTTAGCCTGAGAGGAGATCCCACCCATGAATGGAACAATAAAAATTAAGACCCAATTACAACAGGAGAGCCAAATAACCCACACATAGGACATTCCTAGGGCACCAAGCTCAAGAGATCTAAGAGGCTGCACCACTGGATCCCAAAGATCACTTACTACATAAGGCCACCCCACAAAGACTAGGAGGCATAACAGTTTGATATAATATATAGAAACAAATACAAAGGTATAGCAAAAAAGGGATAGAAAGAAACAACCCTAAAATGAAAGAAAAGGATGAGTCTCCAGAAAAAAAATGAATGGATGCAAGCAATTTATCAGATATAAAGTTCAAAGTAATGGATATAAGGATGCTCAGGGAACTTAGTATGAACTACAACAACATAAAACAGGAAATAGAAACCATAAACAAAATTCAGTCGGAAATGAAGAATAACATATCTGACATCAAGAACACACTAGAAGGAATCAAAAGCAGATTGAATGAGGCAGAGAGATACTAAAGAGATCATTCCAACAACAGGATATGCATTGAATATTGGAGCACCTAAATATACATATATACTTTAAGAGAGAGATTTATAGCAATAAAGGCACAGTAGGGGACTTAAACACTCCACTGACATCACTGGATATATCTTCCAGATAGAAAAATTAATAAGGAATAAGTGGCATTAAATGATACACTAAATCAAATGGATATAATTTATATTTACAGAATATTTTATCCCAAAGTAGCAGAGTACACATACTTCTCAAGTGCACACAGATCATTCTCAAAGATACTCCACATGTTAGAACACAAAATAAGTTTTAACAAATTCAAGAAGATTGAAATCATATCAAGAATCTTCTCAGATCACAATGGCATAAAACTAAAACTGAACTATAATTTAAAAGCTCAAGAACAATCAAATATATGGTGACTAAATAGCTTGTTATTTTTTTTATTCTTTTTAAAAAAATATTATAATAAGTATTACAAAGGGTATTACA
>NW_005361391.1:2482409-2487576 GCF_000412655.1 Myotis brandtii
CAGCTCTGTTTTCCAGGCTCCCCAAAAACAATCTTCCCCTACAAGCTCCGCTAGCGACCCCAACTGGGCAATCACATGCACTGGGATCAACAATCAAACTCACAGATTTAAGAGGAAGTGTGTAAACAAGAGCCTGGGAGGCTGTGGGAACTCGCAGGGCTCCACCTTCCAGAACTCTAAATAGCTTGTTATTAAGCAATGAATGGATTATCAATAAGATCAAGGCAGAAATATAAAAAAAATTCCTGGAAACAAAGGAAAATGAACACAAAGTAATCCAAAATCTATGGGACAAAATGAAAGCACTTCTGAGAGAAAAGTTCATAGCATTACAGGTCTAACTCAAGAAACAAGAAAAAGCTCAAATGACAAATCTAACTCTACAACTATAAGAATTAGAAAGAAAACAGCAAAGAAAAACCTAGAGAAGTAGAAGGAAGGAGAAAATAAATATCAGAGTGGAAATAAATGATATATAGAGACAACAACAACAACAACAAAAAAACACAAAATACAAAAAAATCAATGAAACCAAGAGCTGGTTCTTTGAAAATGTAAACAAGATTAATGAACCTTTAGCCAGACTTATCAAGAAACAAAGAAAGAGTACCAAAATGAATAAAATCAGAAATGAAAGAGGTCAAATAACAACTCACATCACAGAAATACAAAGGATTGTAAGAAAACAATTTGAACATCTATGTGCCATCAAACTGAACAACCTAGGCAAAATGGACAAATTTCTAGAAATATACAACCTACCAAAACCAATTAGGAAGAATCAGAAAACCTGAATAGGCTAAAAACAACTAATGAAATTGCAGCAGAAAAAGAAAGAAAGAAAAACTCCCAGCAAACAAAAGCCCTGGAAAATATAGCTTCAAAAGTGAATTTTACCAAACATTCAAAGAAGGATGAACACGAATGTTCCTCAAACTATTCCAAAAGATTCTTGAGGAAGGAAGACTTCCAAACTCTTTTTATGAGGCCAGTATTCTCCTAATTCCAAAACCAAGTAAAGACATTACAGAGGAAGAAAATTACAGACCAATATCCCTAATGAACATAGATGCTAAAATCCTCAACAAAATATTAGCAAATGGGATCAAGTAATACATTAAAAAAATCATACAACATGATCAAGTGGGATTTATTTCAGGTATGCAAGGATGGTTCAATATTTCCAAATCACTAAATGTGATATATCACATAAACAAAATGAAGGATAAAAATCTTGCAATTATATCAATAAATGCAGAAAAATCCAACATCCATTTTTGATTAAAAAAAAAAAACTCTCAGCGAAGTGGGAATAAAGAAATCATACTTCAACATAATAAAGGCCACATAAGACAAACCTCCAATCAACATCATACTCAATGTGCAAAAACTAAAATCATTTCCCATAATATCAGAAACAAGACATGAATGTCCACTTTCACCATTCTTATTCAACATATTACTGGAAGTCCTAACAGGACTTCAGATAAGAAGAAGAAATAAAAGGCATCCAAATTGGAAAGGAGGAAGTAAAATTGTTATTTTTCACTGATTACTGATATTTTACATAGAAAACCCTAAATATTCCTCCAAAGAACTACCAGATTTAATAAATATGTTCATCAAAGTAGCAGGATATAAAATTAACATCTGAAAATCGATAGAATTTTTATACACCAATAATAAACCTACAGAAAGAGAAACTAAAAAAAAAACAAAATCCCATTTACCACTGCAACAACAATAACAATAAAGATACCTTGGAATAAAGGAGGTAAAAGACCTATACTAGAAAAACGATAGGGCATTGAAAAAGAAAATAGAGGAAGATACAAACAAGTTGAAGCATATACCATGTTCATGGGTTGAAAAAATTAACATCATTAAAATGTCCATACTACCCAGAGAAATTTACAGATTCAATGCAATCTCTATTAAAATACCAATGGCATATTTCTTTTTTTTTTAATATATTTTATTGATTTTTTACAGAGAGGAAGGGAGAGGGATAGAGAGTTAGAAACATTGATGAGAGAGAAACATCGATCAGCTGCCTCCTGCACACCCCCTACTGGTGATGTGCCCGCAACCAAGGTACATGCCCTTGACCAGAATCGAACCTGGGACCCTTCAGTCTGCAGGCCGATGCTCTATCCACTGAGCCAAACTGGTTAGGGCACCAAGGGCATATTTCAAAGATCTAGAACAAATATTCCAAAAATTTATATGGAACCAAAAAAGACTCCAAATAGCCACAGCAATCTTAAGAAAGAAGAACAAAGTTGGAGGGAATCACAATACTGAATATCAAACTATACTACAAAGTCATTGTAATCAAAACAGCCTGGTACTGGCACAAGAGCAGGCATATAGATCAATGGAATAGAACAGAGGCCCCAGAAATTAATCCACACCAATATGATCAGTTAAAATTTACAAAGGAATTAAGAGCATACAATGGAGTAACGATAGTCTCTTCAATAAATGGTGCTGGGAAAATTGGACAGGTAGATGCAAAGAACATGAAACTAGACCATCAACTTATACCACACACAAAAATAAACTCAAAATGGATAAAATACTTAAATGTAAGTAGTGAAACCATAAAAATCCTAGAAGAAACCATAGGCAGTAAAATCTCATATATCTCTCAGAGCAGTATTTTCAGCAATACATCACCTAGAGCAAGGGAAACAAAGGAAAAAATTTAAAAATGGGACTACAGCTACCTAAAAAATCTTTTGCAAAAGAAACCATCAACCAAATGAAAAGGGAACCAACTGTAAGGGAAAACATATTCGCCAATGATACATCTGATATGAGATTAATTTCCAAAATATACAAAGAACTTATACAACTCGACACTAGGAAGACAAATAATCCAATTAAAAAATGGGCAAGGGATCTGAATATACCAGTGATGGCGAACCTTTTGAGCTTGGCATGTCAGCATTTTGAAAAACCCTAACTTAACTCTGGTGCCGTGTCACATATAAAAATTTTTTGATATTTGCAACCATAGTAAAACAAAGACTTATATTTTTGATATTTATTTTATATATTTAAATGCCATTTAACAAAGAAAAATCAACCAAAAAAATGAGTTCACGTGTCACCTCTGACACGCGTGTCATAGGCTCGCCATCACTGGTCCACTTATTGAAAGATGACATACAGATGACCAAGAAACATATAAATATATGTTCAACATCACAAATCATAAGAAGGATGCAAATGAAAACTACAATGAGCTATCACCTCACATTTGCCAGAATAGCTACCATCAATAAATCAACAAACAACAAGTGCTGGGAGGATGTGGAGAAAAGGGAACCCTAGTACACTGCTGGTGGGAATGCAAACTGGTACAGCCACTGTGGAAAACAGTATGGAGTTTACTCAAAAAAATAAAAATGGAACTTCTGTTTGACCCAGTGATCCCACTTCTGGGAATATATCCTAAGAATCCCAAAATACCAACCAGAAAGAATATATGCACCCCTATATTCATAGCACCATTATTTTCAATAGCTAAGATATATAAACAGCCCAAGTGCCCATCAGCAGAGGACTGGATAAAAAAAGCCATGGAACATTTACACAATACAATATTATGCAGCTGTGAGAGAGAGAGAGAGAGGTTCTAACCCTTTCAGACAGCATGGACCTAGAGACTATTATGCTAAGCAAAATAAGCCAGTTAGAGAAAAGACAAATACCACATGATCTCATTTATATGTGGAATGTAATGAACAAGATAAACTGATGAATAAAATAGGTTTAGAGGTATGGATCATGTAACAGAATAATAGGTATCAGTGGGGGGTGTGAGGGGAGAGGACAGGAAAAATTAACCAAAGAACATATATGCATAACCCATGGACACAGGCAATAGCATGGGGAAGGCCTAGGGTGGGGCAAGGGTTGTGTGGAGTGGGGCAAAAAGGAAGAAAATAAAAGACATCTGTAATACTGTTAACAATAAAATAAAATTTAAAAAGAAAGTCAATGTCTACAATTGTCAAAGAAGAGTATAAACTTTTAGATTGGTATATCTAGTGTATCTCTCACATATGTAGAATATATGCACTCCAGGCATTTACTAAGACAGCCTGATCCTTTATTTTTTAATGAGGTATAACTTATATAAAGTACATCTTAAATGTACAGCTAAATAAATGTTTACATGTGCTATATTAGACCTGTGTAATCACCACCAAAGTCAAAGAGCATTTCAGCACCTAAAAATTCTCTCTTGTATATCTACCCAGTAACTACTGCCCTGACCCCCACAGATAAAAACTGTTCTGAACCCTAGCATCATAGATTAGTTTTGCCTATTCTTGAAATAGAAATGATGTTATATAGTATATTTAGTATCTGGCTTCATTTGTTCAACATACCATTTCTGAGAATTATCTATATTGTTATATGATCTCTCTTATTTCTCTGTAGTATTTGATTGCATAAATGCACCACCATTTGTTTGTTTATTCATTTTACTACTAGAGGCCTGGTGCATGAAATTTGTGCATGGGTGGGGTCCCTAAGCCTGGCTGGAGATCATGGCTAATCTGTGGGGTGATTAGAGGGGGGCCCCCCACTGGCACCTGCCTTGGCTGACCTGGTGCCACCTGCTCACCAGCCTCGCCCCCCACTGTCACCGCCAGTCGGGGCCTGCAGGCTGGGGGCAGCTCCTGCATTGAGCGTCTATCCCCTAGTGGTCAGTGCGCATCATAGCAACCTGTTGTTCCACCAGTCGTTCTGCCATTCAGTTGATTTGCATATTAGGCTTTTATTATATAGGACTAGTAGCCCGGTGCACGAAATTCATGCACTGGGGTAGGGGGGAAAGGGGCCCCTCAGTCTGGCCTTCACCCTCTCCAATCTGAGATCCCTCAGGGAATGTCCAACTACCTGTTTGTGCCCACACTTTTAACAGATAACAGCTCCATTGTTGTTTCTTTCTTATGCTTAAAACCATTGGAATTAGTAGGTATTCAAAGTGTGTATACATTTTGGGGGGACACCCTGTATATCTCTAGTCAGTGGTGAAAGAAACCAACAGCAGATTTGGAACCCCCAGACAGGGAACCTTGCTCATTCCCCACATGTCTCCCCACTTCACTTTCCACCTTCGTGGGCAGCAGGAGAATCAACGTTTTCT
>NW_005361391.1:2487706-2488614 GCF_000412655.1 Myotis brandtii
TCTGCACCTGCTCCTGCCTCAGCACCTGCATTAACTCCCCAGAGGTGATCTCGTAGCTGCACTGGCCTCCGTGGGAACAGGGCATCACCACTCCGCCCTCTCACTGTCATCTCACAGGCGCCCACCCTCAGCACCCAGAACACCCAGACACTCTCCAAAGTACGTGAGCGCATCAGAGGGGATGTGTGCACATCCTGTGGGGGTGTTAGGCATGCTGGGTTGACGGAAGTGCGGTGGGAACTTGTGCACGCCTTGGTTTGCAACTGTTGCAGGCGCAGGAAGGTGACAGTGTGCTGGGGAATGTTCGCACACCAGCAGGGGATGTGCACACCATAGGCCTCTGGCTTTGCAGATCCACAAACCCCCGTGGTGCAGCCAGAAGGACGTCAGTCTGGCCCGCCACGGTGGCTGTCCCTGTGATCCTGCCCCTTCTGGGCCAGGAGGCGGATCTTGAGCAGCCACTCCTGGGCACTGATGGCCTGCAGGCGCTACTTCAGCTCAGCCTGCAGGCTCCGCTTGGTGCACTCACAGCTGTCACCACCGCCATGTGGGGAGTACAGGCCGCCCTCCGCTGGCCTGCCTCCCCTGTCCAGAGGCTCTCTGCGCTGCTCACCTGCCCAGAGTGACTGGGGCTGGGCAGAAGCCAGGCGTCCTGCCCTGCCCAACCCCGGCCGATCTGCTCCTGTGCAAGCTTCCGCCCCCCCGGGAAGGATCACGGATCCGGGTCCCGGGACCACAGACAGCCTCAAGCACTGCCCCCCGCCCGGCAGGGTCACAGATCCGTGTCCTGGTCCCACGGACAGCCTCAAGCACTGGCCCCCACCCGGCAGGGTCAAAGATCCGGTCCCGGGACTGCGGACAGCCTCAAGCACTGCCCTCCGCCCGGCAGGGTCACAGATCCGGGTCCC
>NW_005361391.1:2489249-2497377 GCF_000412655.1 Myotis brandtii
ACCTTGGCTTCCTCCTTCACTGGAGCAAGCAAGCCTCCTGTTCACTTCAGCTGCCTGGCTGCCGGCCGCCATCTTGGTTGGCAGTTAATTTGCATATCGCCCTGATTAGCTAATGGCAAGCGTGTCGGAGGTACGGTTAATTACCATGTTTTTCTATTATTAGATAGGATGACGGACATTTGGTTTTATTCCAGCTTGTGGCTATTACTAATATATCTACCATAAGTATTCAGGTACATATGTTTTGGTGGACATAGTGCTCATTTCTGATGTACCCGCTAAGAGTGGGTATATGTATGTTTACTTTTTGAATATACCACAAAAAAATTTTCCAAAGAGGGTATACAAATTAGTAATTCCAGTAGAAAATTGAATCTAGACTTAGACAACAGTTTATTTCAATAAGACTGTGGGCAGAATTCATATTCTATCAGGAAATATTAGAAACATGCTAATTTCTTGTTCTGCTAGGTTACTAATCTACCTTGTTTCAAGCTAGATTATTAAAAAATACTTGACTTTACTACATTATTTTAGATACCCAAGTCAATGTCTGATTGAATTTTTATTGGCAATTTGTATAAGAAACAGAAACTGGACTACTCATCAATTTGACATACAGATGAAGGAAAGGATTCTCCAACTTACATAAAACCAAAGGAATGTTAGATTTGATAATTTTAACTTTTAAATATGTAGCTGATGTCAAAGGGAAAATCCCAGGTGCCCAAAATTAAAAAAAAAAAAAAAGATTTAAAGTCAAAGTAAAATGCTGGGTTTGACATCAAATGTCCCACCCAATATCAGAATTTGGTAAGTGCATAAGAAACAGGGATTCTCTCAAGAATCAAGAAATTATTTTTCAACACCTCAATTTCAATTTGTCCCAAGATAAACTACCTATCTTGTGGATTTCAAAGCTCAGTGCATTTCACTCACCCAGTTAACTAAACTAAATCCAGGGCTTGGCAAACGTTTTTTCTGTAAAAAGTCATATAGTAAGTATTTTAGGCTCTGCGGGACAGATGGTCTCTATCACAACTACTCATCTGCGCTTGTTGTAGTGCAAAGCAACTATCAATGACACATGAATGAACAGCCATGGCTGTGTTCCAGTAAAATTTTATTTACAAAAACAGGCAGCCAACTATATTTCAGCCAAGGCCTATGGCTTTTTTACCCCTACTTATTAGGGCAGCAAGCTAGGCTCCTACAACATACTTCCCTTCAACATCTAATCAATCCCATCTAATTCTTTTATAAAATGCACTACAATTTGTTTCCTCTTCATTATATTTCCATGAGTCTTCCGTGTTCTTGTATATACTTCATTCATTTTCAAATTTTGTATAACAGTTCAATGTGTCAACATTTATGTAAAAAGTTATTCATCCATTTTTCTGTTGGTTATTTGGGCTGTTTCTACTTTTGAGTCTAGATTTCCTCATCTGTAAAATATAATAATATCTACCTCATCTGATTTTTATGTATCAAATAAATAACTATATGTAAAGTGCTTGAAAAATGTCTGGCACATGATAACTCCATAAAAGGTTAGCTTTCTTACTGTATTGTAGTTGTGTCTCGGTCCCTATTTCCCTGTTAGACTGCAAATTTATTGAATTCAGAGATCTTCTTCCTTTACTTTCTTATTCTCGAGACTTACCATAGTGGTTTCTTCTTTCTTTTTCTACCATAAATGTTTCTTAAACAAATTAGTAATTAATTAACTTTAAAAAAGAATTGATCTGATGTGCAGATTCTAAGCAATTCCAACTAAAAGCTCAACAGAGCTTTCATGGAATTTGATCATCTAATTCTCAAATTTATATAAAAGAACAAAAGACCAAGAATAGATATAATACTCCTAAAGAAGTAAAAAGTAACGGAATTGACCCACTAGATAGAAAGTACAAATAAATATATTTTTAAATTGGTATATAAATACAAAAATTTGCAGAGAGAGAGAGAGAGAAAACCTGAAACAGATTTGTGCATGTATGGAAATCTCAAAATTGGCAGATCAGTGGCAATTACTAAGGTTGATAGTTTTGCCATATGTGTTGCCATATATTTTGGAGAGAAGTAGACCAAGAGAAGTTCTTACAGAGTGCCAGTTGAAGTGTAAAATGGCATAGCCACTTGGGGAAAAAAATCCTTATTATCTTATAAAATTTAATATTTACCCAATGACCCTTCATAGCTATACACCTTAGAAAACTTTTAAACATTTGTATCATGAGACATGTACAAAATGTTTATAGCAGCACTGTTCATAAAAACAACAACAAAAACTAGAAACACCCCAAATATCCAATGACAGAAAATAGATAAATTGATTTTTTCTACTTACACAATAGACTATTATTCAACAGTTGAAAAATAATGAATTAACACACAATGACAAGGAAGACTTACAGAAATATCATGTGAGTGTAAAAAAAAAAAGTCCCAGACCACATTAAATTATTAGATATAATTGTCAAACTCAATAAAATGTAAATAATATATTGATAACAAATGTAGACAAGTGAGAATATTACTTTTATGGTAAGAAAATAATAAAAATTGCGATACTGCTCACTTCTGGCTTGTAAGTGGAGCACATGGGGAAACACCAATCAGTGAGAAGGGCATCAGTTTCAGTGTGAGTATATATGCTGTCATTATGCTTCACAGTTTTCATATATGTTTCATATATTCTTTTGTATTAAATATTATAAATTATAATTTTAAAATAAAGAATGAATGAATAAATCTTGTTTATGAAATACCAGGTAAGTCTATTAACTCTATCAAACTGAACTTGATCCAGTGCTCAGGCCTAGAAGGGAAAAGTAAAACATTCCCCAACATAACAGAGAGTAGATTAACCTCTCTTTAGAATTCCCTTGGAATAATCAGATTTCTCCCAGGTACTCTAAGAAATACCATTATTAGTTGCCAATTCATTTAGAAGTCAGTGCTGGAGTTGTACAGGGCCACAGAAGTACCAGGCAAAGGTCAATATCTAATTACTTTCCTTTGCTCTGCTCCTTGCTGCCCCTTCTCAGGATGAACTAGAAGACTAGCTCCATTTCCTTCGTAAGTGTGATCCTGGAGGTAGCATTGTGATGTGTAGAAACTTCATTTCTTTAATATGACCTTTTCTCTTTTCTTTTGTTTTGATTCAAACTAGCCTCTTCCAGTATCCTGACTCACTTGCTTCCTTCTCCCTTTATGTCCACTCCCTTAATCATTAAACACTTAGGACAATGAAACAATCTTAAGAACAAAGCCTGGGGTCTATTGACCACAGAGACAGAGTTTCACTCAAACTAAAGATAACATCTAGGCATCAGTCTCTGCTCCAGAACCAGAAAACTGGAACAGCCCCATAGACCACATCCCTGGAAAACCAGTCAAAGCAACTCAGTGGCTGACATCAAGACCTAATACAATGATGGACTACTCCTTACCCTAGCAGTGACCAGTCAGTAGAAACCATGACCCTCCACCATGATTGGTGATTTCTTACCTATATCACCCATCCCTTGGAAGCCATCAGAGAGCCAGGTCTTTGACTCTTAGGTAGTGCCACTTCCTTAAAAATAAACCTTGGTTGCAAGCTCCTATTCACGTTTTATTGGGCTTTGATAAGGGCAGACCAACGACCCCCTTTAGTTCCCTGACAGCATGTTGTTTAACGTCCACATATTTGTCTCCTTAACTCAAAGGCTTGGATGGGTGAAATGTTGAAAATTTTAAGTGAGCCAAGTGATTTGTCATGAGGAACCACAGGAGCAAAGAACAAGGCCCCAAAAAGATTTTGTTTATAGGACAGCTGCATTTTGATAAGGTAGGCTTAATAACGAGGTCATCTGGAAATATGAATTTAGTGGAAGATATAATAGGTAGGGCTCTTCATAAGATAGGCTACTGAATTGAGAGGGTAGGTGGCATCTGCACATTGAGCTTAGATAAGAATGTAAAAGGGAAGGGTGGGAAAGGGTCATAAAGATTAACAAATATAAATACAGGCAAAAAAGGCTTGGTTAACATAGTCACATCCTCAATAAATTAGAGATGGAAAGCTGTAGACTGATATGAAAACAGATAGGTAAGAATCCACTGTATTTGGCATGGGTGAGAGGCTGAAGTATGCTTTAGAAACATCTATATTATAAAAGGCCTGTGGCCCTAACACCGTGAGGACCAAAGACAGGCGCAGGTGGGAGGGGCTGTGATCGTGGTGAGGCACACATGAATGGGCGGGGCTGCAAGCACAGAAAGGCTGCACGGGTGGGCAGGGCCATGCGATTTCACACACTGTGCTTCTAGTTTCAAAATAATATTGCAAGCTAGACAGTTTTTCTTTGAACACATGTTCAAAGCAAGTAAAATCTTTCTAAAATATTTACCACATTATATACATTTAAATTTATTAAAGTAAAATACTTTTATATTGAAAAGGGTAAGAGTCCCAATATATATTTGAGAAAACTGAGGGGTTTTTTTATTCCTACTTCTTACCAAGCAAACCTGCGTTATCTTAGTTTTTTTCTACTTTGAGTAGGACTATTTTGTGCATTCTCTACTACAAGATAATATGAATGTAGATTATATTTGCCAAAAGAATATAATATTAAAATAGTTCTTTGTGAATCAGGTTAAAACTTTTTCCAAATAGTCACTTAATAAACCAGGTTAACTGTAAGAAGGAGATAAAAGACAAAAAGCAAGAATGAAACAGAGATTCCAAGATGGCGGCCGACAGGACAGCAGTGAGGAGGAGAGTGTGAGTGAGTGAGCCTAGCCGGGCAGCCTCTGCTACTGCTGTAATCTCTCCTGAGATGGCCAGCTGTGCCACAGAGAGCTTAGATAAGAATGTATTAAAGGGGAGAGCTGCTGTGACTGGGAGCCCAGCTGCCCCTTTACCCAGGGTTCTCTCAGACACCACCCAGGATCCTACAGCTACTCCGGCCAGAAACCTACTGATTCGGCTGCCGACCCATGGACACTGGAACTCCAGCCTCCCCAGCTGAGGGCTCCTGTGAGTTCTGGAGGGCACTCCCCTTCCCTGATCTAGATGCCTTAGTCCCAGGCACCAAAACCCTGCACATGTCCACGAACAGCCGAGCCTTGCTCAGCACCATGCGTGAACAGCCAAGCCTTATATAGCAGCCCCAGGAACCGTGACCACTCCAGCAGCCACAGAAGCAACTGCTGCCCATGACCACCAGAGGAGCAGATCTGCCCATGAGCAGCCGCTGCCCATGACCACCCGAGGAGCAGCTACCACCTGCAACCGCATGAGGAGCAACTGCCCTGTGACCCCCAAGGAGCAGCCTCCACCCACGACTGCACCAAAAGCAGCTGCACCATGAGAAGCTTCCGCCATGCAACCGCATCAGAAGCAGTTGCCCCATGACCGCCAAATGAGCGGCCACCACCCACAACCACCCGAGGAGCAGACACCACCTGTGACTACATGAAAAACAACCACAACACAAGACTGTGTGACCCACCACCAAGCCCACCACTGCAGCCACAGGTCTTGCATGACTCAAAACCTAAATCCTTTGGTGAGAGCAAAAATGGGGAGACAGAAAAAAAATCCCCAAAAGAAAGAAAAGGAGCATCTCCAGTAGAGGCAGCAAAATATCAGACATATGACGTGACAATATCTTTCCCAAAACACCTCCTAGGGCAATGGAAACTAAGGAGAAAATAAACAAATGGGACTACATGAAAATAAAAAGCTTTTGCACAGCAAAAGAAACCATCAACGAAACAACAAGAAAGCCCATGCACAGGAGAATACATTTGCCAATGTTATCTCTGATAAGGGTTAAATCCCCAAAAGAAAGAAAAGGAGCATCTCCAGAAAAGAAACTAAATGAAAAGGAGGCATGCAACATGTCAGAAAAAGAATTCAAAATAAGCCAAAAAGCAAGTAAAAAATTCATTTAAAAAATTAGCAAAGGACCTAAATAGATACTTTTCAAAAGAAGACATGCAATTCATAAACTGGATGAATGAGAAAATCAACAGCCCATGTAAGAAACAGGAGGAAATAAATAGTGATATAGCTACAATAAAAAACACTATGGAAGCTTTTGTGAATGCTGTGACAGCCACAACCTGCACGGCTAGGGTTCAGAACCTGGAGAAGTTCTGTGCACAAATGAAGAGACTAGACAAGAAATATGAATTTGAAATTACAGGGGGCCAGGCAGTCAAGGATTAGAAAGCCTATTTGAAAAATAATGTCCAAAAACTTCCCTAATTTGGGGAAGAAAAAAGTCAAAAAAGCACAGAGTTCCAAACAAGATGAACCCAAAAAGACTCACACCAAGACAGTCTTAAGATCAGTAAAGATTCACTTTGAGACTATTAGGTCAGGAAATTGCTTGAGCCATCATTGTCTCAACAGAACAATTGATGCATAGCTTTAGCCCTTGCCAAAGCTCAAGTTCCATCAGCCTTCTGGGTTCCTTATTTGCACTTTCCTAATAGTGTAGACAAGGGATAACTTCCTGCAATGCAGAAGGCCATGAGACACATGAAAACATGCTCAAAGTCACTAATCATCCAAGAGATGCAAATCAAAACAACAACAATGAGAAACAACAACAACAACAAAAATGCTAAGGAAGTTTATCACTACAAATCCAGCCATGCAATAAATGCTAAAGGGACTGTTATAAAATGAAGGGAAAAAATGGAAGAAGGAACAAAGGCACAAAAAGTACAAATGCTACAAACAAGTACCTGTCAATAATAACTTTAAATGTAAATGGCCTAAATACTCCAATCAAAAGACATCAAGTGGCAGAATGGATGAGGAAACATGACCCATATATATGCTGTCTACAAGAGACCCAACTCAGAACAAGGGACTCACACAGACTGATAGTGAAGGGATGGAAAAATATCTTCCAGGCTGAAAACTGTGGTATATCTACACAATGGAATACAATGCTGCTGTAAAACGAAGGAACTTTTACCATTTGCAACAGCATGGATGGAACTGGAAAGCATTATGCTAAGCGAAATAAGCCAGACAGTGTAATATAAATAGCACATGATCTCACTCATTTGTGGAATATAATGAACAACATAAACTGATGAATAGAAATAGAGCCAAAGTCATAGAAGCATTGAAAAGATTGTCTAACTTATGAGGGCAGGCAGAGCTGATGAGGTAAGAGGTCAACCAAAGGATTTGTATGCATGCATATGAGCATAACCAATGGACACAGACAGGGGATGGGGGTGAGGGCATGTGTTTGGGGTGGGGGTGGTCAGGGAGTGGTCAATGGGGATAAAGGAGACTTATGTAATACTTTAAATAATAAAAAACTTAAATTAAAAAAAGAATGAAACAGACTCCAAATGATATTAATTTCTTTTCCTTATAAATTTCAAATATTCAGGCAGTGTTTCCTCTCTTCAAATACAAGTAACCTGCAGAATATTAAATATTTTTAAGAAAATAAATTAAATATGTCTATCCTACTTTAGCTTTTGAAATTAGAACAAATATTTTAACTTACTGATTGTTTGAAGCAGTTCATTCATTTATTCATTCATTTGACTTCTCTATCCTTTAAATAACCTATTAGATTCAAAGTGATTTGTAAAGTGTCATATATCTAGATAATTATTAATATTAAGAACCTAAATGTAACATAAGGTTACCAGTTCATGGCATTAAAAAAAATAGCATTTCTATGTGACAGCTATTAATAGGATAGAATTCTCTTTTTATACTTCTAGAATGTAATAATATAGTCAAATGTTTGTTGAAGAGAAATTTTGTAGAAGTGTTACTACAAAGCATTTATCTTCATCAATTTGTCCAAAATATTGTCTTAATCTTCCCTAATATATACGGTTAATATATTTGCATGTCAATCACCATTATAATTATGGCCCAAAAACTAATCTTTATTTAATCGAATTGCCCCATAAATAGCAGTATTAAAACTACCTCACAACTGGAAAGATTAAAAAAAATGGTATTCCAATATGAAAGACTTAAGCTATCAACTTTGTGAACACCAAACCATGGAAGAGAAACACTATTGTACTGTATTTTTTTTTTATTAAATCTTTTTGTTCAGGTTACATTTGTTCCTCTTTT
>NW_005361391.1:2498634-2501857 GCF_000412655.1 Myotis brandtii
ATCAGCTGTGTCTGCCCCGGGAAAACTTCTGTCCTCTGGAGAGGTGCTAATCTAGCCTTTGCCTGAGGCGATCCGGCAAATGGCTCTGAACAGGGCTTGGGAGGGGCAGGATCAACAGGGCAGGCGGAGGGAGTGGTTGTGGCTGCCCTCAGTCCCGTTCCCAGAGGCTCTGCTTCTCAGAACCCCAGGAACCACTGCAAACCTCGGAGCGAAAGCTGCCTTCCAACTGATGCCAGACAATCCCGCTTCTCCCGTTTGAGTCTGAGTCCCTAGAGACTCGCCCAGATCTGGAGCTCAGAGTCTGAGACTCCCTCCTGATTGAAAACGACAACCGTGCCCTCAGCCACCAGCCCGCTTTGCGCGCGCACCTTCGTACCTGAGTATTTTCCACACTGCGCCTCCTCTGAGCCTCGGTGTGCTGTTATTTTTCCTTCTAGTTGAAGAGTCTCTCCTCAGCCAGCCTTCCTGTGGTTCTGGGTGATGTCCGTTCCGTCTTTTAGTTGTATTTTTGAAGTGGTTGTTTGCGGCAGCAGTCTCCGGTGTTTACCTATGCCGCCATCTTGGTCTCTATCCTGTACTGTATTGTTAGAAATAAATTTCAACGAGAGTATAAAGGGTAGAAAAACATTTTTTTCTACTAATAAGTGTATTATATTTGTCCATGGACATAATACCAATACAATATGAATGTGGCCAAAATACTTGTTTTGAGATGTCTTCAAATTTCAGCTGTTAACAATAAAAGTTGATTCTTTACTTTATCTCCTTGTTATTATTTTCTTATGTAAATATATACTTGTTGTTGATCTTATGTAAATATCACAGGTGGTAATTTGCCTGCATAAAATTTTAATTTGACATAATGAAGCATAGTAATCTCTATTTTGTAAAACTGCTGTTTGAAATTCTCTGCTATTTTTAGATGGTCCCTTGTTCTGTGAATTAACTGCTTTTTAGCTTCTGTAAACACATGCTTCATGCTTGCTTAAATAATAGGGAAGATAAGCTTCGTTGTCTGACCATGCAGGCTAGTCATCTAATGTAAGGGGCTGATACTCCCATGCTCTCATACCAGGTGTCTTTTAGTTATCTGTACTCAAGGCTACAGGCTTCCTTCGAGATATCTGCTAAGCATACATAGGGCTCTTTTGAAAACTTGCAAAAGAGACTGGAAGCCCCATATTTAGGAGACAAAAACATTAAAAAATATAAAAAGGGAAAGCTCACTCCATGTTTTCGCTCAGACTCTGGAAGCATTATTCCTCTGAGCCCACTAGCGTAATAAAAGACTCCAAATTAATTTGGCTTAAGGTGTCCTATGTTCAGCTCTCTGATTTACAATATAACAATACATAGCAATGTTTTAAAAGTATGCATTAGTTGCCAGTGTACAAAATTTGGGAGACATCATATAAAAATCCAGTTTTCCAACTTGAAAACTCAAAAGATCTGCCCACTTAGGACAGGTTTGTCTTCCATTGCAACAAGCACTCTCTAGTTTGCCAGAATCCCTAGCCAGTTTACTTTTGCCTATATCCCAGAAAAGTGTTTGCAATTTTTTAGACCATGTCTACTGACACAAAGACAAAAGATAGCAAAATGTGATTTAATCATATAAAAAGCCACCTCATAATAAGGAAAAATAAATCTGGTTTTATTCCATGTGTTTTTATCAAAATTTCCTTCAAGAAAGTATAAGGAAATAATAAAAATTATTATAAATGAAATATTCCTTTACTTTATTTTGATGATTTGGGGGTTCACCAAGCCCTTTACAGACCCTATCTTATAGAAATCAAAGTACTTAGAGACTGATTTTTTTTTTTACTCAAATGATCTTCATTCTCCTGTTAAGGAGGACTGGGAAAGTAGGAAATGTTAGAAGATGGTAGAGGATACATTTTTATTGATTTTAGAGAGGGAGGGAAGGGGAGGGAGACAGAGAGAAACATTGATGTGAGAAAGAAACATTGATCAGTTGCCTGCCGTACACACCCTCACTAGGGATCCAACTGCAACCTGGGTATGTGCCATGACCCGAAATCGAACCTGTGAACTTTCGGTGCACAGGACAATGCTCAGACTTAGCCAGGTGGTCGTAGTGTCACTTAAATTCTTCTTATTCTTATTCTGCTTGCCACAGTTCTAGCATTAAAAAACAACCTTGATTCCATTGTATGCTCTTCCGTCCTTTGCCAAATATTAATTAACCATATAGGCCTGGGTTGATTTCTGGGCTCTCTGTTCTGTTCCATTGATCTATATGACTGTTCTAGTGCCAGTACCAGGCTGTTTTGATTACAGTGGCTTTGTAGTATAACCTGAAATCTGGTGTTGTGATTCCTCCAACTTTGTTATTCTTTCTCAAGATTGCTGCAGCTATTCAGGATATTTTGAGTCTATATAAATTTTTGGAGTATTTAGTCTAGTTCTGTGAAATATGACATTGGTATTTTAATAGGGATTGCATTGAATCTGTAGATTGCCTTGGGTAGTATGGACACTTTAATGATATTGATTCTACCAATCCATTAACATGGTATATTCTCCCACTTCTTTATATCTTCTCCTATCTCTTTTTCAATGTCCTGTAGTTTTCCAAGTACAAGTCTTTTGCCTCCTTGCTTAAGTTTATTCCTAGGTATCTTTAATTTTTTTGTTGCAATGGTAAATGGGATTGTTTGTTTAATTTCTCTTTCTGAAACTTTATTATTGGTGTACAAAAAACAAATGATTTTTGGGTGTTGAATTTTGTATCCTGCCACATTGTCAAATTTTTAAATTAAATCTAGTAGTTTTTTGGTAGAGTTTTTAGGGTTTTCTATGTGCAATATCATGTCATCTGAGAATAATTACAGTTTTATTTCCTCCTTTCCAATTTGGATGCCTTTTATTTCTTCTTCTTGTCTGATTGCTGTGGCTAGGACTTCTAGTACTATGTTGAATAAGAGTGGTGAAAGTGGACATCTCTGTCTTGTTCCTGTTCTTAGGGAAAATAGTTTTAGTTTTTGCCCATTGAGTATGATGTTGGCGGTAGCTTTGTCATATATAGCCTTTATTATGTTGAAGTAGGATTTCTCTACTCCCACTTTGCTGACAGGCTCTTCAATAAATTGTGTTGGGAAAATTGGACAGATACATGCAAAAGAAAAAAATGAGCCCTAACCGGTTTGGCTCAGTGGATAGAGCGTCGACCTGTGGACTGAAGGGTCCCAGGTTTGAT
>NW_005361391.1:2502161-2519377 GCF_000412655.1 Myotis brandtii
GATGTTTCTAACTCTCTATCCTTCTCCCTTCCTCTCTGTAAAAAAACAATAAAATATATTTTTTTAAAAGAAAAAAATGAAACCTGACCACCAATTTACACCATACACAAGAATCAACTCAAAATAGATAAAAGACTTAAATGTAAGTCATGAAACCATAAAAATCCTAGGAGAATCCATAGGCAGCAAAATCTCAGACATCTCTCATAGCAACATGTTTACAGATACATCTCCTAAGGCAAAGGAAACTAAGGAGAAAATAAGCAAATTGGACTACATCAAAATAAAAATCTGCTGCACAGCAAAAGAAACCATCAACAAAACAAAAAGAGAGCCCACTGTATGGGAGAACATATTTGGAAATGATATATCTGATAGCGGGTTAATATCCAAAATATATAAGGAATTCATACAACTTAACAAAAGAAGACAAACAATCCAATTAAAAAGTGGCAAAGGACCTAAAATGATACTTTCTCAAAAGGGACATACAGATGGCCAAGAGACATATGAAAAAATGCTCAAAGTCACTGATCATCAGAGAGACACAAATTAAAATGACAATGAGGCATCACCTCACACCTGTCATGATGGCTACCATCAACAAATGACAAGATAGGTGAGGATGTAGAGAAAAGGGAACCCTATTACACTGCTGGTGGGAATGCAGATTGGTGCAACCATTATGGAAAACAGTTTGGAGTTTCCTCCAAAAATTAAATATGGAACTGCCATTTGACCCAGTGATCCCACTTGTAGGAATATATACCCTAAGAAATCTGAAGCACCAATCAGAAAAAATGTATGCACCCTTATGTTCATAACAGCACAATTTACAATAGTTAAGATGTGGAAACAGTCCAAGTACCCATCAGTAAATTTGTGTATAAAAAAGTTATGGTATATTTATACCATGGAATACTATGCAGCAGTAAGAAAGAAGAATATTTTACCCTTTGAGACAACATGGAGGGATCTGGAGAGTATCATCCTAAGTGAAATAAGTCAGTCAGAGAAAGCCAAGTATCACATGATGGCACTCATATGTGGAATCTAAGTAACAAAATAAACTGATGAATGGAGTGGATCCAGAGACATGGAAGCATGGGACAGAGTGCGGAATCTCAGAGGGAAGATGGGTGAGAGTGGGGGAGTGGGAGGTAATCAACCAAAGGCCTTGTATTCCTATATGCATAACCCATGGACACAGACAATAGGGTGCTGAAGGCCTGAGGCAGGGGAGAGGGGCAGAGGCGGGGTGGAGGGAGATAATGGTGGGAAAAGGAGGACGTATGTAATACTTTCAACAATAAAGAATTATTTAAATAAAACAACAACCTTGTTTTCCTATTATAAAACATTCAGTTGATGTCAGTGCTTTGAAGCTAATTTTTCTCCTTAGCCATGAAATTATTTGAGTCATGTAATACAATTAAGTATACACTGAATAAAAAGAGCCCAAAACTATTGTGAGATTTTCTTTCCAGTCTATTATTCTTATAGACTACTAGAGGCCCAGTGCATGAAATTCATGCATGGGTAGGGTCCCTAGAGCTGGCCGACAATCAGGGCCAATCTGCGGGGCGACCAGTGGGGCAATCAGGTGGGGAGGGTGGTCCCCGCTGGCACCCACCTTGGCTGGCCTGGGGCCTGTGGGCAGTTCCTGCATTGAGCGTTTGGTCAATTTGCATATTAGGCTTTTATTATATAGGATTATTAGAAAACCCACTATAAGGTATGATAAACTAGATGTTCATAAGAAATCACTCCTTGTAGAGCACAAGTAAAGATGCAATATGTTTAGAGGAAAAAATTCTAGTTTAACACATGACAAGGCTGGCAGAAAGCAAAAGAACTCCTAGAAGTCAGAGCAAGAAATTTCTTATCCACAGAAGTAAGAATGCCCAATGTTACTTTTGATCTATGCTCAATCCTGGCAGACTAGATTCTGGATTTTAATGGAATACCCATTGGTAGAGAAGAGACCAAGAAAAGGCAGGACCAGAAGAGGCTAGAAGATTAGATGAGAGACTAGAGGTACAAGCTGCGGAATAGTAGTTACTTCTGGTCAGGAGGGAGGGGATGTCAGAGAAACACAGAAGATGTTCGAATGGTACTGCTGCCATTTTGTTCCTTTTTAAAAATATATTTTATTGATTTTTTACAGAGAGGAAGGGAGAGGGATAGATAGTTAGAAACATCGATGAGAGAGAAACATCAATCAGCTGCCTCCTGCACACTCCCTAGTGGGTATGTGCCCACACCAAGTTACATGCCCTTGACCGGAATCAAATCTAGGACCCTTGAGTCTGCAGACCGACGCTCTATCCACTGAACCAAACCTGTTAGGGCGCCATTTTGTTCTTAAATTAGGTGGTAGGTACCTAGAGATTTGTTTTCTTTATATTCCCCAAATTACACATGCATTGTTTCCATAAAATTGCTTTAGTTTAATGTGAAATAACTTTGCTGAAGCGAAATCCATGTCAAAATATGAAGGATATTTTCAAATTAGAAAATGATCTCTATTGCCCACAAAAAGCACAACTAATATGTTAAAACACCTGTATACGCAAAGTAGCCCCAAAGGACATGTTTTAATAAAGCTTTTACAATTATCCTCCTCCTCTACCTCATCCTATATTTTAAAAATCAGAGATGATCCTGAACCATGTTTTGTTCAATTAACTAAAGCTCAACTCTGTTACCAAATTCACCATTCTTTTCACTGTGTTATCAGTTTGTAACAGATGACCCTGGATCAGCTGCAAATGACTTGTGAGTTTTTAAATGTCAAATTCATACACCCAAAGCAAAGAATAACTAAAAAACAAGGTTTTATTTTAATTTTCTAATCTTTTAAAACAATTCCAAAATAGGAAATGCAAAATATTTTGAGGAGTGGTCACTCACCAGAATATGTGTCAGCTTCCTAAACAACAACCCTAAAAAGGCCAATTCATTCAAATGTGAAAAATCTTGTTATGTTTTTTAAAAACCAATGTCTTTCATTTCAATTATACCCACTATTGCTTTATTAATGAAGAATTCTTTCCGACAGTCCATATATACTCACAGAAAATAGCAGCTATTAAAATACTGAAATTAATATTTTCTCTTTATTTATATGACTTGAAATCAAACTAGATGTTGCAATATACAATTTTAATTAGATTTACTTCAAGTATGATTTAGTAGTCTTTAGACCTAGTATCCTAGAGTATAACTGTAAGTTAAGAGTAAATACCACTCCCTTTCAGTTTTATTCTTAAAAGACTAAATCCAGTCACATTAATCTCCTGGTTGTACCCCAAACACAACAGGCATGTTCTTGTCTCGGAATATTTGCACCTGCTATTTCTTCTACCTGAAACACTCTTCAGTCTTATAGTCACACTAGAGGCCCGGTGCATGGATTCAAGTACTGGTGGGGTCCCTCAGCCTGGCTTGTGGGGATCAGGTCAAAACCGGCTCTCCAACATCCCCCAAGAAGTTCTGGATTGCAAGAGGGCAGTTCTTAGGGGACACACCCCAGAATCGAACTCCCTCTTCCCTTGTCTCTGGGTCTGGGGTGCGAGTGAAGCAGATTCAGGGCTGACAGTGCCCCAGCAGCAACCTAACCCACGGCAGATTCCACGAGGAATTGGGCTCCCTCCTCTACTGGTTGGAGCATCTGCCCCCTGGTGGTCATTGTGTGTCATAGCTAGGGAGAACGGTCAAACGGTCAGATGGGCACTTAGGTCTTTATATATATATAGACTTAGAGGCCCAGTGCACAAAACTCATGCAAGGGGGTGTCCCTCAGCCCGGCCTGCACCCTCTCACAATCCGGGACCCTGCAGATCAGGCCTAAACTGGCAGTCGGACATCCCTCTTGCAATCTGGGACAGCTGGTTCCTAACTGCTTGCCTGCCTGCCTGATCGCCCCTAACCACTCTCCCTGCCTGCCTGCCTGATTGCCCCAACCGCCTCTGTCTGCCTGCCTCATTGCCCCTAACCACTTGCCTGCCTGTCTGGTTGCCCCTAACCACTCTGCCTGCCTGCCTCACTGCCCCTAACTGCTCACCTGCCTGCCTGATTACCCCTAACCACTCACCTGCCTGCATGATTGCCTCTAACCACCTCTGCCTCAGTCCCCCTGCCACGACTTCATCAGGAAGGATGTCCAGAACGATATCTGGAAGGTTGTTAGGCTGTCTGGTCTAATTAGCATATTATGCTTTTATTATTATAGATTATTATGCATATCTCGCAAACTCCAAGGAATCTTGTGTAAAATGTGATAAGAAATTTTAAGCAAAATATTCATTGATACAACAAATATGTGCCAGCCATACTACTAAGTCCATAAAAATGAACCAAAGTGACAAAAGATTCCTGCCCTTGTGGAATTTATATTCCATTATTTAACAACATTTACACAATCCTAACAGCCATAGAAAGTTATTATTACTATTTTGCAGATGAGGAAACTGCAGTAGCAAAATTACAGTTATGAAGTAGCAATGAAAATAATTTTATGGTTGGGGGTCACCACAACATGAGGAACTGTATTAAAAGGTCACGGCATTAGGAAGGTTGAGAACCACTGTTCTATGAGCTTTCTCTTCTATACTGTTTAAATTGAACCCTCTCTTCCAACATTCCCTATCCTTCATTCCTTCCTCCTCCTCGTCTTCCTCCTTCTATTTCTTCTTTAAGCTTTATTGAAGTATAATTGGTAAATTAAAATTTGAGACATTTAAAGTGTACATTGTGGTGATTTACTTACAATGTACATATATATTTTTACAATGTGAAGGAATTTGCCCCATGTAGTTAATTAACACATCCATCACTTCATATCTCTCTCCCCCCCCCACTCCCCACCCAGTGGGGCAGTGAGAACATTTAATTTCTACTTGGTCTTAGCAATTTCAGTTATACAGTACAGTGTTGTCAACTATAATCGCCATGCTTCCCATTAGATCCTAAGATCTTATTCACCATATAGCTGAAAATTTATACCTTTTACTAACCTCCCCTTATTTCCTCCATTCAGCTTTTGGCATCCACTTTCTACTCTGATTCTCTGAGTTTGACTTTTTTTAGAGTCTACATCTAAGTGATGCCATGCACTATTTCTCTTTCTCTGTCTGGCTTATTTCACTTAAATAATTCCCTGAAGATCCATTCATGTTGTCACAAATGGCAGGTTTTCCTTCTTTCTCATGGTGAAATAATAAATACCCCCTTGCATATATACACCACATATTTTTATCCATGCATTTGTTGATGGACACTTAGATTATTTTTATATCTTGGCTATTGTTAATAATGCTGCAATGAAAGTGGGAGTTTGGATATCTCTTTGATATCCTATTCTTATTTTCTTTGCATATTTAACCAAAAGTGGGATTGCTAGGTCATACACGTGTGTTGTTGTCTTTTATGAACTTCCATATTATTTTCTATAATGGCTCCACCAGTTTACATTCCTCCAACCTGCATAAGTATTCCCTTTTCCCCATATCCTTTACAACACTTGTTCTCTCTTATCTTTTTCCTGATAACCATTCTAATAGGTGTTAGGTGATATTTTGGTTGTGGTTTTGATTCCCATTTCTCTGAATATTAGTGATGTTAACCATCTATTCATGTGCTTGTTGTTCATCTGTATGTCTTCTTTAGAAAAATATCTATTCAATCATATGTCATGTTTGTGGATAAAAAGAATTAACATCATTAAAAATGTCCATACTACCCAACGCAATCTAGAGATTAAACACAATTCCTATTACAATACCAATGGTGTATATCACAGATGTAGAACAAATATTCCAAAAATTTATATGGAACTAAAAATGACCCTGAAAACCTCAGCAATATTGAGAAAGGAAAAACAAAATTGGAGGTATCACAATACCTGATATCAAACTATATTAAAAAGCCATTTAATCAAAACAGTCTGGTACTGGCATAAGAACAGTCATGTAGATCAATGGAACAGAACAAGGAGCCTAGAAATCAACCCAGGCCTATATGGTCAATTAATATTTGGCAAAGGAGGCAAAATCATACAATAGAATAAAGACAGTCTTTTCAATAAAAGGTGTTAGGAAAATTGGACAGGTACATACAAAAATTAAACCAAACTACCAACTTACACCATACAAAAGAATAAACTCAAAATAGATAAAAGACTTAAATGTAAGTTGCAAAACCATAAACATCCTAGAAAACATAGGCAGCAAAATATCAGACACCTCTCACAGCAATATCTGACAATATATCTCCTAGGGAAAGGAAAATAAAGAAAAAATGCACAAATAGGACTACATCAAACTAAAAAGCTTCAGCACAGCACATGAAACAAACAATGAAATGAAACGGGAACCCACTGTATGGGAGAACATATTTGTCAATGGTACATCTGATAAGGGGTTAATTTTTAAAATATATAAAGAACTTGTACAACTCAACACCAGGAAGACAAACAATCCAATTAAGAAATGAGCCAAAGACCTAAATAGACAGTTCTCCATAGAGGACATACAGATGACCAACAGACATTTTAAAAATGCTGGACATCACTAATCATCAGAGAGATGCAAATTAAAAGTACAATGAGATATCACCTCACACCTGCAAGAATGGCTACTATCAATAAGTCAACAAAAAACAAGTGATGGCAAAGATGTGCAGAAAAGGGAAATTTTGTGTACTGTTGGTGGGAATGTAGACTGGTGCAGCCACTATATAGAAAAGAGTATGGAGGTTCCTCAAAAAATTGAAAATAGAACTGACTTTTGGCCCAATGATCCCACTTCTGGGAAAATATCCTTTAAATCCTAAAACACCAATCAGAAAGAATGTATGCACCCCTATGTTCATAGCAGTGTTATTTAAACATCTGGAAACAGCCCAAGTGCCCATCAGTATGTGAATGGATTAAAAAGCTGTGATACATTTACACAAGGGAATACTATGCAACTATAAAAAATAAGGAAATCTTACTTTTGCAACAGCATGAACTGACCTGGAGATTATTATGCTAAGTGAAATAAGCCAGTCAGAGAAAGACAAGTACCATACGATCTCATTTATATGTGGAATTTAATGAACAAAATAAACTGATGAACAAAATAGAAACAGAGGTGTGGATACATGGAAGGGACTGACAGCTGTTAGAGGGAAGGGAAGAAGGGGGATTTTGATGAAAGCATATGAAAGGATTAGCCAAAGAATGGATATGCATAATTCATAGACATAGATAACAGTGTGATGATGATCAGAGGGAAGGGGTTGAGGGGGCTGTGTGGAGGTGGGCAAAAGAAAAGAAAAATATCTATCCAGTTCCCCTGCTAATTTTCAATTGGATTCTCTCTCTCTTTCTTTCTTTCTTTCTTTCTTTTTTTTTTTTTTTTTTTTTTTTTTCTTTTTTTTTTTTTTTGCCATTTGCTATAATGCTTTTAATTGCATATATAAAATATAGGTTTATTTATATCCTTAAGAATGAGCCTTTTTTTCTGTTGAACATGGAATATTGAACATTTATTTAATGGGCATAATTCTATTTCCATTGTGAAGAAGGTGCAAATAATAGCAGCTTTCGCCCCAAAGCAGAAACCCTTTAGGGAGTCTGTCTCCACTAATGCGAGCATTGCTGTGCATGCATATTTCCCATTAATACTAATAGAAACTAATGTGACTGTATGAATCACCTGAATTTTGATGCAGTGTGAATCTGGTGTGGGATGATTCAAGATGAACTCACAGAGTACATTTGTCTGGGAGCTATTTCTTAATACGCCTTCATCTCCAGCCAGATTCCTCCCCTGACTGAAATATTAATCAAAGGTTGTTTCTGCTCGCTCCCATCTTGCACGCCCGCCTCTTATCATCAAAAGAGAAATAGGCTCATCTGTGTGACCGCGTACTTCTACCCAGTTGTAATTTAAGATTCTGTTGAAAGAAATAAACAGGAAATGGACAGAACAGAGAAATTAAGAGAAAGTCTCCTTTTCGTGGGGAGCAGTGTGGGGGCCGGGCTAAATTAAGTAGACATGTGTTCTCAAATCCTGCCTGGAAGGTGTGCTGGATCACACTGGCCATAGGTGAGGAATTTACACGTCTTTATTCCCCACTTTGTCCTCCCCGTTGTCAGCTATAGAGCATCTTACCTGCACGCCTCCAGAGCAGCATTTGTTACCGCACTGGCAGTGTACTCACTCTCTGGGAGGGATGCGTGGTATTACCTCTGGGAGAGGTAAAGTGCTTTCCAAACAGTGTGGCTCGCCCACCCCTCTAAAACAGGCTCTTCCAGCCCCATCAACTCTGCTCCCCTTTGGGCTCTTCCCCCACTACTACCTAGGTCCCCTCCCTTCCTTCCTCCTTCCTCCTTCCTTCCTTCCTTCCTTTCTTTCTTTCTTTCTCTTTCTTTGCTATTGAATTGTACGAGTTCTTTGTATATTTTGGATATTAATCCCTTATCAAATATGTGATTTTCTCCAACTCATATATTGCCTTTTTATTTTATTGATGGTTTCCTTTGCTGTGCAAAGCTTTTTAGTTTGCTGTAGTCCCATTCATTTATTTTTGCTTTTGTTTCCTTTGCTTTTGGTATCAAATCCAAAAAGTCAATGTCAAGATCAATGTCAAGGAGCTTACCTGCTATGTTTTCTTCTAGAAGTTGTATGGTTTCAGGTCTTATATTCAAGTCTTTAATCCATTTTGAGTTGACTTTTGTATTTGGTTTAAGAGAGGAGTTAAGCTTCATTCTTTTGCATTTGGCTGTCCACCACCATTTATCGAAGAAACTATCATTTCTCTATTGCATACACTTAAGTCCTCTGTTATAAACTAATGACCCATACATAAATGGGTTTCTTTTGGGTCTCTTTATTTTGTTCCACTGATCTCTGTGTCTGTCTTTTCTCCAATATCATACTGTTTTGATTACTATAGCATTGTAATGTAGCTTGAAATCTGGTAGTGCGATGCCTCCAGCTATGTTCTTCTTTCTCAAGATTGTGTCTAAATATTCAGGATCTTTTGTGGTTCCATACAAACTCTAGAACTGGTTTTCTTTTTCTTTTATTTCTGAAAAAAAAAATGCCACTGGAATTTCATAGGGATTGCATTGAAATCTTGTTCCTGATCTTAGAGGAAAAGCTTTCAGCTTTTCACTATTGACTATGATGTTAACTGTGGTTTTGTCATATATAGCGTTTATTATGTTACTAGAGGCTTGATGCACGAAATTTGTCCCCAGGGTGTGGGGGAGCATCCCTCATCCTGGCTTGTGCCCTGTTGTAATCCGGGACCCCTTGGGGAATGTCTGACTGCCAGTTTAGGCCTGATCAGACCTAAACTGGCAGTCAGACATCCCTCTCACAATCTGGGACCCCTTGCTCCTAACTGCCCACCTGCTCGCTCCTTACCACTTGGCTCACCACTCCTTACCACCCGCCTGCTCCTTGCTGCTTGGCTCGCTGCTCTTTAGCACTACCACAGAGGTGGGAGAGGCTCCCGCCACCACCTCTGCACTCGCCAGCCATGAGTCCGGCTTCTGGCTGAATGGTGCTCCCTCTGTGGGAGCGCACTGACCACTAGGGGGCAGCTCCTGCATTGAGCATCTGTCCCCTGGTGGTCAGTGCATGTCATAGTGATTGGTCGTTCTGGTCATTCCAGTCGTTCTGCCTTAACGGTCGCTAGACTTTTATATATATAGATGTTTCTTCTACACTGATTTTGTTTAGAACTTTTAAAAAAATAATGTGAATTTTCCCAAATAGTTTTCCTGTATCTATTGAAATGATCATATAAAACTTATGCATCACTTTCTTAGTGTGGTGTGTCACATTGATTCATTTACAAATGTTGAATCATTCTTGCATCCCTGGAATAAATCTCATTTGATCATAGGTCTTATATTCAAGTCTTTAATCCATTTTGAGTTGACTTTTGTATTTGGTTTAAGAGAGGAGTTAAGCTTCATTCTTTTGCATTTGGCTGTCCACCACCATTTATCAAAGAAACTATCATTTCTCTATTGCATACACTTGAGTCCTCTGTTATAAACTAATGACCCATACATAAATAGGTTTCTTTTGGGTCTCTTTATTTTGTTCCATTGATCTCTGTGTCTGTCTTTTCTCCAATATCATACTGTTTTGATTACTATAGCATTGTAATGTAGCTTGAAATCTGGTAGTGCGATGCCTCCAGCTATGTTCTTCTTTCTCAAGATTGTGTCTAAATATTCAGGATCTTTTGTGGTTCCATACAAACTCTAGAACTGGTTTTCTTTTTCTTTTATTTCTGAAAAAAAAAATGCCACTGGAATTTCATAGGGATTGCATTGAAATCTTGTTCCTGATCTTAGAGGAAAAGCTTTCAGCTTTTCACTATTGACTATGATGTTAACTGTGGTTTTGTCATATATAGCGTTTATTATGTTACTAGAGGCTTGATGCACGAAATTTGTCCCCAGGGTGTGGGGGAGCGTCCCTCATCCCGGCTTGTGCCCTGTTGTAATCCAGGACCCCTTGGGGAATGTCTGACTGCCAGTTTAGGCCTGATCAGACCTAAACTGGCAGTCAGACATCCCTCTCACAATCTGGGACCCCTTGCTCCTAACTGCCCACCTGCTCGCTCCTTACCACTTGGCTCACCACTCCTTACCACCCGCCTGCTCCTTGCTGCTTGGCTCGCTGCTCTTTAGCACTACCACAGAGGTGGGAGAGGCTCCCGCCACCACCTCTGCACTCGCCAGCCATGAGTCCGGCTTCTGGCTGAACGGTGCTCCCTCTGTGGGAGCGCACTGACCACTAGGGGGCAGCTCCTGCATTGAGCATCTGTCCCCTGGTGGTCAGTGCATGTCATAGTGATTGGTCGTTCTGGTCATTCCAGTCGTTCTGCCTTAACGGTCGCTAGACTTTTATATATATAGATGTTTCTTCTACACTGATTTTGTTTAGAACTTTAAAAAAAATAATGTGAATTTTCCCAAATAGTTTTCCTGTATCTATTGAAATGATCATATAAAACTTATGCATCACTTTCTTAGTGTGGTGTGTCACATTGATTCATTTACAAATGTTGAATCATTCTTGCATCCCTGGAATAAATCTCATTTGATCATGGTATATGATACTTTAATGTGTTTTTGAATTCAGCTTGCTAACATTTTGTTGAGGATTTTTCATCTATGTTCCTTAGGGATATTGGATATTCTTTTCTTGCAGTACCCTTGATTGGTTTTGGTATCAGGATAATGCTGCCCTCATAAGATGAGTTAGGAAGTATTCCCTTCTCTCCTATTTTATGGAAGAGTTTGAAAATAGCGTTATTAATTCTTCCTTAAATGTTTGATAGAATTACCCTAGCTGGTTTGGCTCAGTGAATAGAGCATCAGCCTGCGAACTGAAGGATACCAGCTTCGATTCTTGTCAAGGGCACTGTAGCAGGATCCTCCCAGCTCTGGTCAGGGAGCATGCAGGAGGCAACCAATTGATATGTTTCTCTCATATCAATATTTCTCTCTGTCTTTCCCTCTCTCTTCCAGTCTCTCTAAGAAATCAATAGGAAAATATCCTCAAGTGAGGATTGAAAAAAAATGTTTGGTAGAATTCACCACTGAAGCTAACCCGTACTGGAATTTTGTTTGTTGAAGGTTATTATTATTACTATTACAAATTCATTCTTTTTTCTAGTAATTGTTCACATTTTCTATTCTTCATAATTCAGTCTTGGTTGATTGTATGTTTGTATAAATGTATTCATTTCTTCTAGGTTGTCCAGTTTTGAGGCATATAATTGTTCATGGTAGTCTCTTATGATTCTTTGTATTTGTGTAATATTAGTTGTAATGTCGCCTCTTTCATTTCTAATTTTACTTATTTGAGTCCACTTTTTTTCTTGGTAAGTACAGCTAAAGGTTTGTCTATTTTGTTTACCTTTTCAAAAAATAGCTCTTAGTTTTATCAATCCTTACTTTGTATTTCTAGTCTCTATTTCATTAATGTTCACTCTGATCTTTATCATTTACTTCTTTCTAATAACTTTAGGGCTAGTTGTTTTTATTTTCTAGTTCCTTGAGGTATAAAATTAGGTTTTTTTTTAGCTCTTTATTTTTTATTAATGTAGGCATTTATTACTATGAACTTCTCTCTTATAAATGCTTTTGCTGCATTCCATGAGTTATGGTATGTTCTGTTTTCATTTTTATCTCAAGATATTTTTCAATTCCCCTTTTGATTTCTTCTTTGACCCATAGGTTGTTAAGTATTTTGTTAAACCTCCACATATTTGTAAATTTTTCAGTTTTCTTTTTGTACTTGATTTCTAGTTTCATACTATTGTGCTCAGAAAATATTTTTAATATAATTTCAGTCTTCTTAAATTTATTAAGACTGCTTTGTAGCCTAATATATGATCTATGCTGAAGAATGACCCATATGTGCTTAAGAAGAATGTGTATCTTTCTATTGTTAGATGAAATGTTTAGTAAATATCTGTTAACTCCATCTGGTTTTATGTGTAGTATAAGTTCAATATTTCCTGGGTAATCTATTCATTGTTCAAAGTGGGATACTGAAGGCCCCTACTATTATTCTAATACTGTCTATTTTCCTCCTTCAGTTCTGTTAATACTTTTTTTACATATTTTTAAGTATTCCTATGTTAAATGCATAAATATTTACAAATGTTGTATCCTCTCATTAAACTGACCCTTTGTCATTATATAATGACCTTCTTTGTCTCTTAAAGTATTTTCCTTAAAGTCACCATTCCTTCTTTATTTCTCCATTGTATTTTTCACATCTAACATACTACACTTTCTAAAATGTTTTTATTGTTTATCTCTTACACTAAAATGTAAGTCCCGTGAGTTCAGGGATTTTTGTCATTTTGTTCCTACTGTGTATAAAGCAACTAGATACACAGTTGACATGCACTAAATATTTTTGTATGAATGAATAAATAAGAGAAGGTCATCTATGTTCACCTATTTCATATAATGATGAGAGAAAAAAATTATACCTAAGGACCTTTGAGAGTGAGTCAAGTCTTTTAAGTTACTGTAGTTATTAGAGTTTGTGATGCAGTCAGTTAGCAGCCCTCTGGCTTCTATGCCTCATTGATAAATCAGAATTGAAAAGCAGGGTACACTCTTTCAGAAAATTTTCTCCCTTACCCACTTTTTAAATCAAATGAACATGATAGAAACATTCCTTATTGCCAATAAATCTTGTCAAAACCCTCCAATATTTCAATACCAATTCCCCAAAGAAGAAACTCAATGCTAGGCGTGAGTCAAACAATCAGTTAGCAGCTGCCATTCTTAAGTTACTTTCCACACCCTTTTTTTCTCCCCATTTAAAATTCTTAAACCTTCAAGTTCTGTTCATTCTTCTGGTGAAAGATTTAATTATTGGTATTTTTAGTGGTACTTATTCACTACAGGAATGATGAAAGGTGATTAGAATCACAACCGAGTGGGGCTGAAGTGTGCTGTAGTGATGATGAGAGTGAGCAGTGAATGAGCACTGGGTTTGAAACATCCACCAAGACAAGAGACTTCAACCAGATACAGCAATTACTCATTTAGAAGAAGCTCCATATTCACAAATCAGCTCAAAAATCCCCATAACAGACAGCCAACTTCATTTTTTAGCATTATGCTTTCTTTATATATTTAATTATAGAATCTTAGTGTAATATCAGCATTACAGTAAAAAGTAAATTGTAATTTGTATATTTTCTCTCTGTGTTCTACTTTTGAAGAAATAGAGTTATGTGCAGCATTTCAGAGTGAAAACTCTTTCCTTGCACTCTGGCTTTGGTCTATAACTCAGTTTCCATGACTGGCTCAACATAAATCTATATATAAAAAATCCTAATATGCAAATAGACCAAACTGCAGAACAACCGAACAACTGAACAATCGAACAATAGAACAACTGGTCACTATGACATGCGCTGACCACTGGGGGTGCATGCGGAACCTGGAGGGCATCGGAAGCAGGCAGCAGAGCACAGAACATGGTGGGCAACGGCCATGGTGCCATGGTGGAGCAGGTGAGCGGGGGCACCAGACCAAGGCGGGACACCGGTCGCTGTCATCGGGGCAAGCTTCTGGTGGTAACTGAAAATTCTTTGCTCCCACACACCGCGGTCCTGCCCAGTGCTCACACCTGCTGCTGGCTCTGGCCCCGCTTGCACCTGCTGCGGGTGCCTGACCCACCACCTGCACCCACTGCCGGTGCCTGACACCAGCCCCAATCACTCAGCACCATCAGCGGGTGCGAGCGGCAGCTGCCAGCCCCTATTGCTCCTAAGGGGCATTGGGGCTGGCAGCCGCCTCTCACACCCACTGCGGGCGACAGCCCTGCTCGGAGCTGCCCCTAACACCGGCAGCCGGCGCCTAGCGCCGGTCCAGATTGCTCAGTGCCATCAGTGGGTATGAGCAGCAGATGCCAGCTCCGATCACCCCTGAGGGCTTCTCTACCTCCCCCTGATCCTGAGTGGCAATTGGGGCCAGCTGCTGCTCACACCCACTGACAGCACTGGCCCCGCTTGCACCAACTGCTGGGGCCAGCCCCAATCACTCCACGTCATCAGCAGGTGCGAGTGGGGCCGTACTGTCAGCACATGGGAGAAGTGGTGGCGGGAGTGGGGTTGCCAGGAGAGCCAGGCAGGGACAAAGAGGATGGGCCAAGACCTGCCCCTGTGCCCACCGCAACCTCTCTGCCCACAGTTCCTTTCAAGGTGCACAAATTTGTGCACTGGGCCCCTATAGAACAACTGGTCACTATGACATGCGCTGACCACTGGGGGTGCATGTGGAACATGGAGGGCATCGGAAGCAGGCAGCAGAGCACGGAACATGGTGGGCAACGGCCATGGTGCCATGGTGGAGCAGGTGAGCGGGGGCACCAGACCAAGGCGGGACACCGGTCGCTGTCATGGGGCAAGCTTCTGATGGTAACTGAAAATTCTTTGCTCCCACACACCGCGGTCCTGCCCAGTGCTCACACCTGCTGCTGGCTCTGGCCCCGCTTGCACCTGCTGCGGGTGCCTGACCCACCACCTGCACCCGCTGCCGGTGCCTGACACCGGCCCCAATCACTCAGCACCATCAGCGGGTGCGAGCGGCAGCTGCCAGCCCCTATTGCCCCTCAGGGCTTCTATACCCCTCCCTGCTCCTAAGGGGCCATTGGGGCTGGCAGACGCCTCTCACACCCACTGCGGGCGACAGCCCCCTCGGAGCTGCCCCTAACACCGGCAGCCGGTGCCATCAGTGGGTATGAGCAGCAGATGCCAGCTCCGATCACCCCTGAGGGCTTCTCTACCTCCCCCTGATCCTGAGTGGCAATTGGGGCCAGCTGCTGCTCACACCCACTGACAGCACTGGCCCCGCTTGCACCAACTGCTGGGGCCAGCCCCAATCACTCCACGTCATCAGCAGGTGCGAGTGGGGCCCCTACTGTCAGCACATGGGAGCAGTGGTGGCGGGAGTGGGGTTGCCAGGAGAGCCAGGCGGGGACAAAGAGGATGGGCCAAGACCTGCCCCTGTGCCCACCGCAACCTCTCTGCCCACAGTTCCTTTCAAGGTGCACAAATTTGTGCACTGGGCCCCTAGTATTAATATTAATAGAATAATCAATGTCTTCCCTTTTAGCATACCAGTTTCTTTCTGGTCCATACAGCTCTTGATTCAAAACAATTTACCTAATTTATAGAATTTGATAGTATTTGGGTGTTGGGTGACATTCATACATAGTGAAATGAAAACAAGATGTTACCAACTAGTCACTGCTCAATTTCTATATCAGAAATTTATTTATCTGAAATCCAGGGAGTTCAGCAGGGAGTATAATAAGATTTCTCAATTTATTTAATAATTCTAGTTAGTTACCCAATCTCTAGAGGCAAACCTAACCTTCTACAGAAACCTATTAGTCTATATGGGCAAATATATATCTTTAACTGGTGGGCCTGATTTTATATATGAATCTTATTCATTACTTAAAGTTTACAGAAAATTCAATAATCTCACTTTTAAATAATTATGTGACATATAGTAAATACAATGTTGTTCAAACTCTAGGCATTATCATTCTACTTTCATTATTTTTGCCATATCCGTTGTACTGTTATTTCTTAACTAGAGGCCTGGTGCATGAATTCATGTATCCGTGGGGTCCTTCAGCCTGGCCTGTGCTTTCTTGCAATCCAGAACCCCTCTGGGGATGTCGGACAGCTGGTTTTGGTCAGATCCCAGCAGGCCAGAGCCAAACCGGATTTCCGACATCCCCTGAGTGATGTAGTAGTGTGCAAAGCAGTAGAAAGCCTGGGAGGGGCCCAAGCCCTGGCCGGGAGCTGCTCCCGCTCATCCGGGCCCCATGGCACCTGCCTCTGCCACCGCTCGGTAGCACTGCTGTGGAGGCAGGAGAGGCTCGTGCTGCTGCAGCTGGACTTGCCAGCTGTGAGTCCAGTGTCTGGCACCTGTCAGTCAGCTGAGCAGCGCTTCCACTGTGGGAGCACACTGACCACCAGGAGGCAGCTCCTACATTGAGTGTCTGCCCCCTGGTGGTCAGTGCATGTCATAGCGATTGGTCAACCAGTCGCTTAGGTATATATATATATATATATACTAGGGGCACACACACACTAGGGGCCCAGTGCATGAAATTGTGCAAGACCCAAGACCCAGAGTCCCGCGGCTTGGCAGGACCCAGCAAGTGTCCTGTGGCCACTGCTGCCACTGCCACCGCCGCTGCAGATGGCAGGACCCAGAAAGAGTTTTGCGGCCACTGCCGCCACCGCTGTAGGGGCGGGACCTAGAAAGAGTCCCACGGCCGCTGCCACTGCTGCTGCCGCAGGAGGCAGGACCCAGAAACCTGCCTGCCACCCCGGAGGGACCCAGAAACCCACCCACACCTCCAGTCAAGTCTTCCAGAGTCAAATCCCCACCCACCCACACACGCAGCCTTGCCCACCCCACACATGCAGCCTCCTGCTGATCGGTCGATACGGCATGATGGCATGATGACTACAGGCTTTTTATATAATAGATAGATAATAATTTAAATTCCCTTAATAGTTTTCTTTACAAACCTACCTTTATCTTCACTCTAAGGTAACAAATTAACAAATATTTATTAAACATGTATTTTGTGACATGTTTTTGAGAGCTGGAAACAGCTGTGACTAGGATGGACAAAGAA
>NW_005361391.1:2519679-2525859 GCF_000412655.1 Myotis brandtii
GGCCGGGAGCTGCTCCCGCTCATCCGGGCCCCATGGCACCTGCCTCTGCCACCGCTCGGTAGCACTGCTGTGGAGGCAGGAGAGGCTCGCGCTGCTGCAGCTGGACTTGCCAGCTGTGAGTCCAGTGTCTGGCACCTGTCAGTCAGCTGAGCAGCGCTTCCACTGTGGGAGCACACTGACCACCAGGAGGCAGCTCCTACATTGAGTGTCTGCCCCCTGGTGGTCAGTGCATGTCATAGCGATTGGTCAACCAGTCGCTTAGGTATATATATATATATATATATACTAGGGGCCCAGTGCATGAAATCACACAAGACCCAAGACCCAGAGTCCCACGGCTTGGCAGGACCCAGCAAGTGTCCTGCGGCCACTGCCGCCACTGCCGCCGCTGCTGTAGGGGCGGGACCTAGAAAGAGTCCCACGGCTGCTGCCACTGCTGCCGCTGCAGGAGGCTGGACCCAGAAACCCACCCACACCTCCAGTCAAGTCCTCCAGAGTCAAATCCCCACCCACCCACACACGCAGCCTTGCCCACCCCACACATGCAGCCTCCTGCTGATCGGTCGATACGGCATGATGGCATGATGACTACAGGCTTTTTATATAATAGATAGATAATAATTTAAATTCCCTTAATAGTTTTCTTTACAAACCTACCTTTATCTTCACTCTAAGGTAACAAATTAACAAATATTTATTAAACATGTATTTTGTGACATGTTTTTGAGAGCTGGAAACAGCTGTGACTAGGATGGACAAAGAATCTCTCTCACAGAAATGACATTCTAATGGATAAGAGAGTCAATAAACAAAAAATATAGGGCATTCTATAAATACAATGTCAGCTCAGTATTATAAAGAACTCTAAGAGAATGTAAGGAGAAAAAAGGAGATAAAGTTGGATTAGTGACCCTATGAAGGAGTGATATTGAGTGGAGACTTAAGTGAAATCCCACAAAGGTCTCAGCAGTGAAAAATAGAAGGGTCAGTGTCCCAGTGTGAGAATGAGTCCACCATACCTAAGGAATAGTGAGAAGGCTGGGACAAAGGAAGGAGAAGAGGCTAGAGATGAGGCCTCAGAGTCAGGCAGGAACCAGTTTACATAGGACCTCACAGGTCCTGGAAAGAAATGTGAAATTTCTTCTGAGTGAAACAAGAAACCATTGAAGGGTTTTCAGCAGGGGAGGGACATTAAATGTTTTCCATTCATAATCATCACTCAGGCTTCTTTGTGAAGGGCTCACCCTAGACTAGCAATTCTGGAAACCACTTAAGAAGCTCCTATAGAGAGAGACAAAAATGGTGGCAAAATAGGCAGACATGTCCTGAGCCTTATCCCAGAGCAGATAGAAGGAGCAACTAAATCCAATAACATCCACCTAGTATTGGGGAAGTAGACACAGCTGGTGAGACAATTTGCATCTGGGAAGGGAAGAGGATGCCTGAAGAAAGGTAAAATCGGGGATCTGGGCTGGAGAGAACTGTGAGACCTCTGAGCCCAGAGGGTCAGAAGGAAGCCACACAGCACCAAGTCCTCATCCATTGGGACAGGCAAAACATCTGACTGTGGAAAAGAGGTCCACAGGGCTGTTGGCAGCAGGGGATTCTAGATCTAAGCCCACAGCCACAAGAGGCTGAGCTCGGAGGGGGCAGGCTAAAACTGCCCAAGCTGCATGGTGCTGGTGGGGGGGAGGGGAGGGGCGGGGCGCGGGGAGAGAGAAACTTGCAGTGGCACAGTTGTTTCCCCTATTTTTTGTCTTTACTTTTATTCACTAAACCCAGTTCATAGGACCTTTCAAATACAAACACTCACTGGTGGTTGAGGTGCAGGTGGAGTTGTGGATTTGTGGAGTCTGGGGAAAGGCTGAGGAGAAGAGCAGGTTGGGGAGAGGTGGCCGGGGGTCTGGCACTGGGACATACCTGACACTCTGGACCTAAGCAGCCATTTTTTCCTAAAGAGATAGCCCCTTCCTTCAGTCTCCAGACAACCAATACAGCCACACCCAGACTACACACTGAGTGTTACAGAGGATACAAAAAAAATCTGAATAGTCCCTGAGAGCCCTCAGGGACTGGGATGAAGAGAGGCCGTTTAGTCCTGGAAAGCAATACGGCAACCTCCCCAACTATAGCCCTGTCAGAAACAGCTGCTTGAAAGATTAAGATCAACAGCAGGCAGATAGGTTAAGTGGACAGATTGGTCCCGACTGCTGGCAGTCAAGGTGGTGGAGATAGACATAAACAGAGGAGCGGTGGACTGCTTGGAACTTCAATACGGTGCTGATACCTAATAGGAAACTGAGAAGTGGCAGACAGTACAGAAGAGTGGGATCTTAAATCAGCCCCCTTGGGGCATGAAAACTTGGCAGAAACTAACGACACTTCGCCTTTTCATTTTTTTTTTAATTTTATTTTATTACTAGAGGCCCAGTGCATGAAAACTAGTACACAGGATGGGGGTCCCACAGCCCGGCCTGCCCCCGCTCATAGTCCGGGATCCCTCAGGGGATGTCCTACTGATGGCTTAGGCCCTCGGTCCTCGCTTCTTAGTGCTGGCCCCGCCCCCCACCCACTGGTGGATGGGGGCTGATCTGGGGCCAGGCCAGCTGGGGAGGGGCTGTGGGAGGTTGAGGCACAGTAGGTCGCACCCCATCCAGCCTCTGTGGAGGCATGGCGCAAGGACGGGGCCTGCGCCGCTGCCTCTGTGGCTGCCTCTGCGGAAGGGGCAGCACTGAGACTGGGATCAGGCAGCCCCCTCTCCTGATGCCCCTGCAGAAGGGGCCACAGTGATGGACAGGCCCACCCTGAGGCCTCTCCCATGCCACCTCTGAGAAAGGGGCCACAGAGCTGGACCGGCTCACGCCACCGCCTCTCCTGTGCCTCCGCCTCTCCTGCACCATTGCCTCTCCCGCACTGCTGGCCCACTGTGGCTTTGTCTGGAAGGATGTTTGGAAGGATGTCCACTCCATCTGGTCTAATTAGCATATTACCATTTTATTAGTATAGATTATTTTATCTCTTTTTTTCTTTTTTCTTTATTTTCCTTTTTTGGTTTGTTTCTTTATTTTTTATTTCTTTTTGCATTATTTTTTATCATTCTATTTTTATTTTTTATTTTATCCTACTTTTTTAATTAATTGTTTTTCTTTTCTTTCTCTTTCTCTTTCTTCTTATCTACTCATCCTCTTTCTACTTCCTCTATACTGAACTGAGGTCCTACCCATATTCATCCAGTACCTTAACCTTAATTTCTGTATGTAAGCTCAACCTCTACAGATTCTGCCCCCACTCACTTTTCTGGGTGTTTGGTGTTTCCATTTTTTGGTTTATCTGTTTGTTTTGTGGTGTTTTCTCCATATATATATACATATATATATGTTATTTTCCCTTTTCTTCCTTTTTCTTCTTTTTCTTTTCTCTCTTACCATTTTTTCTCTCCTTGATATCATTTGTGCCATCTTTTCTCTGCCTTGATTCTCTTTTCTCTAGTGGTCACTCATATTGGGGTTATCGGTGTCATGAGTACATTCGTGTTTTATTCTCTTTGTGTCATGTCTTGTTGAGTTGCATTTTGTCCTGTTTGGTCAATGTGGTAGAGAGCGAGCCACATAACCAGACACCTGGAGAGGAGGCTACATACACAAACGGGTCAGTAACACTCCAGACCCAACTACAGAGGCAGGAAGATGGCGGCAGTGAGGGAGAGAGTGTGAGTGAGTGAGGGAGTGAAAGGGGAGTGTGTGGACATGTGGGGGGGGTGTGTGTATGTGAGTGAGATCCCATAGGACCTTTGGGGGCTGGCAGACTGGGCTTGCCTAGCTAGGCAGCCTTTGCTACCGTTGCAAACAGTCCCAGGGCAGCCAGCTCTACCACAGAGGCCACGACATCTAGAAGGGAGAGCTGCTGTGATATGGAGACCAGCCTCACCTCAACCCAGGGTGCCTTCAGACACCACCCGGGACTCTACAGCCACCCCCACTAGGATCCTTCTGCCTCGGCTGTGGTCCCATGAACACCAAGACTCCAGCCACGGGCTCCTGTGAATTCCAAAGCATGTTCCCCTCTGGCTGGCCCAACACTTTAGCCCAGGGCACCAAAATGATGCAAGCAGCAGCCACATGAGCAGCCTGTCCCGTCTAAGGAGCAGCAGCCCTCTGAGCAGCCTGCCTCCATCTGAGGAGCAGTGGCCCCGTGCAGCCCACCCCCGTCTGAGGAGAAGGAGCTGTGCACAGCCCGCCCCCGTCCAAGGCGCAGCAACCACATACAGCCCACCCGCATCCAAGTAGCGGCAGCTGCACAAGCAGCCCACCATGGTCCAAGGAGCAGCAGCCTTGTGAGCAGCCTTCCCCCGTCCGAGGAGCAGCAGCCACACGAGCAATCTGCTCTCTTCCAAGGAGCAGCAGCTACATAAGCAGCTCACCCCCGCCCACCCGAGGAGCAGCAGCTGCACACAGCCTGCCCCCATAAAAGGAGCAGCAGCCATGCTAGCAACCCACGCGTGTCCAAGGAGCAGCAGCTATGCACAGCTCACCCCCATCCGAGAAGCAGCAGCTGCACTAGGAGCCCACCCCTGTTCAAGGAGCAGGAGCAGCAAGCAGCAGGCCCCATCCAACGAGAAGCAGCTGCACACGGCCCACCCCGTCCAAGGAGCAGCAGCTACACGAGTAGCCCGACCCCACCAGCCAGAGGAGCAACCACTGCTGCGAGCAGTGGCATGAGCAGTGACCACCTGAGGAGCCACTGCCGCCAGAGTAGCCACTGCCACCCAAGGAGCAGAGCCCGCACAACTCAACACCTAGATCTTTTGGTGAGAGCAAAAATAGGGAGATAAAGAAATCCCCAAAGGAAAGAAAAGGAGGTATCATAAGAAAACGAGCTAAGTGAAACCAAGGCATGCAATATATCAGAAAAAGAATTCAGAATAAAGGTTATACAGTTAATAAACCAGATGGATGAAAAAATCAAAAACGTACATTAAGAATCAAGAGGAAATAAAGAGTTATATAGCTACAATAAAAAACACTATGGAAAGTTTCAACAGTAGACTAGGAGAAGCGGAGGAGTGAATTAGTGAATTAGAAGACTGGGAAGCAAAACACACACAATGTGAAATGCAATAGGAGAAAAAAAATAGACAGGAGGAGAGCCTAAGGGAGTTTTGGGACAACATGAAACAGAGCAATATACGAATAATAGGGGTGCTAGAATGACAAGGAGAGGAACAAGAGTTAGAAAACCTATTTGAAGAAATAATGTCAGATAACTTCCCTGATTTGGGGAAGAAAAAAGTCACACAAGCACAGAGAGTCCCAAACAAGATAAACCCGAAAGACCCACACCAAGACACATCATAATTATGATGGCAAACACTGGGACAAAGAGAATCTTAAAGGCTGCAAGAGAGAGACAGAAAGTTAAGTACAAGGGATCTCCAATTAGATTATCATGATTTCTCAACAGAAACACATCAGGCCAGAAAGGAATGATAGGAAGATTACAAAGTGATGCAAAGCAAGGGACTGAATCCAAGAATACTGTATCCAACAAGGCTATCATTCAAAACTGAAGGCGAAAAAAGGAGCTTCACAAACCAAAAAAAGGCTAAGGGAGTATATCACTACCAAGCCAGCAATAAAGGAAATGCTAAATGGACTGGTATTAAAAAAAGAAATAAAAAGTGAAGAAGGAACAGGCACAAAAATAAAAATGGCTACAAACAAGTACATATCAATAATAACTTTAAACATAAATGGACTAAATACTCCAATCAAAAGACATCGAGTGGCTGAATTGATAAGAAAACATGACTCATATATTTGCTGTCTACAAGAGTCCCACCTCAGAACAAGGGACTAACACAGACTGAATATGAAGGGATGGAAAAATATCTTCCAAAGGAAATGCTAAATGGACTGGTATAAAAAAAGAAATAAAAACTGAAGAAGGAACAGGCACAAAAATAAAAATGGCTACAAACAAGTACATATCAATAATAACTTTAAACATAAATGGACTAAATACTCCAATCAAAAGACATCGAGTGGCTGAATTGATAAGAAAACATGACTCATATATTTGCTGTCTACAAGAGTCCCACCTCAGAACAAGGGACTAACACAGACTGAATGTGAAGGGATGGAAAAATATCTTCCAGGCAAATGGAAATGAAAAAAAAAAAAA
>NW_005361391.1:2526457-2527139 GCF_000412655.1 Myotis brandtii
AATGAAAAACATCCTGGAAACTAATGACAATGAAAACACAACAATCCAAAACCTATGGGACACAATGAAAGCAGTCCTGAGAGGAAAGTTTATAGCTCCACAGGCCTACCTCAAAAAACAAGAAAAAATTATAATAAATTATCTAACTCTACAACATAAAGAATTAGAAAGAGAGCAACAAGAAAAGCTCAGAGTGAGCAGAAGGAAGGAGATAATAAAGATCAGAGCAGAAATAAATGACATAGAGACCCCCCAAAAAAAAAAACAATACAAAAGATCAATGAAACCAAGAGCTGGTTCTTTGAAATGATAAACAAAATTGATGAACCTCTGGCCAAGCTCACCAATAAGCAAAGAGAGAGGACCCAAATAAACAAAATCAGAAATGAAAGAGGCAAACTAACAATAGACCCCACAGAAATACAAAGGATTGCAAAAAAATACTATGAACAACTCTGTTCCAACAAACTAGACAACCTAGAGGACATGGACATATTCCTAGAAAAACACAATCTTCCAAAACTCAATCAGAAAGAATTTAAAAATCTCAATATGCTGATAACTATGGAGGAAATTGAAGCAGTCATCAAAAAGCTTGCAGCAAACAAAAGCCCGGGGCCAGACGGCTTCACAGGGGAATTTTGCCAAACATTCAAAGAAAAACTAAAACCTATCCTCCTCA